>NC_141875.1:171279176-171582206 GCF_056163025.1 Triticum urartu
ATCACCAACTCTATTTTTATCCCCACTCTTATAAAAAGCATAGTCGATGATGATCGTGTGCCTGCCATCCTGCAATATAGGCCGTCCGATCTATATCTGACGGATAGGAAGGAAACTATGGCAATTTTGCAAAAAGATACGCACACCCCTCTCCACACTTGCAAATAAGGCCTTCCCTTGTTCATCCTTTTCTCCTAGAAGATAAACTACTCATAAAATGCATCTTGATGTTCCGTGCAACGCATGGGCATCTTGCTAGTTGTTGCAAAAAGCCCATGTGTGTGAGAGAGAGAGGGAGAGAGGAGGAGGACGGAGTGCATGTGTGAAAAAGACACAAAGAGTGTGTGTGCGAGAGGTATCAGCTTAAAATGAGGCGATAGTGTGTGCGTGCACGATCGAGAGGGCGTGTCTCAAGAAGGGAAGAAAAATCTACATAGATATAAGGAGCGGGAGAGAGACATGTATGCGATAGTGGAAGCATGAGTGTGCGGGTGTATAAACCTATCTAGAGGCTAGTCGATAAATGTTTGTGAGAGAAATACAAGTCGGGGGTGCGAAAGCGAGAGTTTTGTGTGTGAGAGAGAGACGGTAGTCGGGAAGGGGAGTAGAAGCAGGAGTTGTGTGTGTGTGAGAGAGAGAGGGGGGGGATTTTGTCTGATCGGTAAACAAATGAATAATGTCAGTCTGGGATGGAGACTAAAAGGAGACCGCAACAAATGTTTTGTCTATAGGAGAGAGAGAGAGTAATTTTAGTGGTATGATTCATATCTAGAGACATATAGGGTGTGTGAGAGAATCCCATAGAGAGAAAGACAAAGTGAAAGTCGAGTGGAGACTGTGTGTGTGGCGGTGAAAAAGAAAGCTTAGGTACCTAGTGATATGAGAGAATGGTAGAGACATGAGAGATAATGAAAACCATGACACTTCTCAAGGGAGACGTCGAGAGACCATGTGCGAGGATAGGAGAAACATGAAGTGAGCATGCGGGTGAGCTGGAGAAAAGAGAGTGATAGCTACATGAAGGAGCATGCATGCGAGAGAGATGGGCGTGAAAGGAGTGAACATAAAAGGGATTCAAATATTTGAATTCGAGATGATGATACATGTAATCCATACTCAAACCAAAATTGATCTATCAAACATGCATGCTCATATGAATTCACGCGCATCTATGTTATTTAATATGTAGATATTACTGATCCATACATTTTAGTAGAACATAATTTGGTATAATTTTTTGAATTCAACCTTATGATTTTGAGACCATTGTATTTGTAAATCATATTATACATATAAAGGAGCAGAATTCTTTGTTGTGCTTTTGAAAGTATATATAAAAATGATGTATATAGAATTTTATTCCAACCGAAAATGGATCCCGCCCAAAAAAATTAGAATACAAACGGGATTCGAATTGAGTTGGCACGGTAAACATGCACTCTGCGAAATTTGAACGAAGCCGGCAAAGTCGCAGTAACCGCCTGAAACCAAAATCTGCGAGTTGGAAATTACTAGTGCCTATCCCTGCCACGCAAAGCCTATCTGCTTGATTTCTATAGGTTTCGATAGGGGTAGGTTTGTAATTTCACTCAAACGTGACATAACCGCCTCTCACCCGGATTCATACACGATGGGCGCCAAAACACAGTGTGTCCTCGGCCGAAATTGACTCCCTCCCCGATTCATACATGGTGGGTGCCAAAAACAAACTCTCGTCGGCAAATATTTGGTGTATGTGAGATTACCATCCTATCCCCAACCGACTAATATTGTTGTGATGTAGGAAATTTGAAATGGGGTTAAGTTTGTAAATTTCCTCGCATTTGATACAAGCGCGCCCTGAAGACATGGTTCCCCCCTTCCTCTCTACCTCCATTTCCCCATTCATACTCCGTGGGCGCCAAAACACCCTCTCCACCCCAGCCTCCTCCGTCCGCCACCCCATCCACCACCGTCCTCCTCCACCATGCCAGAGCTGATACCCCGACACCGCCGTCCATTACAAGAGATCGACCTCTCTCATCCACGGCTTTTGACCGGGATCCTTGCATCCCGTCCTCTCGCTTCATCCCCGCCGTCGTCCACCTTGTCGGCGCCGCTCCTATGACCGTCTCATCCACCGCGCCCTGCCGCCATCGTCTACCCTCCTAGATATGCTTCCACGCCGCCGACAGCCATCGCTACCGCAGCACCATCAAATTCTATGTAGATGCATACACGGCGCCGCACCAAAGGCGGTACTCTTCCGTATCTTCTCAACTTATTTATCGCGGCAAGAAAATAGATCGCCACTGCTTTACTCTGATTTCTTGTCCATCACTTACTTGCTAGTTGAAAGCAAACATTGGTTGTGAAGTTGCCTTTGTCCGGTTTGCACCTTCAGATCCGCCATGGCATGCTCAACACTATACTCCCAATGCTTATGGTTTTCCCCTTTTATGTTCCACTAGTTAAATCACAGTAGACTAAATTTCAAAATTGGGTCAGTCAATTTTTCAGAGCTCGCCGGAGTTCGCCGATGCGAACGAAGGGGCTCGGGTGGGGACGGTGGTTGTGGGGGCGGTGGTGGGGCCTCGCCGAACGAAGAAAACTCGAGCGGGTGGGGGCAGGGGTGGCGGAGGAACACAGGCGGTGGGGGCCGGTGGTCAGGCCGACGGCCCGTGCGGTGTTCTATATGGGAAGAATCAGAGACGAGGAAGAAGAAGGGTTAGGAGACATAGGATCTTCATCCAACCACCTGAAATGGTCGACTGACCCAAATGACAAAAGTCACGTGACTTGCATGTAGACATGCCTTTATATTAAGTACCGTCATCGTACCTGCTTAGCACTGCTCCTGAATCCATCAAGCTAAACAACGTGCCACTCATAATTCCAAACTTGTTGCTCAAGTACGAATCTGATATGATGCTGATATTACTAAAACAGATAACATTTAATTGGTCGGCTAATGTTCCTACTTTACTTTCGAAAGTGCACCACATATAATGAGACAGCAGGAAGTTGCTTTCTTAATGCGCTCTGGTTCATCATGTGTGGGCACTGTGCAACGAACATTTTATTATGCAAAATCTGCTTGCTCTTCTTTAGCATGTTCCTCTTCCGTTCTTCTTTAATAAGTACTCTCTCTGTTCCTAAATACAAGTCTTTTTATAGATTCCACCATGGACTACATATGGAGCAAAATGAGTGAATCTACACTCTAAAATGTATCTAGATACATCTGTATGTGATCCATAGTGGAAATCTCTACCAAGACTTATATTTTGGAACGGAGGGAGTATGATAGTAGTACGGTATGTTCCTTATAGTGAAGATGAGCAAGGACATTTGCAGTGTAGAGGTCTATACGGTTGGTTGTGATGGACACTTTGAACTCTTCGGGCCTCTTTGATTCGTAGGATTTTGTAAACATGGGAATAGGATTTGTAGTGGCCTGCCCACTTGAATCCTATAAGAATAGCAAGGAAATGCGGGGAGCTGTGTCGCCTTTGAGAGTTACACTGATATTAACAGTACCGCACCTTTAGTTGAAGAGAGATGGTATCCGAAGCCTTTCTAGCCATACCGACAATACTAGCACATATATTCCAGCAAGTTCCACTTTGCTGATTTTACTCTGATGCTTACGGTTTTCCCATTATATGTACACTATGATCTGTGTAGCTGCTTTGTGTCCCACTAGCAGCAGTCCACTCTTGAAGCTAAACACTGCAATGGCTTACAAAATTGGCACCAAGGCATTGAGTGCCATTCTGGATGCAATGAAACTCATACGCTCCCCACCTGTTGATTCTTGTTCAGAATATGATCCTAATGACTATTCTAACCTCGAGGAGTCAAAGGCACATGGCCTGTCATGTTCACCCATCAAGGTGCCTGTTCTAATTTGGCAAGGTTTTATTGATTGCATGTATCTTGCATATGTTGCCTTGCATTTCTTCTACTTTGTTGCACCGCCATCTTCTTAGTTTACTCATCATATATGTCGAGATGCCATGCCCATCCATTATCAATACATATTCCATTTGTCATCATACCATGTCTTTCCACTCAAATGCTATTCATGTGCATCAGACATCAAAAAGGAAGAGGGTGATTGCCGAACCTGGAGGAGCACCAGCAAAGTCCATGAAAAACGTGGTTGTGCCGGAGAAATCAGACAGCACCCCACTTATATTGGTTGTACAACCAATGACACAAAACATAGGACTGACTCCAGCAGACTGTACCCATACTTCGCTGGCCACACCACTAGCCCCACCACACAGGACCTGCACTCCAGCAAAAGGTATGCCGATTTTAGTTGCCATAGCACCAGTCGTACCACAGAAAAATCCCACTCCAACATAAAGTACAGCAAGTCCGCCAGTCAAAGACCTATCCCAACTGCAGAGACGGCCAAATCCTGCATATTGGAACCCCATTCCAGTTATTCCCAGTTTAAAAGACAATGCTTTCAATGTTGTTAGGGACTGCATGCATATATTCCCATCCTGGGAATATTATAGTGAAGACAAACACCATTTTCACATCTTCATGTCCCACTTACGTGTAAGTGCTATTATTCATGGTGATTATTTTCTTGTTTTCTGCTGATTGAACACATCAATGATTTACATTAAATTGTTGTAAGTAGGTGAGGGTCAATCTGGATAGTCATGACGAGCAAAGCTTGCATGCGCTTTTCAAGGAAGCATTGCAGCAGTATCGGTGTTACCTGAGGAAATCACACTTTGATGGCAAGTCTATAAACGAATTTCTGGTGAAGTCTCTTGTGCTAAATTTAGAAGACATTGAATGGAAAAACCTTGTTATGCACTGGGTCTCGTTCTAAGGATGAGGTACTATCTATGATATCGCATGACAATTTGAACTTCTACTTTTCCGCATGTGCCTTACGGATCTTTTTTGCAGGAAATCTGCTCGAAAAGGAATTCTGGTTTGAAAAGAACGACGGGATATTGCAAATATGCTAACCACTGCTTTGCTCTTGTTAGTACCTGTTGTCCTGTATCACTGTACTTGCATACATACCTGGTTCATTATGTGACAGCAGTATGCATGATATCTTGCTTATCAATTGTTCGCTCCAAATTATCTGATCTGTATGAATGGTTACATTAGTGTAGAATATATCCAATGCCAATGAAAATTTTTAGCTCTGCATTGTTCTTGTAAGTACCTGCTGTCCTTTATCAGTGTACTTATATTGACATGTAGTTTTCCATGTACCATCACTCTGCAGCTTATTTTCCTTTGCCCTCCATTTTCTACACATAAGATCTATATTTACTCTTACCGTAAGGTTGGATAACACCAATGGTACTGAACAAGTTTAGCTCTGCATTGCTCTTGGTTGTACCTTTTGCCTATATCGTTGTACTTACATTTATAGCTACTTGGTTATGTAGCATCACTCTTCATCTTATCTTAAATATTCTCCATTTTTTCTTATATTGTCACATCTATATTTTCTCTTAACAAAATGTAGAATAAAGGCAATGGTTATGAAGAAGATTTTGTGGTAAACTTCTTGAATCCCCCCCCCATCAGCATGGACAAGGGCTTTATAGAGCCTGCCTTCACCAATAATGTAAGTTTGTCCTTCTCAAGCCTTCAAACTTTGTTGTGTATATTTGGTTAGGCATGACTGCAACAGCTGTTTATTTTTGGTGTTTGCATCAAATTGCATGTTTAAAGTTTATTATGTACTTCATAAACAAAAGTTTGTCCTTCTCAATTTAAGTTTTCAGTTGTACAACCAAGTTCCTTCTTCATACCATGTAAATTAAACTATACAGAGCAAGTGATCTTATTTTGCCAATCTAAAATGGGATAAATTGACAGCACACTAACCATTGATACTTATGAGTTCTTGATCTGTAATCCAGTGGTGTCGTGAAGCTGCCAACTCCTTCACAATGTCATTTCCTGCCATGTCTTGACCTGAACAATACCATATTGTGTTAATGCTATTTTAAATTGTGTCACTTTATTCGTCAGTAAGAAATGTGATGAATTGTTAGCGCTGATACTTATAGAGAAGGACCGATTTAGAAACTCAGGATGAGGTAACTATATAAGCATAAGCAATTCAAACTAGACATTTCAACCTTCATCCCACCCGAGAAATAATAAGCAAAAAGCTCGTAAGTCGGGCATAGAGAAAGCGACTCCTAAGATTGAGGGGGATATGATACGATCCTTCTTAGAAAAAGGTGGCTTAACTAACGAAAGAAACATGGAACCAGATGCTTCTTTAAAAGAAAGCACTTTGCCTTACCTGTGAATTAATAAAAAAAAGGTTGTGAATCTACAGATAGAGAAGAGGGCACGTCTCTTTTTCTAGAAGTCGGTCTATGTTCTTATTCTTAATCGAATTCTAAAGAAACGCCAGTTTCAAATCACTTCCATTGGGCTGAGCGGGTCATATATGCCTTTTGGATTTCACCTTATTAAAGGCCTCGGCGGTCTGATCGATTGAAAGATCTTATCTTGGAGTTCTAGTATGGGTCGTCGGCCCTTTCTCCTCCTCGGGTTGAAATGTTCTATTCCCAAAAATCCTAAAATAAAAGGAAAAACTTTCCACTTTCCTAAACTAAGGACGGTAAATAAGAAGGTGAGCAACATTCCAACATCATGAACAATGGGGCATTTGCCTAAGCACCGGCACCCCCACCATGCTTATGGCTCTATACCTACTAGACCTGTATTCGGTAAAGCTTTCTTTCTATATGCTAATTCTCATGCAGTTCATATTGTCGATATGAGTATAACCTGTGCTAATACCTCTGCTATCTTCAAGAATGCTTGGTGGCAGCATCAGAATTACCTGAAGAAAACGTACTTCACCGGCAAAGAAACTCATTAAATTCCCTTACGTTCTCCTAAGACACATTTACTGGACGATGACTGGGAACGCCTTGTTCTATACTGGTCCAGAACCAAGAATGTGGTAAGGTCTATGAGCTCATTTTCTATTTTTTAAGTACTGTATTCTTGCGTCTTATTGTACTCTGTTCATGTAGAACAAGTGCCTAAACCTGAAGAACAATTGTTCTAATTTAAGATTCCATTGCTACCATAGTTCAAAAAAGCGTTAGGCATTAATTGTGCGTTTTTCCACCGACTTGCGCTTTACTGACCAAAGCGCATGCTTATGCGCAGTTATGCATAGATTAAGCGTAGTTGTGTGCAATGCGTTTTGCCAACGCCTAGAGCCTAGGTGCGCTTAAGCGCTCGCTTAGGCATGCCTTTTTTAACTATGCTTGCTATCGTGCATCTGCTTTGCTCTTGTATCACTGTATTTACTCATACAAACTTATTTTTAAATTGAAGGATCCAATCGAAACTCCAATGGCACAGCAGGTATGTTCACGCATGTTTCTTTAACAGGTTTGCTCTTATCAATAGCTCTGTTGATTTCAATTTCAATTGTGTATACATTTGACTTCTCATATCATGCACATTACTAGCATCACAACAGATCCAATAGTGTTGTTGTACATGTAGACCCGTGGTACCCATATGAAATCTTGTTGTGTCGTGTAGTTTCCCACGCTTTGTATTCATTCACTGTTGCTTTGTCTTGAACTGATATGATTTGAACAGTGTCTCTATTTTGATTTGGCAAGACAATGCAGTGACCATAGGACATAGATATATGTTTGTTTGATGCTTTTATTTTGTACTAGTACTTGGCAATAGAAGACTTGGTAGTTTAATCTTGTCCACCTTACTAATGAACTCGTTCACCGAAATGAGTTTCATATACTAGTACATGCTAAACCTGTTGTGTGGCTGCTTGTTTCTTCTTTTAGAATGCTGACAGAATATTGGGGAAGAGTGCCTTATTAAGAGATGGTAAAGGAAGTAATGCAGATAAGGTTCAGGATAGTGACACATCCTTGTTGGTCTCCAACAAAGCTGATAAAACAGCTAAGGAAGACTATCTCGAAGACAGTGAGACAACCCCAAAGTCTTGTCTTTGTTTAGTGTTCGAGTTACTGCCCACTACCGCTTGCACAAGCTATTCAAACTCATTGTCTGAATCAGTTTGGTTGCTTGAGTCTCAACTACAAGCTGAAAGACATCGATCAGATGTGCTGCGACAATAAGCAGAAGGACTGTGGAAGTCCCTGGAGCATTCAGATGCATACTTTCTGGTGCAACAGCAAGCGTTGGAGGATTTTAGCGCCAAAGAAGACAAATCTAATAAGCTTGCTAAGCTTATTGCCAGCATGGTGGATACCCAGGATAACGTTTCTTGAGCTCTTATGAAGTTGTTTCAGTTATGCTCTTGTTTTGCTGCCGCGTTTATTTGCACTGGTGGCCAGTTTTGACGGCCAGTGTATGTAATATGCTGCTTTGTTCCCTATATTTGCACTGGTGGCGAACTTTGATGCCAAGTGGATGTAATATGTGTAATAGCGGTAATAGGCTAGCGTTAATTGCTTGCTTTTTTTATTTCCTTATTGTCTTGTTTAGTTGTTTGCTTGTAGTCACCGCAGTTCTTTTTCTGTGTTTTTCTAGTGGCCACAATAACCTATTTTTGGAAACTAGGCCAAAATAATCATGGCAACACATGGACTGTTGTAACCATGGGCCTCCTGCGGGCCGTATGATCCATGGGCCTTCTACGGGCCGTAGGACCCATTGGCCTTCTATACGGGCCATAGGATCCATGGGCCTTCTACGGGTCGTACGATCCATGGGCCTTCTACGGGCCGTACGATCCATGGGCCTTTTACGGGCCGTAGGATCCATGGGCCTTCTACGAGGCGTATTATCATTTCGCCAATCATGGGACATACTATTCGTGGACCATAACAGGCCGTTAATAGGCCGTATTTGATAACTCTATGAAAACAGCCCAACGGGTTTTTTGGACATGAAAATGGCCCAACATATTAACGGGCCACAAACGGGCCGACTGTAACCATGGGCTGAATTTGGCCCACAAGCAGAAAATGACAGTAACGGGCCGTAACAAACCGAATGTTGGAAATGAGCCCAAGAATAAATGGGCCCTGAGAAGGCCAAAAGATAACCTGGGCTGGAAACGGCCCAATGGAATAATGGATCGTTAATGGGTATGAAGTGATACACTATTCATTACGGGCCAGTTTCACCACGGGCCGTTAATGGGCCAAGAGTTACAAAGGGCCTCATATGGGCCGAAAGACGTCATGGGCCATACATGGGCCAGAAGTTAAAATGGGCTGGAATCATATTGGACGGCCCAGATGATGGTACTGGGCCTAATTCGGAGAGGTCGTAACGGGCCCTGGGTTAGCGGGTTGTAAATGGGCTATATGTGAACAGACCGTTAAGAGGCTTTCCGTGGGCCAGCCTGCCACCTTTGACCAAGTCAAACGGGCCGGCCTTTTCACAAGAATGGGCCTCCATTGGGCCGTGCCATGTGTCGACGTATCATAGGAGCCTTGGGTCCAATGAGTGGATGACATCTGTCCCAACGGTGAGCCAACACGTGTTTCCTCCAGCCAACGATAATTTTACACGTGGAAAATCCCCATTGGTCGGGGCTATTAACGGGTTATCGGATCCAAAACCGGACCCGATAGCTTAATGGCGTTCCATTACGGTGGATGCCACGTGTCGGTCACCCTTGAGAAAGCACTTACGTGACGCGTGATTTATCGTCATGGAAGTGGACACTTCCGTGATGATAATTTTGGTAATGTCATGGAACACTTCTACGACAGCACAGGTATGACTATCTTGATTTTGTCATAAAATCGTCATGGATGTAAATGCATGAAAAAAATGTGACCTACTATGACAAACACGTTTCATCACGGAAGTGTATTTTTTTGTAGTGTTAAGACTGCTGCCGCCATCCATGAGGACTCGAGTGAGATGGAATCCGTCGATCATTGGATCGAGGACCAATGTTGTTGAACCTCCATGACGGATACTAGTTGGATGGTCCCTGCGATCAAAAGTGATCGGATAGGCCGACCATGGGTTGAATTTTGGGGCGACTGGCTCTATGGCGTAGACGTCCCTCAGTGCGCACTTGCGCTCCCGCTTAGGGATATGAGTGACGTAGATCATATTCACTGTTTTTACCTCGGGGGGAATTTCTTTTGCCCCCCTGTGTTCGTTGGGCGAGGCTCATCGTCATTCTCGCTAAGCGGCCCTTTCCCCTTATGTTTGGTGTTTAGCTTACCGGCATGTTTGAAGACCCAACAATTTCTGTTGGAATGATTGGCAGGCTTGTCAGGGGTGCCATGAATCTAGCAAGGCCGATCGAGTATTTTGTCAAAACTGGATGGACCATCTTTGTTTCCTTTGAATGGCTTCTTCCGGTGACTGGATTTAGAGCCACTGAATCCGGCGTTGACCGCCATGTCTTCGGTATCTTCATTGTTGCTTCGGCGCTTGTGTTTGTTGCATTGTGGCCTACCGTTGCCATCTCTTGTTGGGGAACGTAGTAATTTCAAAAAAAATCCTACGCACACGCAAGATCATGGTGATGCATATCAACGAGAGGGAAGAGTATCGTCCATGTGCCCTCGTAGACCGTAAGCGGAAGCGTTATGAGAACGCGGTTGATGTAGTCGTACGTCTTCACGATCCGACCGATCCAAGTACCGAACGCACGGCACCTCCTAGTTCAGCACACGTTCAGCTCGATGATGTCCCACGAACTCCGATCCAGCAGAGCTTCACGAGAGAGTTCCATCAGCATGACGGCGTGATGACGGTGATGATGTTGCTACCGACACAGGGCTTCGCCTAAGCACTCCTAAGATATGATCGAGGTGGATTATGGTGGAGGGGGGCACCGCACACAGCTAAGGGATCAATGATCAACTTATGTGTTCTAGGGTGCCCCCTGCCCCCATATATAAAGGAGCAAGGAGGGAGGCCGGCCGGCCCTACTAGGATGCGCCAGGAGGAGGAGTCCTCCTCCTAGTAGGAGTAGGACTCCCCTTTCCTACTCCTACTAGGAGGAGGAAAGGAAGGGAGAAGGGGAGAAGGAAGGAGAGGGAGGAAAGGAGGAAAGGGGGGCCGGCCCCCTAGTCCAATTCAGTTTGGGCTAGGGGGCCGCGCGACCTGCCTCCTCTCTTCCACCACTTGGCCCATGAGGCCCAATACTTCTTCCCCGTATTCCCATAACTCCCCAGTACTTAGAAAAATATCCGAATCACTCGGAACCTTTCCGATGTCCGAATATAGTCGTCCAATATATCGATCTTTACGTCTCGACCATTTCGAGACTCCTCATCATGTCCCCGATCTCATCCGGGACTCTGAACTACCTTCGGTACATCAAAACACATAAACTCATAACACCGATCGTCACCGAACGTTAAGCGTGCGGACCCTACAGGTTCGAAAACTATGTAGACATGACCGAGACACGTCTCCGGTCAATAACCAATAGCGGAACCTAGATGTTCATATTGGCTCCTACATATTCTACGAAGATCTTTATGGGTTAAACCGCATAACAACATACGTTGTTCCCCTTGTCATCGGTATGTTACTTGCCCGAGATTCGATCATCGGTATCTCAGTACCTAGTTCAATCTCATTACCGGCAAGTCTCTTTACTCGTTCCGTAATGCACTATCCTGTAACTAACTCATTAGTTGTATTGCTTGCAAGGCTTATAGTGATGTGCATTACCGAGAGGGCCCAGAGATACCTCTCCGACAATCGGAGTGACAAATCCTAATCTCGATCTATGCAACTCAACAAGTACCATCGGAGACACCTGTAGAGCACCTTTATAATCACCCAGTTACGTTGTGATGTTTGGTAGCACACAAAGTGTTCCTACGATAATCGGGAGTTGCATAATCTCATAGTCATAGGAACATGTATAAGTCATGAAGAAAGCAATAGCAGTAAACAAAAATGATCAAGTTCTAAGCTAACGGAATGGGTCAAGTCAATCACATCATTCTCCTAATGATGTGATCCCATTCATCAAATGACAACTCATGTCTATGGTTAGGAAACATAACCATCTTTGATTAACGAGCTAGTCAAGTAGAGGCATACTAGTGACATCCTGTTTGTCTATGTATTCACACATGTATTATGTTTCCGGTTAATACAATTCTAGCATGAATAATAAACATTTACCATGAAATAAGGAAATAAATAATAACTTTATTATTGCCTCTATGGCATATTTTCTTTAGTCTCCCACTTACACTAGAGTCAATAATCTAGATTACACAGTAATGATTCTAACACCCATGGAGCCTTGGTGTTGATCATGTTTTGCTCGTGAGAGAGGCTTAGTCAACGGGTCTGCAACATTCAGATCCGTATGTATCTTGCAAATCTGTGTCTCCCACCTGGACTTGATCGCAGATGGAATTGAAGCATCTCTTGATGTGTTTGGTTCTCTTGTGAAATCTGGATTCCTTTGCCAAGGCAATTGCACCAGTATTGTCACAAAACATTTTCATTGGACCTGATCCACTAGGTATGACACCTAGATCGGATATGAACTCCTTCATCCAGACTCCTTCATTTGCTGCTTCCGAAGCAGCTATATACTCCGCTTCACACATAGATCCCGCCACGACGCTTTGCTTAGAACTGCTCCAACTGATAGCTCCACCGTTCAATATAAACACGTATCCGGTTTGCGATTTAGAATTGTCCGGATCAGTGTCAAAGCTTGCATCGATGTAACCATTTACGACGAGCTCTTTGTCACCTCCATAAACGAGAAACATATCCTTAGTCCTTTTCAGGTATTTCAGGATGTTCTTGACCGCTGTCCAGTGATCCACTCCTGGATTACTTTGGTACCTCCCTGCTAAACTAATAGCAAGGCACACATCAGGTCTGGTATAAAGCATTGCATACATGATAGAGCCTATGGCTGAAGCATAGGGAACACATTTCATTTTCTCTCTATCTTCTGCAATGGTCGGACATTGAGTCTTACTCAATTTCACACCTTGTAACACAGGCAAGAACCCTTTCTTAGCTTGATCCATTTTGAACTTCTTCAAAACTTTATCAAGGTATGTGCTTTGTGAAAGTCCAATTAAGCGTCTTGATCTATCTCTATAGATCTTGATGCCCAATATATAAGTAGCTTCACCAAGCATTAAAAAACTCTTATTCAAGTATCCTTTTATGCTATCCAGAAATTCTATATCATTTCCAATCAACAATATGTCATCCACATATAATATTAGAAATGCTACAGAGCTCCCACTCACTTTCTTGTAAATACAAGCTTCTCCAAAAGTCTGTATAAAACCATATGCTTTGATCACACTATCAAAACGTTTATTCCAACTCCGAGAGGCTTGCACCAGTCCATAAATGGATCGCTGGAGCTTGCACACTATGTTAGCACCCTTTGGATCGATAAAACCTTCAGGTTGCATCATATACAACTCTTCTTCCAGAAATCCATTCAGGAATGCAGTCTTTACATCCATTTGCCAAATTTCATAATCATAAAATGTGGCAATAGCTAACATGATTCGGACGGACTTAAGCATCGCTACGGGTGAGAAAGTCTCATCGTAGTCAACCCCTTGAACTTGTTGAAAACCTTTCGCAACAACTCGAGCTTTGTAGACAGTAACGTTACCGTCGGTGTCAGTCTTCTTCTTGAAGATCCATTTATTCTCGATGGCTTGCCGATCATCGGGCAAGTCTACCAAAGTCCACACTTTGTTCTCATACATGGATCCCATCTCAGATTTCATGGCCTCAAGCCATTTTGCGGAATCTGGGCTCATCGTCGCTTCCTCATAGTTCGTAGGTTTGTCATGGTCAAGTAACACGACCTCCAGAATAGAATTACCGTACCACCCTGGTGCGGATCTTACTCTGGTTGACCTACGAGGTTCGGTAGTAACTTGATCTGAAGTTTCATGATCATCATCATTGGCTTCCTCACTAATTGGTGTAGGTGTCACAGGAACCGGTTTCTGTGATGAACTACTTTCCAATAAGGGAGCAGGTATAGTTACCTCATCAAGTTCTACTTTCCTCCCGCTCACTTCTTTCGAGAGAAACTCCCTCTCTAGAAAGGATCCATTCTTAGCAACAAATGTTTTGCCTTCGGATCTGTGATAGAAGTTGTACCCAACAGTCTTCTTTGGGTATCCTATGAAGACACATTTCTCCGATTTGGGTTCGAGCTTATCAGGTTGAAGCTTTTTCACATAAGCATCGCAACCCCAAACTTTAAGAAACGGCAACTTTGGTTTCTTGCCAAACCATAGTTCATAAGGCGTCATCTCAATGGATTTAGATGGTGCCCTATTTAACGTGAATGCAGCTGTATCTAAAGTGTAACCCCAAAACGATATCGGTAAATCAGTAAGAGACATCATAGATCGCACCATATCTAGTAAAGTACGATTACGACGTTCGAACACACCATTACGTTGTGGTGTTCCGGGTGGCATGAGTTGCGAAACTATTCCGCATTGTTTCAAATGAAGACCAAACTTGTAACTCAAATATTCTCCTTCACGATCAGATCATAGAAACTTTATTTTCTTGTTACAATGATTTTCCACTTCACTCTGAAATTCTTTGAACTTTTCAAATGTTTCAGACTTATGTTTCATCAAGTAGATATACCCATATCTGCTCAAATCATCTATGAAGGTGAGAAAATAACGATACCCGCCGCGAGCCTCAATATTCATCGCACCACATACATCAGTATGTATGATTTCCAACAAATCTGTTGCTCGCTCCATAGTTCCGGAGAACGGCGTTTTATTCATCTTGCCCATGAGGCATGGTTCGCAAGTACCAAGTGATTCATAATCAAGTGATTCCAAAAGTCCATCAGAATGGAGTTTCTTCATGCGCTTTACACCAATATGACATAAATGGCAGTGCCACAAATAAGTTGCACTATCATTATCAACTCTGCATCTTTTGGCTTCAACATTATGAATATGTGTATCACTATTATCGAGATTAATCAAAAATAGACCACTCTTAAAGGGTGCATGACCATAAAAGATATTACTCATATAAATAGAACAACCATTATTCTCTGATTTAAATGAATAACCGTCTCACATCAAACAAAATCCAGATATAATGTTCATGCTCAACGCTGGCACCAAATAACAATTATTCAGGTCTAAAACTAATCCCGAAGGTAGATGTAGAGGTAGCGTGCCGACGACGATCACATCGACTTTGGAACCATTTCCCACGTGCATCATCACCTCGTCCTTAGCCAATCTTCGCTTAATCCGTAGTCCCTGTTTCGAGTTGCAAATATTAGCAACAGAACCGGTATCAAATACCCAAGTGCTACTGCGATCTTTAGTAAGGTACACATCAATAACATGTATATCACATATACCTTTGTTCACCTTGCCATCCTTCTTATCCGCCAAATACTTGGGGCAGTTCCGCTTCCAGTGACCAGTCCCTTTGCAGTAGAAGCACTCAGTCGCAGGCTTAGGTCCAGACTTGGGTTTCTTCTATTGAGCAGCAACTTGTTTGCCGTTCTTCTTGAAGTTCCATTTCTTCTTCCCTTTACCCTTTTTCTTGAAACTGGTGGTCTTGTTGACCATCAACACTTGATGCTCCTTCTTGATTTCTACCTCCGCAGCTTTTAGCATTGCGAAGAGCTCGGGAATCGTCTTATCCATCCCTTGCATATTATAGTTCATCATGAAGCTCTTGTAGCTTGGTGGTAGTGATTGAAGAACTCTGTCAATGACACTATCAACAGGAATATTAACTCCCAGTTGAGTCAAGTGGTTATGGTACCCAGATATTCTGAGTATATGTTCACTGACAAAACTATTCTCCTCCATCTTGTAGATGTAGAACTTATTGGAGACTTCATATCTCTCAATCCGGGCATTTGCTTGAAATATTAACTTCAAATCCTGGAACATCTCATATGCTCCATGACGTTCAAACGACGTTGAAGTCCCGGTTCTAATCCATAAAGCATGGCACACTGAACTATCGAGTAGTCATCAGCTTTGCTCTGCCACACGTTCATAATATTTGGCCTTGCTCCTGCTGCCGGTGGTACACCTAGCGGTGCTTCCAGGACGTAATTCTTCTGTGCAGCAATGAGGATAATCCTCAAGTTACGGACCCAGTACGTGTAATTGCTACCATCATCTTTCAACTTTGCTTTCTCAAGGAACGCATTAAAATTTAACGGAACAATAGCACGGGCCATCTATCTACAACAACATAGACAAGCAAAATACTATCAGGTACTAAGTTCATGATAAATTAAAGTTCAATTAATCATATTTAAGAACTCCCACTTAGATAGATATCCCTCTAATCATCTAAGTGATCACGTGATCCATATCAACTAAACCATGACCGATCATCATGTGAAATGGAGTAGTTTTCAATGGTGAACATCACTATGTTGATCATATCTACTATATGATTCACGCTCGACCTTTGGTCTCAGTGTTCCGAGGCCATATCTGCATATGCTAGGCTCATCAAGTTTAACCCGAGTATTTTTGCGTGTGCAAAACTGGCTTGCACCCGTTGTATGTGAACGTAGAGCTTATCACACCCGATCATTGATACATCCATTTTGCATCATGCTTTTATATCGATATTTATCGCATTATGGACTGTTATTTCACTTTATGTCACAATACTTATGGCTATTCTCTCTTATTTTACAAGGTTTACATAAAGAGGGAGAATGCCGGCAGCTGGAATTCTGGGCTGGAAAAGGAGCAAATATTAGAGGCCTATTCTGCGCAGCTCCAAAAGTCCTGAAACTTCACGAGACATCTTAAAAGAAATAAAGAAAAATCCTCGCCAAAGATGAAGGCCAGGGCGCCCACACCCTTCTCACGAGGGTGGGGGCGCCCTGGTGGGTCTCCAACGTCCATCTTCTCCTATATGAAGTCTTTCGATGAGAAAAAAATAAGAAGCAACCTTTCGGGACGAGACTCCGCCGCCACGAGGCGAAACCAAGGCGGAACCAATCTAGAGCTCCGGTAGGGCTGTTCTGCCGGGGAAACTTCCCTCTGGGAGGGGGAAATCATCACCATCGTCATCACCAATGCTCCTCTCATCGGGAGAGGGCAATCTCCATCAACATCTTCACCAGCACCATCTCATCTCCAAACCCTCGTTCATCTCTTGTATCCAATTCTTGTCTCAAAGTCCGGGATTGGTGCTAGTAGGTTGCTAGTAGTGTTGATTACTCCTTGTAGTTGATGCTAGTTGGTTTATTTGGTGGAAGATCATATGTTCAGATCCTTTATGCATATTATTACCCCTCTGATTATGAACATGAATATGCTTTGTGAGTAATTACGTTTGTTCCTGAGGACAAGGGAGAAGTCTTGCTATTAGTAGTCATGTGAATTTGGTATTCGTTTGATATTTTGATAAGATGTATGTTGTCTAGCCTCTAGTGGTGTTATGTGAACGTCGACTACATAACCTTCACCATTATTTGCGCCTAGAGGAAGGCATTGGGAAGTAATAAGTAGATGATGGGTTGCTAGAGTGACAGAAGCTTAAACCCTAGTTTATGCGTTGCTTCGTAAGGGGCTGATTTGGATCCATATGTTTCATGCTATCGTTAGGTTTACCTTAATACTTTTGTTGTAGTTGCGGATGCTTTCAATAGAGGTTAATCATAAGTGGGATTCTTGTTTAAGTAAGAACAGCACCCAAGCACCGGTCCACCCACATATCAAATTATCAAAGTATCGAACTTGAATCATATGAACGTGATGAAAACTAGCTTGACGATATTCCCATGTGTCCTCGGGAGCGCTTTTCCTATTATAAGAGTTTGTTCCGGCTTGTCCTTTGCTACAAAAAGGATTGGGCCACCTTGCTGCACTTTATTTACTTTTGTCACTTGTTGCTCGTTACAATTTACCTTATTACAAAACTATCTGTTACCACTTATTTCAGTACTTGCAGAGAATACCTTGCTGAAAACCGCTTATCATTTCCTTCTGCTCCTCGTTGGGTTCGACACTCTTACTTACCGAAAGGACTACGATAGATCCCCTATACTTGTGGGTCATCAAGACTCTTTTCTGGCGCCGTTGCCGGGGAGTGTAGCACCTTTGGTAAGTGGAATTTGGTAAGGAAAAATTTATATAGTATGCTGAAATTTACTGTCACTTGTTACTATGGAAAGTAATTCTCTGAGGGGCTTGTTCGGGGTATCTTCACCCTATCCAGTAGAGCAAAGAGTTGCTCCTCAACTTACTGAACCTATTAATGAAACTCCTTTTGAATTTCCTGTGGCTATGATGGAAAAACTGCTAGCTAATCCTTTTACAAGAGATGGAACAAAACATCCTGATGAGCACTTAATATATGTGGATGAGGTTTGTGGATTATTTAAGCTTGCAGGTGTATCCGATGATGTTGCTAAGAAGAAGGTCTTTCCTTTATCTTTGAAGGAAGACGCATTGATATGGTATAGGCTATGTGATACGAGATCGTGGGACTATAAAAGATTGAAATTGGAATTTCATCAAAAGTATTACCCTATGCATCTTGTTCATCGTGATCGCAATTATATATATAATTCCTGGCCTCGTGAAGGAGAAAGCATCGCTCAAGCTTGGGGGAGGCTTAAATCAATGTTATATTCATGCCCCAATCATGAGCTCCCGAGAGAAATAATTATGCAAAGTTTTTATGCTCGGCTTTCTGAAAACAATCACAACATGCTCGATACTTCTTGTGATGGCTCTTTTATGATGGAATTTATTGGATAGAATTAAACGCAACTCTGAAGATTGGGACCTCGACGAAGGTAAGGAGTCAGGTATGACACCTAAGTTTGATTGTGTTACATCTTTTATGGATACCGATATTTTCCGTAAGTGTAGCACTAAATATGGACTTGATTCTGAGATAGTAGCTTCTTTCTGTGAATATTTTGCTACTTATGTTGATCTCCCTAAGGAGAAGTGGTTTAAATATCATCCTCCCAGAGAAGTAAAAGTAGCTGCACCTATTAAAGTAGAAGAAAAGACGGTCACTTATAATGATCCTATTGTTCCTACTTCTTATATTGAGAAACCACCTTTCCCTGTTAGAATAAAGGATCATGCTAAAGCTTCAACTATTGTTCGTAAAAGCAATATTAGAACTTATACACCTCCTGAGCAAGTTAAAGTAGAACCTAATATTGCTATTGTTAAAGATCTGTTGTCTGATAATATTGATGGGCATGTTATTCAGTTCGAAGGTGAAACTGCTAGAATTGCTAAACCGTGTGATAAAGATAAACATAGACCTATGGTAGGCGTGCCTGTTATTTCTGTTAAAATAGGAGATCATTGTTATCATGGCTTATGTGATATGGGTGCTAGCGCTAGTGTTATACCTCATGACTTATACAAAGAAATTAAGAATGAAATTGCACCTGTTGAGTTAGAAGATATTGATGTTACTATTAAACTTGCTAATAGAGATACTATTGCACCAATTGGAATTGTTAGAGATGTTGAAGTCTTGTGTGGGAAAACTAAATATCCTACTGATTTTCTTGTTCTTACTTCTCCACAAGATAGCTTTTGTCCCATTATATTTGGTAGACCCTTCTTAAATACTGTCAATGCTACCATAGACTGCACTAAGAATATTGTTACTGTTGATTTGGATGATATGGTTCATGAGTTTAATTTCTCTAAATTTAGTAAACAACATCGTGAGGAAGAATTACCTAGTAAGGATGAAATTATTGGTCTTGCTTCTATTGCCGTACCTCCTAGTGATCCTTTAGAACACTATTTGCTAGACCATGAAAATGATATGTTCATGAATGAAAGAAGGGAAATAGATGATGTATTCTTTAAACAGGAACATATTCTGCAACACAACTTGCCTGTTGAAATTTTAGGAGATCCTCCTCCACCCAAGGGTGATCCCGTGTTTGAGCTTAAACCTTTGCTTGATAATCTTAAATATGCTTATCTTGATGAAAAGAAGATATATCATGTTATTATTAGTGCTAACCTTTTAGAGCATGAAGAAGAAAGATTATTGAAAACTCTGAAGAAGCATCGTGCTGCTATTGGATATACTCTTGATGATCTTAAGGGCATTAGTCCCACACTATGTCAACATAAAATAAATTTGGAAGCAGATGCCAAACCAGTTCGTGATCCTCAACGACGTCTGAATCCTAAAATGACAGAAGTGGTAAGAAAAGAAATACTCAAGCTTCTGGAGGCAGGTATAATTTATCTCGTTGCTGATAGTGAGTGGGTAAGTCTTGTCCATTGTGTCCCTAATAAGGGAGGTATTACTGTTGTTCCTAATGATAAAGATGAATTGATTCCACAAAGAATTATCACAGGTTATAGGATGGTAATTGATTTCCACAAATTAAATAAAGCTACTAAGAAAGATCATTACCCCTTACCTTTTATTGATCAAATGCTAGAAAGATTATGCAAACATACACACTATTGCTTTCTAGATGGTTATTCTAGTTTCTCTCAAATACCTGTGTCGGCTAGAGATCAATCAAAGACTACTTTTACATGCCCTTTTGGTACTTTTGCTTATAGATGTATGCCTTTTGGTCTATGTAATGCACATGCTACCTTTCAAAGATGCATGATGGCTATATTCTCTGACTTTTGTGAAAAGATTTGTGAGGTTTTCATGGACGACTTTTCCGTCTATGGTTCCTCTTTTGATGATTGCTTGAGCAATCTTGATCGAGTTTTGCAGAGATGTGAAGAAACTAATCTTGTCTTGAATTGGGAAAAGTGCCACTATATGGTTAATGAAGGTATTGTCTTGGGGCACAAAGTTTCTGAAAGAGGTATTGAAGTTGATAAAGCCAAGGTTGATGCTATTGAAAAGATGCCATGTCCCAAGGACATCAAAGGTATAAGAAGTTTCCTTGGTCACGCCGGATTTTATAGGAGGTTCATTAAGGACTTCTCAAAAATTTCTCGGCCTCTGACTAATTTATTGCAAAAAGATATACCATTTGTCTTTGATGATGATTGTGTAGAAGCATTTGAAATACTTAAGAAAGCATTAGTCTCTGCACCTATTGTTCAGCCACCTGATTGGAATTTACCCTTTGAAATTATGTGTGATGCTAGTGATTATGTTGTAGGTGTTGTTCTAGGGCAAAGAGTTGATAAGAAATTAAATGTTATTCATTATGCTAGTAAGACTCTAGACAATGCTCAAAGAAATTATGCTACTACTGAAAAAGAGCTTTTTGCAGTTGTATTTTCTTGTGATAAGTTCAGACCTTATATTGTTGATTCTAAAGTAAATATTCACACTGATCATGCTGCTATTAAATACCTTATGGAAAAGAAAGATGCTAAACCTAGACTTATTAGATGGGTTCTCTTGCTACAAGAATTTGATTTGCATACTATTGATAGAAAGGGAGCTGAGAACCCCGTTGCAGACAACTTATCTAGGTTAGAAAATATTCTTGATGGCCCACTACCTATTAATGATGACTTTCCTGATGAACAATTAAATGTTATAAGTACTTCTCGTAGTACTCCTTGGTATGCTGATTATGCTAATTATATTGTTGCTAAGTTTATACCACCTAGCTTCACATACCAACAAAAGAAAAAGTTCTTCTATGATTTGAGACATTACTTTTGGGATGACCCACATCTTTATAAAGAAGGAGTAGATGATGTTATTAGACGTTGTGTACCTGAGCATGAACAGGAACAGATCCTACGCAAGTGTCATTCCGAGTCTTATGGAGGACACCACGCTGGAGATAGAACTGCACATAAGGTATTGCAATCTGGTTTTTATTGGCCTACTCTCTTCAAGGATGCCCGTAAGTTTGTCTTGTCATGTGATGAATGTCAAAGAATTGGTAATATTAGTAGACGTCAAGAAATGCCTATGAATTATTCTCTTGTTATTGAACTGTTTGATGTTTGGGGCTTTGATTATATGGGACCTTTTCCTGCCTCTAATGGATATACACATATTTTAGTTGATGTTGATTACGTTACTAAGTGGGTAGAAGCTATTCCAACTAGTAGTGCTGATCATAACACTTCTATCAAAATGCTTAAGGAAGTTATTTTTCCGAGGTTTGGAGTCCCTAGATATTTAATGACTGATGGTGGTTCACACTTTATTCATGGTGCTTTCCGTAAAATGCTTGCTAAATATGATGTTAATCATAGAATTGCATCTCCTTATCATCCACAGTCTAGTGGTCAAGTAGAATTGAGCAATAGAGAGCTCAAATTAATTTTGCAAAAGACTATTAATAGGTCTAGAAAGAATTGGTCCAAGAAACTTGATGATGCATTATGGGCATATAGAACTGCATACAAAAATCCTATGGGTATGTCTCCATATAAAATGGTATATGGAAAAGCATGTCACTTACCTCTCGAACTAGAACATAAGGCATATTGGGCTATTAAAGAGCTCAACTATGATTTCAAACTTGCCGGTGAGAAGAGGTTATTTGATATTAGCTCACTTGATGAATGGAGAACCCAAGCATATGAAAATGCCAAGTTATTTAAAGAAAAAGTTAAAAGATGGCATGACAAAAGGATACAAAAGCATGAGTTTAATGTAAGTGATTATGTATTGCTATACAACTCTTGTTTAAGATTTTTTGCAGGAAAACTTCTCTCTAAATGGGAAGGCCCCTATGTTATCGAGGAGGTCTATCGTTCTAGTGCAATAAAAATCAACAACTTCGAAGGCACAAATCCGAAGGTGGTAAACGGTCAAAGAATCAAACATTATATCTCGAGTAATCCCATGAATGTTGAAACCAATATTATTGAAACCGTAACCCCGGAGGAATACATAAGGGACACTTTCCGGAACGTTTCAGGCTCCGAAAGGGAATAGGTATGTGGTACGGTAAGTAAACCGACTCCAAAACAATTTCTAAGGCAATATTTCTCCGTTTTGGAACATTTAGAAAAATAGAAAAATAAGTAGCAGTCCGGGAAGGACACGAGGGCCCCACAAGGGTGGTGGGCGCGCCCTACCCCCCTGGGCGCGCCCCCCTACCTCGTGAGCACCTCATGTGCCTTCCGGGCTCCGTTTTCTTGCACGTTACGTATTTTGGTCGGTAAAAATTCATTATATATTCTCCCGAAGGTTTTGACTCCCGTATCACGCAAAAATCTCCTGTTTTTGTTTCGAGCTGTTTTTCTGACAGATCTAGGTTATCATGACGGCCCCAAGCGCCTCCAAGGACAAGTTCTTCGAGAAGATCGAGCACCTCCAAGCCCAAGTCTATGACCTTCAAAACCAAAATTGTGAGTATGAATATAGATTCAAAAGAATGAGTTTGGCTGCAGATTTGAGGATTTCGGAGACTCGATCATCTTTCTATGATGGTGAATCTATGCCTTGGAAGATGGATGACAAGCCTGCATCATCAACAACACCTCCACCATCTCCTCCAACAAAGAAGAATTGAGTATCTGGGTATGGGCACTCCCCTTGGCAACTGCCAAGCTTGGGGGAGGTGCCCCGGTATCGTATCACAATCACAACTCCTATCTTTACCATTTTTCTTAGTTCGATCCTATTAGTAGTATCTTGATCTAGTAGAATAAAGTTTATGGCATGATCTAGTTTTGAGTTTTGCTTTATGATCTCTCTTTGTAATTGAGTCTGTGAGTTATATATAATAAAGATTAGTGTTGAGTTAAGGGCCTGATTATTTTGCCATGATCTTGGGTGAATAAAAGAAAAGAGGAAAGGAATAAAAAGAAACAACAAGTTCATATTGATCTTATTGAGAGTAATGACTTCACATAGAAAGAGTATGATGATTAAAAGTTGCTGGGAGTTGGCAGACATAGCTTTGGTCATTGTTGCAATTAATAGGAAGTAATAAGGAAAGAGAGGTTTCACATATAGATATATTATCATTGACATCTTTTATGATTGGGAGCACTCATTAAAATATGACATGCTAAAGAGTTGATGTTGGACAAGGAAGACAACGTAATGAGTTATGTCTTTCTTATATCTGAGATAAAGTATGTTGTCATGGTTCCTCTAACTTGTTGAGCTTGCCTTTCCCCCTCATGCTAGCCAAATTCTCAGCACCAAGTAGAAATACTACTTGTGCTTCCAAATATCCCTAAACCAGTTTTGCCATGAGAGTCCACCATATCTACCTATGGATTGAGCAAGATCCTTCAAGTAAGTTGTCATCGGTGCAAAGCAACAAAAATTGCTCTAAATGTGTATGATTGATTGGTGTGGGATAAATAAGCTTTATACGATCTTGTGATGTGGAAGTAATAAAAGCGACGGACTGCATAATAAAGGTTCACATCACAAGGGGCAATACAAAGTGATGTTCTTTCGCATTGAGATTTTATGCATCCAACCATAAAAGCGCATGGCAACCTCTGCTTCCCTCTGCGAAGGGCATATCCTTTATTATTATCTTCTACCTTATGCAAGAGTCATGGTGATCTTCACCTTTTCTTTTTCATTTTATCCTTTGGCAAGCTCAGCATGTTGGAAAGAACATGATATATATATCTAATTGGATGTGGGGGAGCATGAACCATTATTGTTGACATTACCCTTGAGGTAAAAGGTTGTGGGGCAAAACTATAAGCCCCTATCTTTCTCTGTGTCCGATTAAAACTCCGTAACCACAAGTATTGCGTGAGTGTTAGCAATCATGAAGGACTAGATGATAGTTGAGTATGTGGACTTGCTTTTTAGCTCTGACATAGACTCTTTCCGATGTTATGATAAATTGCAATTGCTTCAATGACCGAGATTATAGTTTGTTGGAGCCCAATAAGGTTTATGATTTATACTTTTGCATTGTGAATAGATCATCACTTGAACATAAGTAATCATATGAAAAAATCAATATATGTTGTTGTTATGGGAATAATCATGATGCCTTCATGTCTGTATTTTATTTTTATCGACGCCTCTACCTCTAAACATGATGACATATTTATTGTTATCGGCTTTTCACTTGAGGACAAGCGAGGTCTAAGCTTGGGGGAGTTGATACATCCATTTTGCATCATGCTTTTATATCGATATTTATCGCATTATGGAATGTTATTTCACTTTATGTCACAATACTTATGGCTATTCTCTCTTATTTTACAAGGTTTACATAAAGAGGGAGAATGCTGGCAGCTGGAATTCTGGGCTGGAAAAGGAGAAAATATTAGAGGCCTATTCTGCGCAACTCCAAAAGTCCTGAAACTTCACGGGACATCTTAAAAGAAATAAAGAAAAATCCTCGCCAAAGATGAAGGCCAGGGCACCCACACCCTTCTCACGAGGGTGGGGGCGCCCCCCCCTAGGGCGCGCCCCCCTACCTCGTGGGCCCCCTGGTGGGTCTCCGACGTCCATCTTCTCCTATATGAAGTCTATCGATGAGAAAAAAATAAGAAGCAACCTTTCGGGACGAGACTCCGCCGCCATGAGGCGGAACCAATCTAGAGCTCTGCAGGGCTGTTTTGCCGGGGAAACTTCCCTCCGGGAGGGGGAAATCATCACCAACGCTCCTCTCATCGGGAGAGGGCAATCTCCATCAACATCTTCACCAGCACCATCTCATCTCCAAACCCTAGTTCATCTCTTGTATCCAATTCTTGTCTCAAAGTCCAGGATTGGTGCTAGTAGGTTGCTAGTAGTATTGATTACTCCTTGTAGTTGATGCTAGTTGGTTTATTTGGTGGAAGATCATATGTTCAGATCCTTTATGCATATTATTACCCCTCTGATTATGAACATGAATATGCTTTGTGAGTAATTACGTTTGTTCCTGAGGACAAGGGAGAAGTCTTGCTATTAGTAGTCATGTGAATTTGGTATTCGTTTGATATTTTGATAAGATGTATGTTGTCTAGCCTCTAGTGGTGTTATGTGAACGTCGACTACATAACACTTCACCATTATTTGGGCCTAGAGGAAGGCATTGGGAAGTAATAAGTAGATGATGGGTTGCTAGAGTGACAGAAGCTTAAACCCTAGTTTATGCGTTGCTTCGTAAGGGGCTGATTTGGATCCATATGTTTCATGCTATGGTTAGGTTTACCTTAATACTTTTGTTGTAGTTGCGGATGCTTGCAATAGAGGTTAATCATAAGTGGGATGCTTGTTCAAGTAAGAACAGCACCCAAGCACCGGTCCACCCACATATCAAATTATCAAAGTATCCAACGCGAATCATATGAACATGATGAAAACTAGCTTGACGATATTCCCATGTGTCCTCGGGAGCGCTTTTCCTATTATAAGAGTTTGTTTCAGCTTGTCCTTTTCTACAAAAAGGATTGGGCCACCTTGCTGCACTTTATTTACTTTTGTCACTTGTTGCTCGTTACAATTTACCTTATTACAAAACTATTTGTTACCACTTATTTCAGTACTTGCAGAGAATACCTTGCTGGAAACCGCTTATCATTTCCTTCTGCTCCTCGTTGGGTTCGACACTCTTACTTATCGAAAGGACTACGATAGATCCCCTATACTTGTGGGTCATCAATCATCATGTAGTGTCTCGGCACGACGAACTTTGGCAACGGTGCATACACATGGAGAACACTTGTATCTTGAAATTTAGTGAGAGATCATCTTATAATGCTACCGTCAATCAAGCAGAATAAGATGCATAAAGGATAAACACCACATGCAATCAATATAAGTGATATGATATGGCCATCATCATCTTGTGCCTATGATCTACATCTCCAAAGCACCGTCATGATCACCATCGTCACCGGCTTGACACCTTGATCTCCATCGAAGCATCATTGTCGTCATGCCAACTATTGCCTCCATGACTATCGCTACCGCTTAGTAATAAAGTAAAGCAATTACAGGGCGATTGCATTGCATACAATAAAGCGGCAACCATATGGCTCCTGCCAGTTGCTGATAACTCCGTTACAAAACATGATCATCTCATACAATAAAATATAGTATCATGTCTTGACCATATCACATCACAACATGCCCTGCAAAAACAAGTTAGACATTCTCTACTTTGTTGTTGCATGTTTTACGTGGCTGCTACGGGCTGAGCAAGAACCGTTCTTACCTACACATCAAAACCACAACGATATTTCATCAAGTTAGTGTTGTTTTAACCTTCAACAAGGACCGGGCGTAGTCACATTCGGTTCAAATAAAGTTGGAGAAACTAACACCCGCCAGCCACCTGTGTGCGAAGCACGTCGGTAGACTGGACCAGTCTCGCGTAAGCGTACGCGTAATGTTGGTCCGGGCCGCTTCATCCAACAATACCACTGAACCAAAGTATGACATGTTGGTAAGCAGTGTGACTTGTATCGCCCACAACTCACTTGTATTCTACTCGCGCATATAACATCTACGCATAAACCTGGCTCTGGTACCACTATTGGGGAACGTAGTAATTTCAAAAAAATTCCTACGCACACGCAAGATCATGGTGATGCATAGCAACGAGAGGGAAGAGTATCGTCCATGTACCCTCGTAGACCATAAGCAGAAGCGTTATGAGAACGCGGTTGATGTAGTCGTACGTCTTCACGATCCGACCGATCCAAGTACCGAACGCACGGCACCTCCGAGTTCAGCACACGTTCAGCTCAATGGCGTCCCACGAACTCCGATCCAGCAGAGCTTCATGGGAGAGTTCCGTCAGCAAGACGGCGTGATGACGGTGGTGATGTAGCTACCAACGCAGGGCTTCTCCTAAGCACTGCTACGATATGATCAAGGTGGATTATGGTGGAGGGGGGCACCGCACACGGCTAAGGGATCAATGATCAACTTGTGTGTTCTAGGGTGCCCCCTGCCCCCGTATATAAAGGAGCAAGGGGGAGGCCGGCCGGCCCTCCTAGGGCGCGCCAGGAGGAGGAGTCATCCTCCTAGTAGGAGTAGGACTCCCCTTTCCTACTCCTAGGAGGAGGAAAGGAAGGGGGAAGGGGAGAAGGAAGGAGAGGGAGGAAACGAGGAAAGGGGGCCGGCCCCCTAGTCCAATTCGGTTTGGGCTAGGGGGTCCGCGCGCCCTGCCTCCTCTCTTCCACCACTTGGCCCATGAGGCCCAATACTTCTTCCCTGTATTCCCGTAACTCCCCGGTACTCCGAAAAATACCCGAATCACTCGGAACCTTTTCGGTGTCCCAATATAGTGGTCCAATATATCGATCTTTACGTCTCGACCATTTCGAGACTCCTCGTCATGTCCCCGATCTCATCCGGGACTCCGAACTACCTTCGGTACATCAAAACACATAAACTCATAACACCGATCGTCACCGAACGTTAAGCGTGCGGACCCTACGGGTTTGAGAACTATGTAGACATGAACAAGACACGTCTCCGGTCAATAACCAATAGCGGAACCTAGATGTTCATATTGGCTCCTACATATTCTATAAAGATCTTTATCGGTCAAACCGCATAACAACATATGTTGTTCCCTTTGTCATCGGTATGTTATTTGCCCGAGATTCGATAGTCGGTATCTCAGTACCTAGTTCAATCTCGTTACCAGCAAGTCTCTTTACTCATTTCGTAATGCACTATCCAGCAACTAACTCATTACTTGTATTGCTTGCAAGGCTTATAGTGATGTGCATTACCGAGAGGGCCCAGAGATACCTCTCCGACAATCGGAGTGACAAATCCTAATCTCGATCTATGCCAACTCAACAAGTACCATCGGAGACACCTGTAGAGAACCTTTATAATCACCCAGTTATGTTGTGACATTTGGTAGCACACAAAGTGTTCCTCCGGTAATCGGGAGTTGCATAATCTCATAGTCATAGGAACATGTACAAGTCATGAAGAAAGCAACAGCAGTAAACTAAAACGATCAAGTGCTAAGCTAACGGAATGGGTCAAGTCAATCACATCATTCTCCTAATGATGTGATCCAGTTCATCAAATGACAACTCATATATATGGTTAGGAAAAATAACCATCTTTGATTAACGAGCTAGTCAAGTGGAGGCATACTAGTGACATTCTGTTTGCCTATGTATTCACACATGTATTATGTTTCCAGTTAATACAATTCTAGCATGAATAATAAACATTTATCATGAAATAAAGAAATAAATAATAACTTCATTATTGCCTCTAGGGCATATTTCCTTCATCTCTGGCTTCGGAGGTGCCAGGGTCGCTGATGTTGTTGCTTCTACGAGCTAGCCAACTGTCTTCTCCCACGCAAAAGCGGGTCATGAGTGCAGTAAGAGTTGCCATGGACTTCGGTTTTTCTTGGCCGAGGTGTCGGGCAAGCCATTCGTCACGGATGCTGTGTTTAAAGGTCGCGAGGGCTTAGGCGTCCGGACAATCGGCAATTTGGTTCTTTTTAATTAAGAACATAGTCCAGAGTTTTCGGGCTGACTCTCCGGGTTGCTGGACTATATGACTAAGGTCATCAGCGTCTGGAGGCCAGACATATGTACCTTGGAAGTTGTCTCGAAAGGCATCTTCCAAATCTTCCCAGCTACCAATGGAGTTCTCTGGGAGGCTGTTTAACCAGTGCCGCGCTGGTCCTTTCAGTTTTAAGGGGAGGTATTTGATGGCATGGAGATCGTCACAACGAGCCATATGGATATGGAGAAGGAAATCTTCAATCCATACCGCGGGATCTGTCGTGCCGTCGTATGATTCGATGCTTACGGGTTTAATCCCTTCCAAGAACTGGTGATGCATTACCTCATCGGTAAAGCATAAGGGGTGTGCGGCGCCTCTGCATCGGGCAACGTCACGACAGAGTTCGGATGACATCCGTATGCGGTTTTCTGCCCGGGTGGGGTTATGCCTATCGTGCTAGACCTGATGGTCATCTTCTTGCGTTGGGGCACGCCCCCTTGATCCATAGATAGATCTAGCTTGACCTGCTCTATTGTCTAGGTCTTGTCTTAGGTCATAGGTGTATCCTGGAGCCTTTGTCTCTCTGCCTCTACGGCCTAGGTGGTGTGGGTTGGTGTTCGGCGTAGATGGCCACTTTATCTCACCCACGTGGTGGCCGGTCTGGTTCATCAGCGCGTTCATGTCTTGACAGTATTGGCTCGAGGGCCTCGTCGTCAAATTGTGGTAGTAGCCGACGCTTCGGGTAACTCTTTGTTGGGCATTGGAGGCCATATTCTTCGGCAGCTAGGACCTAGGTCCATCTGTCATTGAGTGTATCCTGTTCGGCTTGGAGCTGTTGTTGCTTCTTTTTTAGGCTTCTCGCAGTTGCGATTAGTTGGCGCTTAAAGCGCTCCTGCTCGATGGGTTCCTCTGGCACGATGAAATCTTTGTTGCCGAGGCTGACATCATCCTCTAAGACCGGTAGATAGTTGCTATCTCCGAATCCACGTTCCCGACCAGATCGTCGGGGTTAACTTGCTCCTCCTCCCCATCATCCTGTTCGGATGCAGGCTCGACGGGGGCTTCGCGGTCTTCAGCGTTCTCTGGAGTGTTATTGTCTCTGGTGCCGGTATTACTGTCTTTTTCATGACTCAATTTTGAGCGGCGTCGCTGGCGTCGACGCTTCGGTGGTGCCTCAGCAGGTTTGTCCTCAACCAGATCCTTCCTGCCTTCACCGTCATTCTCTTTGGGTGTATCCACCATATACACGTCGTATGTGGAGGTGGTCGTCCAACGTCCGGTAAACGGCGGGTCTTGGCCTTGTTCGTCTGCGGCATCATCGTCCATGTCGTCGATGTCTTCGGAGGTGTAATCCAGTATGTCGGTTAAGTCCTCGATGGTGGCTATGAAGTGGGTGGTGGGTGGAACGTAAAATTCCCTGCTCTCAACCCCTAATCCGGGCTGGGCGTAGTTCAGAGGTGATCCCTCTGTAATGGCGAGCGATCACATTAAGTCTAGAGCCTCGTTTAATGGCGAGGATTGGATGGGGAAATGAGAGTCCGCAGAGCTAGCCAGGGAAAAAGCCTCCTGGCCATGCTCACTTGGTGTGGACTTTGAGAATTCGGAGCTAGAGTCCGGGGTGAGTCCGGCTTTTCAATGGTACGGGGAACACAGTCTGACTCCGGGCTTGCCGAGGACACAATCGCCTCCGGATCTCTGATAGAGAGCTTCATAGCAGAGAGTATGGCGGGCTCCAAACTCCCATCTTCGGACCCGGCAGTTTGCTCCGGATCGAAGGCCAGAGCGGTGGTCGGGGCCACGAACCCTTCGAAGATCAAGTCTCCTCGAATATCAGCGACATAATTCAGACTCCCAATACTGATCTGATGACCAGGGGCATAGCTGTCGATCTGTTTGAGGTGGCCAATTGAGTTGGCACGCAGAGCGAAGCCGTCGAACACAAAAATTTGACCGGGGAGGAAAGTTTCCCCCGAAACAGCATCGTTGTTGATGATCGAACGAGCCATCGAACCTTTCTGTCGACGACACAGTGGAACTCTCAATGAAAGCACCAATGTCGGTGTCAAAACCAGCCGATCTCGGGTAGGGGGTCCCGGACTGTGCTTCTGAGGATCGAAGGTAGCAGGAGACAAGGGGACACGATGCTTACCCAGGTTCAGGCCCTCTTAATGGAGGTAAAACCCTACGTCATGCTTGATTGTATTTGATGAGCATAGGGGTTACAAGAGTTGATCCACCTCGAGATCGTAATGGCTAAACCCTAGATGTCTAGCCTATATGAATTTTGATAGCCTCTACGGACTAACCCCTTCGGTTTATATAGATACCGGAGGGGCCTAGGGTTGTACATAGTCGGTTTACACAGAAAGGAAACTACGCATCCAGACGCCAAACTTGCCATCCACGCAAAGGAGAGTCCCATCCGGACATGGGGGAAGACCTTCTACATTGTATCTTCACGGCCCATCAGTCCGGCTCACAACACACGGACCGGACTCTCGAGAACCCCTTAGTTCAGGACTCCCTCAACTATAGTAAGCTAGAACTAGCACGACGGCGAGTTGTAAACGGAGGCGACAAATGTTACAATCGACGTACGGTAAGCTGGAATGGGAGCCTCGATGTTGCAACCGTCATGGCGGTGAGCTAGAATTGAAACGCCCGATGTTGTAACCAGGCGCGGCAGATAAGCAACCGTAGTGGGGCGACGACGTCAAGCATCTGCGAGCGCTGGTGCAACCGATGGCAATTCGGCCATGAGCGCGTTGGGTGGCAATTTTTTTTGCGAGCGAAACAACATTGTGCTGGCGTGGAGCTAAGCAGGGGAGGTTAGGGAACACCTGCTTCTTGTTGACTTTTTTTTGTTATGGGGAACCACCGATCCAATGGGCGTTACGCACTCAATCATGTGGCTGTTGTGCAACCGGCCGAGTTTTTGGCTGGCTGACCGGCGCGTTGCGTGGCCCTTGGCCCCGGCCCACGATGGGGCGGGACCCACCTTTTTTATTTCTTATTTTTTTGCTCCTTGTTTATTTTTAAAAAAAATCATAATTTTAAAACTAGTGTATTTCAGAAAAAAAATGTTTCAAGAAATAATAAAATATTTGAGAATTCAAAAAATAATCATGATCTTGAAATGTTCAGGAAAAAATATAACTTCGTGGATTTGAACGTTCGAGTAGTAAAAAAATGTTCAGGAAATCAAAAAATGTTCATGATTTTTTTTTAAATTGCATATTAAAAAATGGAAAAAGGCCGTGAATTAGAACAAGTTGTTCGTGAGTTGAAAAAATGTTCATCAACATTGTTCACAATTTCAAAAAATATTCATGTATTTGAAAATTTCCACTCTAATTTTTGAAAATTATTACTTAAAAACAGTTCGACGATTCAACAAATGTTCATGAATTACAAATTTTGTTCCTGAATTTCAAATATAAATTCTCAATTGAAAGAAATAACCGAATAAAAACGTTGACACCATTCGAAAAAATATTCAAGAGTTAGAAAAGTGTTCATGAATTTATAAAATTTGTTGATGAATTCAAAAAATGTTCATTATTTCAAGAAATTCATTATTTCAAAAAACATTTTTGCAATTTGAAGCAATGTTCATAAATTAAAAAAAATAGTAAAAGGAAAGAAAAAGGAAAGAGGAAGAAAAGAGGGAAAAAGGAAAAGAATAAACAAACATGAAAAAAAAGCAAATCAACAAAGAAAGAATGAATGAATGAGAACAAAAACGAAAGGGAAGAACATAAATGAAAAAATCCAAAGAAAACACACCCAAAAAAATCGGTCTGTGAAGCAGCTACTTTGGCCTGCCCAAAAATACGTAACGAGGAGCGGGGTTTGCGTGTTTGGTCCCTATCCTGTGAGGTAGTAGCCGACGTGGCGTGAACGGAACACTTGATAGGCCTAGCGTAGACTCGGGCATGGACAACCTAGCTCAGATAGCCTAGCCCGAAAGCCCGACATCTAGGTCGGGCTCTCGCTCTGCTTTTTTACGAGAAGCCTGGCCTGAAACCCGAAAATAAGCCCAAACAAAGCATAAATTATTATTTTATTAGAAATATAGGTATAATACATATTTTAAATACCGGCCCTAAAGACATATTTTAAATACTCAAAAAACATCATTTTAATAAAAAAGTTACTGTTCATCTATTTTGAGCTGGGCTGGGCAAGGCAAGGGCTTGGGATTTTAATGTTGGGCTTTACAAAGCCCGACCGAAACCAAACCCGGCATGGAGAATGCCCAGGTTTAGCCTAGCCGCAGCGGTCATCATGCTGATGTCACTTTGATTTATTTTTCTTCACCTTTTTATTTTTTTATTTTAAATGCATATATTTCCAAAACATAAATTTAGTTAAGAATTCAAAACCATGAATTTGAAAAAAAAGTTTAACATAGTATAAAAAATTGTTAGCACAGTTTTCAGAAAATGTGAATAACTTTCAAAAAAAAATATTCGTGACAACGAACAAATGTTTTGTTCCCGTGTTTCAACAAATATATGCGCAATTTTAAAAAATGGTTTATTCAATTAAAATAATAAATTAGAAATAGCCTTTGGTTTGCTGATCCAACTGAAAATCACAACCTTTGGTTTGTTGATTAGATTAAAAAAATCCCCTAAAAAAGATTAGATTAGAAAATTAGCGCCACCGACGTCAAAAAGAAAAAAAAACGCGCCTACTGTTGTTCCGAAAAGCATCGGATTGGATTTGGATAGAAGTTGCGCCAATCCGTCGAGCTGCGGATCCAAGAATCAGATTTAGTTTTTGCTTCGATAGATTTAAAGGGGACGACGCACCGGCGGGTTCGCAACCCTAGTTTTCGATCTGATCTTCCCCCGATCTTCGCCCCCCATCTTCCCAACTTCCCCCCATCTCGCGCACTCCGGCGAACATGGCAGCGATCATGGCGGCGCGCGGGCAGGGCCTGGAGCAAGATTTTGATTTCTTCGTGGTGGTCGACTTCGAGGCGACGTGCGTCAAAGACGCGCGGATCTTTCCCCAGGAAATCATCGAGTTCCCCGCCGTGCTCGTCGACGGCGCCACCGGCCGCATCAAGTCCGCGTTTCGCAGGTACGTTCGTCCAAAACATCACCCTGTGCTGACCCAGTTTTGCAGGGAACTCACCGGCATCCGGCAGGAGGACGTCGACGGCGGAGTGGATCTCGGCGACGCGCTCTGGCTGCACGACGCTTGGTTGAAGGCGGCGACGGCGGGGGCAGGGAACAAGAGACGCGTCCGCTTGGCCGTCGTGACCTGGGGTGACTGGGACTGCCGCACCATGCTCGAGTTCGAGTGCCGCTTCAAGGGCATCGAGAAGCCCTCCTACTTCGATCAGTGGATCAATCTGAGAGTCCCTTTCCAGGCGGCGCTCGGCGGCGGAGGGCGGGTCAACCTGCAGGAAGCGGTCCGGGCGGCGGGGCTGGACTGGGAGGGCCGCCTGCACTGCGGGCTGGACGACGCGCGCAACACCGCGCGGCTGCTTGCTGAGCTCATGCGGCGCGGAGTGAAGATCACCATCACCGGCTCGCTGGCGCCGCCGCCGCCGATGCAGAAGCAGCCTGCTCGCACAAGCCCTTGCGGTGGCTCACCGGGGCTGGCGTCGGCGCCGCCGCCGATCCAGCAGCAGCCGCCTCGCACAGACCCTTTCGGTGGCTCGTTTGCGCTGGTGCCGGCGCCGATCCAGCAGCAGCTGCCGCAGCCTTACATGATCAGCCCCTGCGGTGGCCACTCTGCGACGTGCTTGTGCTACTGCGGGCTAGCGAGCAGAGGAGGCGTGATGCAGGGCAAGTGCTTCTCGGGATGCGCTAACTGGGCGCCGGCCATGGGAACCGTCTGCCCCTACTTCGCGTGGAGCAACTGAATGAGTGACCCACGGCATGAGACTGAGATTCAGAATCCAGTGTGGCTCAGTTGTTAGCCATCAGAATCAGATTCTTGTCTAGGTGTAAATTTGGTCTTTGAAATAGAACTTGACCAATGGGGCTATTCTTGATGTAATCGGTGTCTGAACTAGTATTATCAATAGAAATTTCGTTTTAGTTATGTAATCGGTGTCTGATTCTACTATACTCCTAGTCTAGTGTGATTGTTCACTGTAATTGGTGTCTGAATTACTATTATCAATACAAATTTCGTTTTAATTATTACTATTAATACAAGATTCCTTTTTCTCTGTATTTCTTCAGTATTGAGCAACAGGCCAACGGTTCGCTTGCAAGTGAAATTGATAAATTTCTGATGAAGGCTGCAAAATTGATAAATTTCTGATGAAGGCTACAATTCCAATCGACAAAGCAAACTGTAAGTCATCATCCGATGAAGCCCCCTGCTCGTCCAAGGGGCGGCTCGCCGGGCAGCGCATCCATCACGTCGGCCAAAGACGCGGCGACAACGACCGATGCCGAGGAGAGGGATGCAGTGAACAAGGGAATGTTGACAACTTGCCATCTTGCCGCATATCACCATCATATAGGCAACATTATATCAAGATTGGAAAATAAAACAGCCAACTGTCGATTTCTGAGATAATAGCTAACTCAAATAATTTGCTCCAACACAAATGCCAACGGTTGTCAAGCTCTTACATAAACGCCATACATTTTCAGTCACAAAACGAAAGCTTGGTCACAAGCACACCACAACCGTTGTTGCTGGCCAATCAAGCGTCCCCTCTGCAGACCAGCAGGTAGCATCACAGCCAAACACAAGGAAGGACTAACCAGTAACCATGGTTTGGGTGGGTCGGTTACAAGGTGCTCAAAGACTAGCAAAATCTACTGCCTACTGAGGGGAACAAGCTACTCTGCACTACCTAGCCCTTGGTTTCTACTGCAAGGGCTTTATCAACTAGAGAAGTTGTCGCGGACCACCTGAAGTGCGCCTTCAGGCCAATAAAACCAAGGTTGCTGTTAGCATCACACCAGCTGATGTGAATGTGCATAGGAATTTCACTTTGTTGTGCTGATGTGTTTCCTGATCATGTTCAAGGTCTCCATAACCTGTGAAAGCAAGACTACAATAAGTATCCGACAGAAACATCAAAATCATAATTTGTAAGGGTGCAAGAAAATCATGCTGTATCGATGGATGCCAGCAATTCCTACCACACTAGCATGATATGGAGCAATAGGTAATCCTAGACGAGAAAAATCCACTTTACAACCCTCAACTTGCCACTCGCTTAGGACTGAGAACCCAAAATCGGTATCCCACATCCTTAACTTGCCACTTGGTTCAGAAATCCACCCCCTTTTTGGTTTTGACTGCGTTGACTGCTGAGTCAGCCTGTGGGACCCACCCAAAAAATAAAAGCTCTCTCTGCCACCTGCTGCGACCTGGCTGCCGACCTGCAGTGGACATGCACCGTGGGTGCAGACAGCAAAGTCGAGCAAGGAGCCAGTGCCAGCAGCTGCTCCAGCTCCTTTGCCATGGAAATGTTTGCTTGATGCGGCGTGCAAGTGCCTGACGAGGAGCGAGGCGTTGACGACGGTGCGAACCCAGCTGGGTGAGCAGGGTGCAGGTCTTGTCGCAGGCACCAGGTGCACGCCTGCCAGCTTGGTCGGCTTTGACAAGCTCCGCCGCCCCACGACCTCATTCTACGACCACCCCAGCTCCTCTGTCTATGTCCTTTCCTTTCTTAGGGATGTCGATGCACCCTTGCAAGCCATCCTCCCCCATCCTCCCCCCCCCCCCCCAGCTGTCATCGGCACACAACCTGCTCCTCCACATGCCGCGCAACGACGGCAGAGGCGCGCACAAAAACTCTGGGGAGCGCCATGGGCGAGGCCCAACCTCCGTGCCGGAAGCCACGCGGGGCGATGCCCCAGCCTCCTACTTCCCCAGCAATCTCCGTACCCGGGGCAGCGTGGTCGATGGCAAGAATGGGCGAGTCGGGGGACCGGCGCAGGCGAGGCTCAGCCACCTTGACTGGAGTGCCACGGGCGAGGCCCCAACCTCCTCTACCCGGCTACCTCCCTGCCTGGAGCGGCAGGATCGACGACAGGAATCAGTGAGTCGTGGGATGGCGGGCGTGCATATTAGGGGCATGGCAACCGCACCCATTTTCTCCTCATGCTTCCCACTAATTCAAACCGCACCCCTCTCCTCCAGCTCTGGCGGAAATCGCTGCTGCGTTTGCCGATGACCGTGTCAAACCTACGGTGAATCCCGGATCAATTCCCCACGCCTAGAGCTCCCTCTCCACCCGACTCAGCTGCTCCCCCTTCAATTGCAGGTCGGAGGCCTCCCCATGAGCGCAACGTCAACATGGCCGGTAGCTGTTGTCGCCGGCGAGAGAGAATAGAGAGATATTTATTTTTCTTTGATTTTTGGGTGGGTCCCACATGTAAGGAGGGTTCAACGTGGTCAAACCCAATCAAAACCAGCCAACATGGTTAAAACCGAGTGGGGGGTCAGGGTGTGGGACAACCGGTTTTGAAGTTCAGGGTTGAATCCTAAACCGAGTAAGTTGAGGGTTGTAATGTGGACTTTTCTGATCCTAGACATGCCCTCAAATTGCACGCAAAGAGCAAATTCATTAATGAAGAAACAAACCAGCAAAATTTGATTGGAATTTCTATTACCATCCATGTTATATGAATTCGTGCTTTTAGCAAATTGTTTTGGTCAACTTCAAACAGAGATGGACTAATTATCGAGAGTTACCCCAGAATAGTGTTGCAAAACTGGAGAATAGTGGTCGAGCGCAATATAAATTTTTGCAAGAAGATCCGTTAAGGCCTCAACTTCATCGCCAAGTAAATCCACCTGCAGAAAAATTCAGAAATCACAACTCAATACATCACTCGCCTCCCACTTTAGGGCATTATCAAGGTTATAACCTTGTTGCATTTTGCAGGCAAAGCAATATACATGGAACAGAAGCAATAAAGTATACTAGTCGTTACGATCTGAAATTATATTTACCTCGAGCTCAGCCTTTTGAAGATTAGATCCTCTTGTCTCAGATATCTCCTTGTATCGCAATGCCTTTCTTTTTAAAAGATTGCCTTCTTTCGTGAGGTGTTTACATTGGTCTTTCAGTAAACAGAACCTGTGCAAGAAAAGGACACCATCCTTATTCACAGAAATAGAACACAGAATAGCCATAAGTACTGTGAACTATAAAGGTAATCATATGGCAAGATTAGTTAAGATAAAATTAATTATCAGCAAGTAATCTAGTTTTCACAAAAATTAACAGGTATCCCCAGTACTGAATGCAATGCAAATACAAGCACCTTGATTCACTGTGCTGAATTTTGTTTGCAATGATAGTTTGTTGATCTGTAATCAGATTCTCAAACTCTCTCATAGATTCAACAAGACTTGTCATGCGTTCTTTGAACTCCTTTTCTTTATAAATGGTTGATGTGAATATTTTCTCCTTATCTTGGATGACGTTACGTAAATATTGATTTTGTTTCTCCGCCTCCTTTAGAGAGTCTGTAGCATTTCTAAATCTGTGGAGCAACTCACTGGAAATGATCTCATTTTGACGTACATCCTCCATAGCTTGCTCCAGCCTGCCAGCAATCATATCAAACTCCTTGTTTTTTTCAGATATACAAGAGTCTTGCTTGTCGACTCTGACTGTAAGTAAATCAAGTCGATGGGATAATAAATCCATATGACCCTTCATTGCTCCCAGTTCGATCTGACACGCCTCTTTTTCCCTCACTACTTTACTGAAAGAGTCAACAGCTCGCTTCAGTTTCTCAATCTCTTGCTTCTGTAGAGTCGATACCGCTTCAGAGCAGCTCCTTTCCTCATTGAACTTTAACAATGCAGAGTTGAGGTTTAACAGCGCTTCTGCTACAGCTTCATTCTGAATGACTGAACAAATGTCTTGCTTCATGTTATACTCCATCTCATTACCATGCAACCGTATTTCTATTTCGTTAACGAACTCTCTTAGTACAATCATCTCCATCTCTTCTCTAATGATGGTTGCCATCCTGGCGTCTTCAATATCAGATTCTAACATTCCAATTTTCTCTGCATGATCTGGCTCTATGGGTGTAGTGTGTGATGCCTGGATGGGAAAAGCACACGCTTCTACTTGATTATTAGTAGCAGCACAATGTATTGGCTGGATTTCAGAATCTAAGGCATTGCTCTTGTCGTGTTGGCCAGCAAATGTTTCTGCCTTGATGCCAGAAGTGGTTCTCTTATTATTCTCCAAGAGAAGGCCATCTAATCTTGCCATAACTTCCCCGATTTTCTTTCTAATTTGCTCGAATTCTTTGTTATTCCGTAAATGCCATGGGTTGGATCCTTCCTTTTTTAGCAGTTTTCGCTTTAGTGCGAATATCTCTTCTGTCTTCTCTTGCACGACCTTATCATGCTGCCTTTTCATATGATTCATCTCTTTATTAAAATGGGCTATCAAAGCATCCTGATCCATGTGCTTCAGGTATGACAGATCACCAAAAACCTCTTCAGGAGGGACTCTAGGACTGTCTTCCTTTGTTGTACCATTTCTACAGGATTGTTCCTTGCCTCTTTGTTTACTCACATCTTCTGCACCATCAGAGTTATACTGGGATCCCAAAAGCCCCCACTCAGAATTCAAGAGTGACTTGGAAATCGCATCAAGCTGTTGACGAATACTATAAATTTCATCATATTTTCTATCCCGACCCTCAGGCAAACTTAAGCTGCCATTTCCAAGCTGTAGCAGCTTTTGGTTCAGCAACGTTATCTCTTCATCCTTGGAGGCAAGCTGCTGACCTATTTCTTGTTCTGCATCTTTTACAAACCCTTTGATGACAGAGTATGTCACGAATGTTGAGATGTCAACCATGGTATTTACATCATCCCACAAGGAGTCCATCTCATCCACGATGATTAACTCATTTCCTTCCGAAGAACATTCATCCTGAACAGTGGCACTTCCATTCGTGTCACTTACTGGCACATCCAAGCTCTCTTCACCATGAACACTGGCACTTCCGTTGGTGTCACTGAGTGGCACACCCAAGCTCTCAGCCTGAACAACAGCACTTCCATTGGTGCCACTGAGTGGCACATCCGAGCTCTCTGCCATGTTTGCTAGGCTGGGATTTGAAGGCAAGTCACTGCAGAAATGAAAAAAATATAAATAAGGAAATTGCAGCAACTGAATGCAGCTGTAATTAGAACAAAGCTCACTCTAACAACAGATTGGAACACGCTATCCCGACCGTCTAACAACAGAATGATTTGTAAGCAAAGCCCTAGCTTTATCAATCAACCAACCAGCAAGGCTTACAAATATCTGGAACCAATCAGTTCATAATGCCCGGTTAACTATTTCTTATAAAGACAAAAAACAAATAGACGAGGATAAGGACACAAGCATCAGTATAGTCCAAATGCTCTACACCTGACTACATGCTAACCAAGAAAGGGACATGGATTGAGATCCAAAGGAGTGCGGAGATAAATTAATCCTTTCTAATCAGTCAAACATGGTAAAACAAGAAAAATCAGAACTACTCTAATATACTAACCAAGACCTAACCATCAACCGCCGAGATTAATCAGCTCCAGGACTAGACGAACTCGGAAGGACTCCATCAGCCTATGCTCGAATCAGGGGCAAAATATGGGAACGAGACCGAAAGAGTCTCAGCGAGAAGAGCTACGCACCACCAAGGACACGAACTTACAAGGAAACAGATGAAGAACATGGCAAGAAATCTAGAGAACACGGCCACATAAGGCAACTACTGCGACGATCCCCGCAAAAGATATAACAACTAATGCGACAATCAGCGGATGATTCTCGCAATCGGGCAGGGAATCATACCTTTCCTGCCGCGGTGCCGCCGCCGTGGTGGGTGCGGGGAAAAGCGGCCGCCTTTCCTCTCCTTTTCCGCCGCCGCCGCTGAACTGGTGCGCTCCCCGTGCTGTCGCCTGTAGTGGGAAGCGACTATGCAACTGCTGCTTCTCGGTTCGGCCCATAGCCCAAGCCCGAGTAGCCCATTTCGTTATAGAAGCCCAACCCATAGCACATTACCGCAACCACTAGTTTCGTTATATTTGCCTAAAAAACCTAATTTCGTTATAGAAGCCCAACTCAAGCCCAGCCCATGGGGCGTGAGCGCCACATGGAGAAAATAGCTTTCTCCCGAAATCCCTGGTTGAGGAATACTCGTTGCAAAGATCAAACTCCTCTAGTTGTAATAAGTGGCGCGCATGTCACTTGTCGCAATCTGGGAGTTTTCGTTTTTCGTAGATTCGTTTATTCAAAACGTTTTATTTCTCAAACCGTGCGTCCAAATCTCGATCCGCTTTCACCATTGGATTCCTCGCGTCGCGTTGAGATCTTTAAAAATAGATCCCATGTTGATAGGTTTTGACGAGCTTTTTTTCATAAAAAAATCGACCGAAAAAACCACACGAAAAAACTGAACCGGGAGCACGGGCTTTTTCCCTTTCCGAAAGAGGGTGGAAGCAAAACTGTGACTCTCGCGGAAGGGGAAGAAAGAGAAAACACGTTTTTTTCGTTTTCGAGGAGGCACAGTCGTGACTCTCGCGAAAGTACAACCGTGCCTTTCGTAGAAACCAAACTGTGGCTCTCGCGAAAGAAAAAAATAGAAAACATGTTTTTGTTTTGTTTTCGAGAGGCACGACCGTGACTCTCGTAAAAGCACAACCGTGCCTCTCGCAGAAGTAAAACCGTGACTCTCGTGAAAGGAAAAAAACAGAGAACACATTTTTTCCGTTTCCTAGAGGCACGGCCGTGACTCTCGCGAAGCACACCCGTGCCTCTCGTGGAAACAAAAACTGTGACTCTCGCGAAATGAATAAAACAGAAAAATGTGTTTTTTCGTTTCCGAGAGGCACGGCCGTGGCTCTCGCGAAAGCAAAACCGTGTCTCTCGTGGAAGCAAAATCGTGACTTGCGCAAAAGGGAAAAAAAGAAAACGTATTTTTTTGCGCAATTTTTTAATTGTTTTTTTATCAAAAAGCTATGGAAGACTGGTGGAAAACCAAAGCGTCAAAAATATCCGAAAAAACCCGTTTTAAAAGCCGAAAACGCGTGCGGAAAAATAAAAAAAATAAAATCTGAAGGGAGCGCCTAGAGCGCGACACGTGGCGAATGGCTAAGAGCGCGCCAACTGGCGTTGATTGTTATGAGGCTCCCGAAGAAGCGCTCATTAACTAGTTGCCCTCGCTTTCTCCTCTATCGCATATAGAAGCCGGCCCATATAAAGGCGAGCGCTCGATCGCCATTTGATTGCTTTCTCCTCTATCGCATTTTTGACCGGTCACGGATGACCAATTGACCTGAAAATAGCTGATGCTCGTGTTCCTTGCTCCATTAGTCCTTCGCTTATGCCTTTTCAGACGGTTGGTATTGTTGGGAATCATTGCATGGAAACAAAAAATTTATACGCACACGCAATGATCTATCCATGGATATGCATAGCAATGAGGGGGAGAGTGTGTCTACGTACCCTCATAGACCATAAGCGGAAGCGTTTCACAACGCGGTTGATGTAGTCGAACTTCTTCGCGCTTCAACCGATCAAGTACCGAACGCACGGCACCTCCGCGTTCTGCACACGTTCAGCTCGGTGACGTCCCTTACCTTCTTGATCCAGCAAGACGTCGAGGGTAGTAGATGAGTTCTGTCAGCATGACAGCGTGATGACGGTGATGATGAAGTGATATCCGCAGGACTTCGCCTAAGCACTACAAAAATATAACTGGGGTGTAAACGGTGAAGGGGGCGCTGCACACGGCTAGCACTACAAAAAAAGACACATCTGTGACATTTTGGGCGAAACAAAATTTTTTCTTTCATACTGATGACACTTCTATGACGATAATTGTGACAAAACCCGGTATCATCATATATGTGGTGGGGGCCTACTTCTATGACAAAAAAATATGACAGAAAATGGGCTTTTCGTCCTAGGCGGGCCGGAGACGCAGTTGCATGACATTCTTTGGGCCGTCCATGACGGAAAAAACCATGGTAGAAGCGAGGACGAGGAAAATATCGGAGAGTTCCCAGTTACGGCGGGTGGTTGGGGGCGAGCAATGCGCGTTTCTTTCGTATGTACGCGTGTGTGTGTGTGAGGTGTTGCGCTCTAACTGAAGCCAAGCGAGGCTTTGGGCTCTAACTGAACCCGAGCGATTGCACTGCAGGCTATGCGTTACTGGATCCGAGCGATCGATCGATGGCTGTTAACTGAACCCGATCGAGCGATTTCTTCCCTATTGCTACTAACTGAAGTCGATCGATGCTGCCTCTGGATGAACAGTGAGCGTTGTTGGCGGTTTGGATGAACAGTTTCCTGTGGGGGTTGGATGAACAGGAACCCATGGTAGTAGAGGTCGTTGCCGCTTGATGAACAGTACCCCGATCGATCGAGCTGGCGGATGAACAGGACCCCATGCAGGGCTGGATGAACAGGACCACGTGAAGGGCTGATTGAACAGTAGCCAATGGAGGGCTGGTTGAACAGTAGCCCATGGAGGGCTGGATGAACAGTAGCCCGTGGAGGGGTGGTTGAACAGGACCCCATGGAGAGGGCTGGTTGAACAGTAGCCGGTGGAGGTTGGATGAATAGGAGCCCGTGGATGAACAGTCGCAGGTGGAGGCTGGAGGAGGTCGACGGTGGATGAACAGTAGCCAATGGAGGCTGGAGGAGGTCGACGGTGGAGATGAATAGTATCCCGTGGAGTCCCGTTAGGCGGTACGCCACACCCCTCCCAATGAACAGAACCCCCGTTTCGACCGTAGCGCTCCAACACAAGTCTATTTCCTTCGTTTTGCGGTACGCCACACCCCTCCCGGTCAATAGGACGCCATTTCGATCGTATGAGGTCCAAGAGAAGTCCATTTCCTCCGCTTTGCAGTACGCCAGACCCCTCCTGATGAATAGGATCCCATTTCGACCGTGGCCGGTCGAACACAAGGCCGTTTCCTCCGTTCTATGGTATGCCAGGCCTCGTTTCCATCGGTTTTTCCGTCCAAGCAGGTTGGCTCCCGATGAACACGACGACGCAGTTTCTTCGTTCCGACCCAGCCATGTACACGAGCCCTAGCCATACGTATGCGCGAGTAGGCATTCGAGACCCTGTCCGTATGTACGTACGTGGCCGTATTTACTTTCTTGCACCCTGGCTGTTATACGTACGTGTACATGCTACGTGCGCGCCTCTACTATGACACGTGCCCTTTCTTGCACGGCCACGATTCATCGCTGCAGCCTGCAGACAGACCGATCGTATGTACGTACATTTTCGCGACTAGAATGACAATGATACATACACTTCGACCGAGTGGGTCCCGACTATCAGGCACTTCCTTGCATGCGAAGATGTAGCTGGTGGGTCCCAGCAGTCAGGGAAAAACATTTTTTTGTGAAATACGGTGGCCCGTCCGGTGGGTCCCTGCTCACAGGTGGAGGAATCATTATTTTGCATGTAATAAGGAGGCACTTCCTTGCTGCGGCCGTGGACCCACCTGTCAGCCTCTCCACGTACAGTACTCTTCCAATGAAAGTCGTTCGTTGATCACATTGACCACGCCACGCCAAGAGCACCAAGGCGGTGGACGATGGCGAGGCCTAGGAAAGGGACGACACGAAGCCGGGGTAGACGCGGTAGTGGATGCCTGCGTGGAGAGGAGTACGAGGGTTCACTGGTTTGACTGCGATGTGAGGCTGTTGGGGACCGTAGCAGAAATTTAAAATTTTCTACGCATCACCAAGATCAATCTATGGAGTAATCTAGCAACGAGGGGAAGGAGAGTGCATCTACATACCCTTGTAGATCGCCAAGCGGAAGCGTTCAAGTGAACGGGGTTGATGGAGTCGTACTCGTCGTGATCCAAATCACCGATGATCCTAGCGCCGAACGGACGGCACCTCCGCGTTCAACACACGTACGGAACGGAGACGTCTCCCACGCCTTGATCCAGCAAGGAGGAAGGAGAGGTTGAGGAAGAGAGTCCAACAGCAGCACGACGGCGTGGTGGTGATGGAGTGGCAGTTCTCCGGCAGGGCTTCGCCAAGCTCACGCGGAGGAGGAGAGGTATTGGAGGGGAGGGGCTGCGCCAGGTTCAAGGGTGTGGCCGCCCTCCCACCCCTCCACTATTTATAGGTGGGGAGAGAGGGGGCCGGCCCCCCTAGATGTAACATCCCAAATTTCCAATTTGGAATGTTATACATTAGATCATCATTGCATATCATATTTTATTTTGCATTTTGGTTGATCCTAGAAATTCTACGCAACTCACTGACCCACGAGAGAGTTGGGGATTTCGTTATTTTCATATTTGAGTTTTCTCAAATTTTGAGAATAGGATCATTTGATTTTATTTATTTTATCATCAATTATTTCTATTACAAAAATATAAGAGAGGGAATAAAATGACTTTCCCAAAATAAAGAAATATTGAGGATTTAATAATAAAATCAAATAAGATTTTTATTTCGGAGTTTTATTTGAATTTAGGAAAAATGTGCGTTTTTCAAAATTGCATTTAGGTCCCAAATAAATGTTCACCTTGTGCGGCTTGATTTTAGAAGCCCGTGAAAATTTATTTCGGAATTTTTTGAGTCCGTTTAGTATTTCTTTTTATTTTTCTTCCGCGCGTAATATTTTTTTTTAAAAAAAAGTGAACCGACCTAACCGGGCCGTGTCCGTCCGGGACTCTGGCCCGGCAGGCTTTAAAAGCCGGGGCAGCCCACCCGGGCAAACCCTAGCCCCGAGCCGCCTCGCCCCGCCCCCCGCGCCGCCGCCGCCCGCCGCCGCCGGATTCCGCCGCCCGAGGTTAGCCGCGCCTCCACTTCCATGCCATCAGTTTTCTTTTTTAAAGAAAATAGATCGGTTTTCGTCGGTTTTTTCGTCGGTTTTTTTAGTTTTGGTTTTTTTTAATAGATCGGTTTTTCCGGTTTATTTAAATAGTGAGCGTTCGTCCGTCCGTTCGTTCTAGCGAACGTTCGTCGTTTTTCTTTTTCTCGGATTAAATCCGTGATTTTTCTGATCGCGATTCCTGTTCCGATTTTCGTTTTAGTATAACTTTTCGCTCGTTTATCGGAATCAGGCGATTCAAGCGCCTAGAGTTTCGTCTCGAAACCCTCTATCCGTTTAACCAACTGAAACAAGATCTTGCTACTGTAAAATTTGCCCTAGATCCATATTACTAGAATGAAGTTGTTTTCTTTCGCCGTTTGACTTTTGTTGCTTCGTTCGATTTGATTCTTTTTGCCAACCGGAGTTCTTAAGTTGAACCTTCTAGTTAGATCTCTTATTTGAGTTTTACCTGTGCATTAGATGAGTTCTTATTGTATGCTTGTTTGTTTGTTTGCGATAGAGTACCCGGAGTGCGCCGCTTGTTACTTCGAATCTCTAGGTTTCAAGGATCATCAGCAAGGCAAGTAACACTTTGATCATACCTTTTCTACTACCCAATTTTATTGCATTAGATCAATCCTCACACATTGCATGATGAGGATCTAATTAAATTATGGGATGGGAAGTAGATGAGGTAGTACCTATTACCTGTTTATTATCAAACCTTTGGGAGTTACTTCTACGTTTGCTTATTATGCCATGCTATGCTAGTAGACGTGGATTGGGTGAGTGATATCCATGACAGATGTGAGTTTATTAATTAATGGTTTATCTAAGGTGGAAACTTAAACACACATCTAGGTGGATTGAGGCACCTGGGTATTCCAGGACTTGCCTGTTTTTCTTTTGGACCGCCACCCAGGCTCAAAGGGATCATGAGACTATTCATACTAGAAACTTCCATGTGTAGCCACAAGCTATTATGGGCTCTAGCATAGTTGACTAAGTTGTGTGAACTCTTACAGTGGTAGACTAGCAGATATAGGGGATGTAGGTGGTACGGTCTACCTGATCGTAAGGTGATAGCGCTTCTGAAAGACTATGTCTCGGTCATCCGTATTCTCAAACACCATGTAGTGCGAGAAACCAAACGGAGGCGATCAAGTCTTGTGGGGAAAAGTGCGCAAACCTCTGCAGAGTGTAATAAACTAATCATGGTTAGCCGTGTCCCCGGTTATGGACATCTTGAGTATCTAGTACTTGGATTATCATGTGAATCTCAACATGTTACTCTAAATTAATTTTGTTGGGTTATGTTTAATGATGATGCTTAATTGGGATTGAGAATGCTGTCAACCATTCTCAATGTTTAACAACTACCATGATAGTTAAATAAATTTATTTCTTTGAAGTAGGGAAAAATTGGCTTTCCGCAAAACTGTAACCATAGAGCTTTCCACCAGCCAAATATGCATATAGTATAGTTGTTTCATTCCATTACTCTCTATGTGTTACATTGCCAGCATATTCCATGTGCTGACCCGTTTTCGGGCTGCAACGTTAATGTTGTAGACTTTTCAGACGATGATTAAGGAGTTTTTAGGTCATGGTTCTATACTCAGTGATGCCATTGGAGTTGATGGACTCACTTATCTTCCAAGCCTTCCTCTGTTATCGTTATTAGATGGCCTTAAGCCATATTTATTGTAATAAGTTCTCTTTTGAGACACTCGATGTAATAAGTGTGTGATTGCTACTCTGCTCCGAGTACTGTGTGGTGTCAGCATTACTGATCCAGGAATGACACCGGAGCACAGAGATCAGACTGTTTGAGGTCTAGTCGCTACAGAGATGGTATCAGAGCACACGCTGACTGTAGGACACGACCACTAAGCTAAAGACCTAGATCACTATCCACTCTCTTCTTTTTTGACTTCTCATCTTTTCTACTCTTTAGGATGGCGGATGCAAGGAATAAGTTCACGCAACCGGATGAAGATACACCCTTTGGACATCACTTGAAGGAAGTCACTAGATACCTGAATATAGGAGTACCAAGCTTCACCGGAACCTACAACGCCACTTTACCTGAAGAAGAGCGCTAGATGATTCAAGTTCAAGTTCCAGGAAGGACGTTCATGCCCGTCACTGAGCCCATAGAGTTTTCTTTTGATGCACCAACTTGGAGTCTAGGAAAGAGCATGGTAGCTCACATCGCCATGGGACGCATTGGAGAAGTCTACCGCAAGGATCTCAAGGATACTATCTACCAGATTTGCGCCGAGATGAGCACTGGGAGATGATCAGCACCAGGAAGGATAGATCAATCGCAGCTTTTATCCAGGAGTTAAACCAGCACATTCGATGACAGGAGAACCAGATGTGCACCGACATGATAGATCTGAAGAAGGCAAGGACAAGAATCAAGGAACTGGAGGAAGAACTCAAGGCTACACGTGAAGATTATGAGGAGGGAATTGAAGTATTGGTGGAGAAGAATGACGACCTGATCAAGAAGATCGAAATATTTATGGGAGGCCCTACGCCAGTAGATGAAGATGAAGAACCCAAGGAGATTAGCCCGAAGACTACATCATCATCGACGACACCGACTCAGATCTAGATAGTAGCGATGATGACTATGTTGATGAAGCTGGAGCAGATATCATGGAGTCTGCAACCGAAGAATATTTCTAGTAGACCACCTCATCAGTAGTAGTAGTCCACCATGTAAATATAGTAGTCCGAGCACTTTTGCGATAGATAGATCGATTGTATGCCCTTGTTTGATTGAATGAAGTGAATTGTTTGCTTTTGCCTCATGTGCATATGGGTAGTGTTTTCTCTTTAGACCCCCTCTATTCTTACATCTCATCTTTTCTAAACCCTCAGATGCCTCCGAGACGTGACCCCAGATTTGCCTTTCCACCGGAGCTCACCCAGTTGATCCAGCAGCAGAACACATTGATGCAGTTGCTAGTCCAGAATCAGAATCAAGGGAACAACAACAACCCACCACCAGCACCACCACCTGTTAACCACTTAGCCCATTTTCTTAGGCTGAATCCGCCGATATTTTCCAGTAGCACCGAGCCGATAGTAGAAGATGATTGGCTCCGCAAGACAGCTAGAGAGTTGACCACAGCAGGATGCACGGATGCAGAGAAGGTGAAGTTTGCCGCACATCAGCTAGAAGGACCCGCGGCATCATGGTGGGAGAATTTCACAGCCACTTTCCCTGTCAACACTGTCACATGGGACCAGTTTCAGCAGGCTTTTCGTACTGCACATGTTTCAGCAGGAGCTATGGCCATGAAGAAGCATGAGTTTCACAACTTGCACCAAGAAGGACGGACAGTTGGCCAGTATGTAGAGGACTTTAGTAAGTTAGCACGTTATGCCCCAGATGACGTTGCTACGGATGCAGCTAAGCAGGAGAAGTTTCTGGAAGGACTGAATGATGAGTTGAGCATGCAGTTGATGGTAGCAACCTTCAACAACTATCAGGAGTTGGTAGACCGTGCTCTTATGATTGAAGGGAAGCAGCAGCAAATTGAGAATCGCAAGAGGAAGTATGGACAAGGGAAGTACAATTCAGGAGTTCAGTAGAAGCCACGTTTTACCCCTAGACCGGGAGGACATTTTCAGCATACCCATGGAGGAGGTAGCTCGCACAACCACAATGGCACCAAGAATGGAAATGGCAATGGAGGAAGCAACGGCCAGAATCGCACCAACCCATCAACCCCAGCTAAGAAGGACCTGAGCCAAGTCACTTGCTTTAAGTGTCAGAAGACCGGACATTATGCCAATGAATGTCCTGAAGGCCAAACTGACAATGGAAGTTCTGGGAAGAAGCCGAACCCTTTCAACAGGGGACAGGTGAACCACGTTAGCGTGGAGGAGGTTGAAGCTCAGCCTGATGCAGTAATAGGTAAGTTTTTGGTTAAGTCATTTACTGCACTTGTTCTTTTTGATACTGGTGCATCGCATTCATACATCTCAAGGGGATTTGTGGATAAGTATAACCTATCAACTCAAGCCCTTAGGTCACCCATGTTAGTAACCTCGCCTGGAGCAGAGTATATGGCTAGTCGATGGTGTGATTGGTTACCATTAAGGATTGGTAACTATGTTTTTCCCTTAGACCTAATAGTATTGGAATCTCAAGGATTGGATGTGATATTAGGCATGGATTGGTTATCAAAGTATGAAGGGAATATTGAATGTGCTAGTAAGTCAATTTTGCTTACCACCCCAGAAGGGAGAAGGATCAAGTATGTATCCCGACATGTGCCAAAGAGGACCCAAGTAAATTTCTTAACAGGAGTTGTGCAGGAGGAAGTACCAGTGGTAAGGGATTTCCCTGAACTATTTCCAGAAGAGTTGCCAGGCATGCCACCGGATAGAGATATTGAGTTTTTGATTGAGCTATTGCTAGGCACAGGGCCAATATCAAAGAGACCATATAGGATGTCAGCAAAGGATTTGGTGGAAATTAAGAAGCAGATTAAGGAGTTACTGGATAAGGGATATATTCGCCCAAGTTCTTTGCCTTGGGGATCGCCAGTACTTCTAGTGGAGAAGAAGGATGGATCGTTAAGGATGGTTGTTGATTATCGAGGATTGAATGAAGTAATGATCAAGAACAAGTACCCACTACCAATGATCAACGATCTGTTTGATCGATTGCAAGGAGCTAAGGTATTTTCCAAGATCGATCTGCGATCAGGATACCACCAGTTGAAGATTCGAGAACAGGATATACCTAAGACAGCTTTTACCACCAGGTATGGGCTGTACGAGTATACCGTTATGTCATTTGGTCTGACTAACGCACCTGCCTATTTTATGAACATGATGAACAAAGTGTTTATGGAGTTTTTGGATAAGTTCGTCGTAGTGTTCATTGATGATATCTTGGTTTATTCGAAGAATGAAGAGGAGCATAAGGAGCATTTGCGTTTGGTACTTGGAAAGCTCAGAGAACATCAATTATATGCCAAGTTCAGCAAATGTGAGTTTTGGTTGATGGAAGTAGGATTCCTCGGACACGTTATATCTGGAGAAGGTATAGCAGTTGATCCCACTAAAGTTGAAACCGTGACCAAGTGGGAAGCCCCAACAACAGTTGGAGAGATCCGGAGTTTTCTTGGACTCACAGGATACTACCGGAGATTTATTGAGAATTTCTCAAAGATTGCGAAGCCTATGACCGAGTTGTTAAAGAAAGATACCAAGTTCATATGGACAAAGGAATGTGAGGCTAGTTTCCAGGAGTTGAAGAAACGCTTAGTTACCTCACCAGTATTGATTTTGCCAGACCAGACCAAAGATTATGAGGTGTATTGCGATGCTTCACGTCGAGGACTTGGAGCAGTGCTTATGCAGGAAGGGAGAGTTGTTTCATATGCCTCAAGACAACTGAAGCCTCATGAGTTGAATTATGCTACGCATGATTTGGAATTAGCAGCCGTAGTGCATGCATTGAAAACATGGAGACATTTTCTGATTGGAAATCATTGTGAGGTGTACACGGATCATAAGAGTTTGAAGTACTTTTTCACACAGAAGGAGTTGAACCTCAGACAAAGGAGATGGTTGGAGCTCATCAAGGATTATGATATGAGATTGCATTATCACCCCGGAAAGGCTAATGTAGTAGCTGACGCATTAAGCCGTAAGAGCCATGTCAACACGCTAATGACGGGAGAAATACCCAAGGAGTTAGCAGAAAATCTTCGTGAACTATGTTTGGAAATAGTTCCAAGAGGCTATGTAGCAGCATTGGAGATTCAGTCAACTTTGATGGATAGAATCAGGGAAGCTCAGAAAACTGACAAAGAGATTGCCGCTATAAAGGAGAAACTGAGCAAAGGAAAAGCTAAAGGATTTCATGAGGATGAGCACGGCACCCTATGGTTTGAAGACCGTGTTTATGTGCCCAATGACCTAGAGATCAGGAAGTTGATTTTGCAAGAGGCACACGATTCACCATATTCAATTCACCCAGGAAATACCAAGATGTATTTGGATTTGAAAGATATTTTCTGGTGGACCGGAATGAAGAAGGATATTGCGGAGTATGTAGCAGTTTGTGATGTATGTCAGAGAGTAAAGGCAGAGCATCAGAAGCCAGCAAGATTGCTACAACCATTGCCGATACCCGAATGGAAGTGGGATAAGTTAGGCATGGATTTTATGACGGGATTACCCAGGACTCGTTCAGGCTATGACTCGATTTGGGTTGTAGTCGATCGATTGACGAAAGTAGCTCATTTCATCCCAGTAAAGACCACTTACACCAGTGCTAAGTTGGCAAAGATATACATGACCAGGATCGTATGTCTGCATGGAGTTCCAAGGAGTATCGTATCACATAGAGGAACCCAATTTACCTCAAAGTTCTGGAAGCAGTTGCATGAAACTTTGGGAACCAGGCTAGAATTGAGTACAGCTTTTCATCCACAGACAGATGGACAGACCGAGAGAGCAATCAAATTTTGGAGGATATGCTGAGAGCTTGTGCGCTAGATTATGGATCTAGTTGGGACAATAATTTGCCATATGCAGAGTTCTTTACAACAACAGTTACCAAACCAGTTTAAAGATGGCCCCTTTCGAAGCATTGTACGGAAGGAGGTGCAGGACACCGTTATCATGGGACGAAGTTGGAGACCGCCAGTTGTTTGGACCTGACTTGATTAAAGAGTCTGAACAAAAGGTGAAGTTGATTCGCGATAGGCTCAAGATAGCCCAATCTAGGCAGAAAAGTTATGCAGATGCTAAACGCAAGGAGACAGTTTACGAAGTCGGAGATAGAGCTTATCTTCGAGTATCTCCACTTCGGGGAACAAAGCGTTATGGAGTTAAAGGGAAGTTAGCGCCATGATTTGTAGGACCGTATCGAGTTTTGGAGCGTATGGGAGAAGTGGCCTACAAGTTGGAATTGCCCGAAGGATTGTCAGGAGTTCATGATGTGTTCCACGTTTCTCAGTTAAAGAAATGTCACGCGGAGATGGCTGACATACCATTGAGAGACACAGTGCCATTGGAAACTATTCAGTTGGATAACGATTTGACCTACGAGGAGAAACCAATTAAGATTCTCGAATTTGCCAATCGAGTCACTCGCAGCAAGGTTATCAAGTTTTGCAAAGTTCAGTGGAGCCACCACACAGAGGATGAAGCCACCTGGGAACGAGAGGAAGTTTTACTCAAGGACCACCCTCACCTATTTTCTAGCCAACCCGAATCTCGAGGGCGAGATTCATCTTAAGGGGGGTAGGTTTATAACATCCCAAATTTCCAATTTGGAATGTTATACATTAGATCATCATTGCATATCATATTTTTTTTGCATTTTGGTTGATCCTAGAAATTCTACGCAACTCAATGACCCATGGAGAGAGTTGGGGATTTCGTTATTTTCATATTTGAGTTTTCTCAAATTTTGAGAATAGGATCATTTGATTTTATTTATTTTATCATCAATTATTTCTATTACAAAAATATGAGAAAGGGAATAAAATGACTTTCCCAAAATAAAGAAATATTGAGGATTTAATAATAAAATCAAATAAGATTTTTATTTCGGAGTTTTTCGGTGTTTTATTTGAATTTAGGAAAAATGTGCGTTTTTCAAAATTGCATTTAGGTCCCAAATAAATGTTCACCTTGTGCGGCTTAATTTTAGAAGCCCGTGAAAATTTATTTCGGTATTTTTGGAGTCCGTTTAGTATTTCTTTTTATTTTTCTTCCGCGCGTAATATTTTTTTAAAAAAAGTGAACCGACCTAACCGGGCCGTGTCCGTCCGGGACTCTGGCCCGGCAGGCTTTAAAAGCCGGGGCAGCCCACCCGGGAAAACCCTAGCCCCGAGCCGCCCCGCCCCGCCCCACGCGCCGCCGCCGAATTCCGCCGCCCGAGGTTCGCCATGCCTCGACTTCCGTGCCATCGTTTTTTAAAATAGATCAGTTTTCGTCGGTTTTTCCGTCGGTTTTTTTTAGTTTTGGTTTTTTAAATAGATCGGTTTTTCCGGTTTATTTAAATAGTGAGCGTTCGTCCGTTCGTTCGTTCTAGCGAACGTTCGTCGTTTTTCTTTTTCTCGGATTAAATCCGCGATTTTTCTGATCGTGATTCCTGATCCGATTTTCATTTTAGTATAACTTTTCGCTCGTTTATCGGAATCAGGCGATTCAAGCGCCTAGAGTTTCGTCTCGAAACCCTCTATCCGTTTAACCAACTGAAACAAGATCTTGCTACTGTAAAATTTGCCCTAGATCCATATTACTAGAACGAAGTTGTTTTCTTTCGCCGTTTGACTTTCGTTGCTTCGTTCGATTTGATTCTTTTTGCCAACCAGAGTTCTTAAGTTGAACCTTCTAGTTAGATCTCTTATTTGAGTTTTACCTGTGCATTAGATGAGTTCTTATTGTATGCTTGTTTGTTTGTTTGCGATAGAGTACCCGGAGTGCGCCGCTTGTTACTTCGAATCTCTAGGTTTCGCGGATCATCAGCAAGGCAAGTAACACTTTGATCATACCTTTTCTACTACCCAGTTTTATTGCATTAGATCAATCCTCACACATTGCATGATGAGGATCTAATTAAATTGTGGGATGGGAAGTAGATGAGGTAGTACCTATTACCTGTTTATTATCAAACCTTTGGGAGTTACTTCTACGTTTGCTTATTATGCCATGCTATGCTAGTAGACGTGGATTGGGTGAGTGATATCCATGACAGATGTGAGTTTGTTAATTAATGGTTTATCTAAGGTGGCAACTTAAATACACATCTGGGTGGATTGAGGCACCTGGGTATTCCAGGACTTGCCTGTTTTTCTTTTGGACCGCCACCCAGGCTCAAAGGGATCAAGAGACTATTCATACTAGAAACTTCCGTGTGCAGGCACAAGCTATTATGGGCTCTAGCATAGTTGACTAAGCTGTGCGAACTCTTACAGTGGTAGACTAGTAGATGTAGGGGATGTAGGTGGTACGGTCTACCCGATCGTAAGGTGCTAGCGCTTCTGAAAGACTATGTCTCGGTCATCCGTCTTCTCAAACACCATGTAGTGCGAGAAACCAAATGGAGGCGATCGAGTCTTGTGGGGAAAAGTGCGCAAACCTCTGCAGAGTGTAATAAACTAATCATGGTTAGCCGTGTCCCCGGTTATGGACATCTTGAGTATCTAGTACTTGGATTATCATGTGAATCTCAACATGTTACTCTAAATTAATTTTGTTGGGTTATGTTTAATGATGATGCTTAATTGGGATTGAGAATGCTGTCAACCATTCTCAATGTTTAACAACTACCATGATAGTTAAATAAATTTATTTCTTTGAAGTAGGGAAAATTGGCTTTCCGCAAAACTGTAACCATAGAGCTTTCCACCAGCCAAATATGCATATAGTATAGTTGTTTCATTCCATTACTCTCTATGTGTTACATTGCCAGCATATTCCATGTGCTGACCCGTTTTTGGGCTGCAACGTTAATGTTGCAGACTTTTCAGACGACGATTAAGGAGTTTTTAGGTCGTGGTTCTATACTCAGTGATGCCGTTGGAGTTGATGGACTCACTTATCTTCCAAGCCTTCCGCTGTTATCGTTATTAGATGGCCTTAAGCCATATTTATTGTAATAAGTTCTCTTTTGAGACACTCGATGTAATAAGTGTGTGATTGCTACTCTGCTCCGAGTACTGTGTGGTGTCAGCATTACTGATCCAGGGATGACACCGGAGCACAGAGATCAGACTGTTTGAGGTCTAGTCGCTACACTAGATCCCAACTAGGGTTGGGGGCGGTGGCCAAGGAGGGGAGGAGTGACTCCCAAGTCAAGTGGAGGCCCTCCCCCTTAGGGTTTCCCCTCTCCCATGCGCATGGGCGTTGGGGGGGCTGGTGCCCTTGGCCCATTAAGGTTAGGGCGCCCCCCTACAACCCATGCTGCTGTATTGGACGTGGTGGAACATTTTCCGGACCTCCGGACCCCTCCGGAATCCTCCGGAAGCTTCCCGGTACAATACCGGAAAAAACCGAACTTTTCCCGGAACCCGAACAACAAATTTCCATATATAAATCTTTACCTCCGGACCATTCCGGAACTCCTCGTGATGTCCGGGATCTCATCTGGGACTCCGAACAACATTCGGTAATCACATACAAGTCTTCCTAATAACCCTAGCGTCATTGAACCTTAAGTGTGTAGACCCTATGGGTTCGGGAACCATGCAGACATGACCGAGACAACTCACCGGCCAATAACCAACAGCGGGATCTGGATACCCATGTTGGCTCCCACATGTTCCACGATGATCTCATCGGATGAACCACGATGTCGAGGATTCAATCAATCCTGTATTCAATTCCCTTTGTCCAGCGGTATTGTACTTGCCCGAGATTCAATTGTTGGTATCCTGATACCTTGTTCAATCTCGTTACCGGCAAGTCTCTGTACTCGTTCCATAACACATCATCCTATGATCAACTCCTTGGTCACATTGTGCATATTATGATGATGTCCTACCGAGTGGGCCCAGAGATACCTCTCCGTTACACGGAGTGACAAATCCCAGTCTCGATTCGTGCCAACCCAACAGACACTTTCGGAGATACCTGTAGTGAACCCTTATAGCCACCCAGTTACGTTGTGACGTTTGGCACACCCAAAGCACTCCTACGGTATCCGGGAGTTGCACAATCTCATGGTCTAAGGAAATGATACTTGACATTAGAAAATCTTTAGCAAATGAACTACACGATCTTGTGCTAGGCTTAGGATTGGGTCTTGTCCATCAAATCATTCTCCTAATGATTTGATCCTGTTATCAACGACATCCAATGTCCATGGTCAGGAAACCGTAACCATCTATTGATCAACGAGCTAGTCAACTAGAGGCTTACTAGGGACATGGTGTTGTTATGTATCCACACATATATCTGAGTTTCCTATCAATACAATTCTAGCATGGATAATAAAGATTATCATGAACAAGGAAATATAATAATAACCAATTTATTATTGCCTCTAGGGAATATTTCCAATAGTCTCCCACTTGCACTAGAGTCAATAATCTAGTTCACATCGCCATGTGATTAACACTCACAGGTCACATCGCCATGTGACCAACATCCAAAGAGTTTACTAGAGTCACTAATCTAGTTCACATCACTATGTGATTAATACTCAAGGAGTTCTGGGTTTGATCATGTTATGCTTGTGAGAGAGGTTGTAGTCAACGGGTCTTGCCATATTCAGATCCCTATGTATTTCACAAAATTGTATATCGTAGATGCTGCTACCACGTTCCACTTGGAGCTATTCCAAATTATTGCTCCATTATACGTATCCGGTATCTCTACTCAGAGCTATCCGGATAGGTGTTAAGCTTGCATCGACGTAACTCTTTATGTTGAACTCTTTATCACCTCCATAACCGAGAAACATTTCCTTATTCCTCTAAGGATAATTTCGACCGCTATCTGGTGATCCAGTCCTAGATCACCTTTGTACCCTCTTGCCAGACATGTGGCAAGGCACACATCAGGTGCAGTACTCAGCATGGCATACCGTATAGAGCCTATGACAAGAGCATAGGGGACGACCTTCGTCCTTCTTCTTTCTTCTGCCGTGGTCAAGCTTTGAGTCTTACTCAACTTCACACCTTACAACTCAAGTAAGAACCCCTTCTTTGACTGATCTATTTTGAACTCCTTCAAAAACATGTCAAGGTGTGTGTTCTTTGAAAGTATCATCAGGCGTTTTGATCTATCTCTATAGATCTTGATGTCCAATATGTAAGCAGCTTTATCCAGGTCTTCCTTTGAAAAACACTCTTCAAACAACCGTTTATGCTTTCCAGAAATTCTACATTATTTCGGATCAACAATATGTCATCCACATATACCTATCAGAAATGTTGTAGTGCTCCCACTCACTTTCTTGTAAATACAAGTTTCTAGCAAACATTGTATAAACCTAAAAGCTTTGATCACTCCATCAAAGCATATATTCTGACTCCGAGATGCTTGCTCTAGTCCATAGAAGGATCGCTGGAGCCAGCATACCTTTTAGCATCCTTAGGATCGACAAAACTTTGATTGTATCACATACAACTCTTTCTTACGAAAACTGGTAAGAAAACTTGTTTTTGACATCCATCTGTCAGATTTCATAATCGAAAAATACAGCTAATGCTAACATGATTCCGACGGACTTAAGCATCGCTATGGGTGAGAAATTCTCATCATAGTCAACTCCTTGAACTTGTGAAAAAAAACTCTTTGCCACAAGTTGAGCTTCATAGACGGTAACATTATCGTCCACGTCCGTCTTCTTCTTAAAGATCCATTTATCTCAATGGCTTGCCGATCATCGGGCAAGTCCACCAAAGTCCATACTTTGTTCTGATACATGGATCCTATCTCGGATTCCATGGCTTCTAACCATTTGTCGGAACACGGACCCACCATTGCTTCTCCATAGTTCGTAGGTTCATTGTTGTCCAACAACATGATATTTAAGACAGGATTACCGTACCACTCAGGAGTAGTACATATCCTTGTCAACCTACGAGGTTCGATAGCAACTTGATCCGAAGCTTCATGATCACTATCATTAACTTCCTCTTCAACAGACGTAGGCGCCACAGAAAACATCTTTCTGTGTTGCATCACTCTCTGGTTGAAACAAAGGTTCGACAACCTCATCAAGTTCTATCTTCCTCCCACTCAATTCTTTCGAGAGAAACTCCTTCTCGAGAAAGGACCCATTCTTAGCGACAAACAATTCGCCCTCGGATCTGAGATAGAAGGTATACCCAACTGTCACCTTTGGGTATTCTATGAAGATGTGTTTGTCCGCTTTTGGGTTCGAGCTTCTCCGGCTGAAGCCTTAAGCATCGCAGCCCCAAACATTAAGAAACGACAACTTTGGTTTCTTGTCAAACCAATGTTTATATGATGTCGTCTCAACGGACTTAGATGGTGTCCTATCTAAAGTGAATGCAGCTGTCTCTAATGCATAACCTCAAACTGAAAACGGTAGAATGGTAAGAGACATCATAGATCGCACCATATCTCATAGGGTTCGATTACGACGTCCGGACACACCATTACCTTGTGGTGTTCCAGGTGGCTTCAATTGTGAAACAATTCCACAATGTCTTAAGTGATTGCCAAACTCATAACTCAGAAAATCCCCTTTTGATCAGATCGTAGGAACATGATCTTATTGTTATGATGATTCTTAACTTCACTCTGAAATCGCTTGAACTTTTCAAACGTTTCAGACTTGTGCTTCATTAAGTAGATATACCTATATCTACCCAAATCGTCAGTGAAGATGAGAAAATAGCGATACCCACCGCACGCTTCAATTCTCATTGGATCACACGCATCAGCATGTATGATTTCCAATAAGTCACTTGCCCGTTTCATTGTACCTGAAAACGGGGTCTTAGTCATCCTGCCCATGAGGCATGGCTCGCATGTGTCAAGCGATTCAAAATCAAGTGACTCCAAACATCCATCGAATGGAGTTTCGTCATGCATCTTACGCCAATATGACCTAAGCGGCAGTGCCACAAGAAAGTGGTACTATCATTATTAACTCTACATCTTTTGGCGTGAACATGTGTATTACTACGACCGAGATTCAATGAACCATTCACATAGGGTGCATGACCATGAAAGGTATTATTCATGTAAACAGAATAACCATTATTCTCTAACTTAAATGAATAACCATATTGCAATGAACATGATCTAATCATATTCATGCTCAACGTAGACACCTGATAACATTTATCTAGGTTCAATACTAATCCCGAAGGCAGATGGAGCGTGCGATGGTGATCTCATCAACTTTGGAAACACTTCCAACACACATCGTCACCTCGCCCTTAGCCAGTCTCCGTTTAGTCCGTAGCTTTTGCTTCAAGTCACCAATAATAGCAACTGAACCGGTATCCAATACCCAGGTGCTACCAGGAGTACTAGTGAGGAACACATTAATAACACGTATATACTTTGAAGTTGCCAGCCTTCTTATCTACAATGCATTTGGGGTAATTCCGCTGCTAGTGACCGTTCCCCTTACAATAGAAGCACTTAGTCTCGGGTTTGGGTTCAACCTTGGGTTCCTTCACTGGAGCGGCAACTGGTTTGCCATCCATGAAGTTTCCCTTCTAGCCCTTGCCCTTCTTGAAACCAGTGGTCTTGTTAAACCATCAACACTTGATGCTCCTTCTTGATTTCTACCTTTTGCGGTATTAAGCACCGCGAACAGCTCCGGGATCAACTCCATCCCTTGCATGTCATAGTTCATCATGAAGATCTAGTAGCTTAGTGATAGTGGCTAGAGAACTCTATCAATCACTATCTTATCTGGAAGTTTAACTCCCACTTGATTTAAGTGATTGTAGCACCGAGACATTCTGAGCACATGCCCACTAGCTGAGCTATTCTCCTCCATCTTGTTGGCAAAAGAACTTGTCAGAGGTCTCATACCTCTCAACACGGGCATGAGCCTGGAATCCCAATTTCAGCTCTTGGAACATCTCATATGTCTTATGACGTTCAAAACGTCATTGGAATCCCGATTCTAAGCCGTAAAGTATGGTGCACTAAACTATCAAGTAGTCATCAGGATGTGTCTGTCAGGTGTTCACAACATCCACACACGACGTTGTAGGGGTTTGCACATCGAGCGGTGCATCAAAGGCGTAAGCCTTTTGTGTAGCAATGAGGAAACTCCTCGGACTACGGACCTAGTCCACACCATTGCTTACAATATCTTTCAACTTAATCTTTCTCTAGGAACGTATTGAAACAAGGAGCTACAACGTGAGCTATTTATCTACAACATATTTGCAAAGACAATTTAGACTATGTTCATGATAATTGAGTTCATCTAATCAAATTATTTAATGAACTCCCACTCAGATAGACATCCCTCTAGTCATCTAAGTGAAACATGATCCGAATCGACTAGGCCGTGTCCGATCATCACGTGAGACGGACTAGTCATCAACGGTGAACATCTCATGTTGATCGTATCTTCTATATGACTCATGTTCGACCTTTCGGTCTTCCATGTTCCGAGGCCATGTATGTACGTGCTAGGCTCGTCAAGTCAACCTAAGTGTTTCGCATGTGTCCCGAGGCCATGTCTGTACATGCTAGGCTCGTCAACACCCGTTGTATTCGAACGTTAGAATCTATCACCCCCGATCATCATGTGGTGCTTCGAAACAACGAACCTTCGCAACGGTGCATAGTTAGGGGGAACACTTTTCTTGAAATTTTAGTGAGGGATCATCTTATTTAAGCTACCGTCGTTCTAAGCAAATAAGATGTAAAACATGATAAACATCACATGGAATCAAATAGTGACATGATATGGCCAATATCATTTTGCTCCTTTTGGTCTCCATCTTCGGGGCTCCATGATCATCGTTGTCACCGGCATGACACCATGATCTCCATCATCGTGTCTTCTTGAAGTTGTCTCGTCATCTATTACTTCTACTACTATGGCTAACGCTCTAGCAATAAAGTAAAGTAATTACATGATGTTTATGTTGACACGCAGGTCATAAATAAATTAAGACAACTCCTATGGCTCCTGCCGGTTGTCATACTCATCGACATGCAAGTCGTGATTCCTATTACAAGAACATGATCAATCTCATACATCACATATATCATTCATCGCATCCTTTTGGCCATATCACATCACACGACATATGCTATAAAAACAAGTTAGACGTCCTCTAATTGTTGTTGCAAGTTTTTACGTGGCTGCTATAGGTTTCTAGCAAGAACGTTTCTTACCTATGCGAAAACCACAACGTGATATGCCAATTTCTATTTACCCTTCATAAGGACCCTTTTCATCGAATCCGATCCGAGTAAAGTGGGAGAGACAGACACCCGCTAGCCACCTTATGCAACTAGTGCATGTCAGTCGGTGGAACGAGTCTCACGTAAGCGTATGTGTAAGGTCGGTCCGGGCCGCTTCATCCCACGATGCCGCCGAATCAAGATAAGACTAGTAACGGCAAGTAAATTGACAATATCGACGCCCACAACTGCTTTGTGTTCTACTCGTGCATAGAAACTACGCATAGACCTGGCTCATGATGCCACTGTTGGGGATCGTAGCAGAAATTTAAAATTTTCTACGCATCACCAAGATCAATCTATGGAGTAATCTAGCAACGAGGGGAAAGAGAGTGCATCTACATACCCTTGTAGATCGCCAAGCGGAAACGTTCAAGTGAACGGGGTTGATGGAGTCGTACTCGTCGTGATCCAAATCACCGATGATCCTAGCGCCGAACGGACGGCACCTCCACGTTCAACACACGTACAGAACGGAGACGTCTCCCACGCCTTGATCTAGCAAGGAGGAAGGAGAGGTTGAGGAAGAGAGTCCAACAGCAGCACGACGGCGTGGTGGTGATGGAGTGGTAGTTCTCCGGCAGGGCTTTGCCAAGCTCACGCGGAGGAGGAGAGGTATTGGAGGGGAGGGGCTGCGCCAGGTTCAAGGGTGTGGCCGCCCTCCCACCCCTCCACTATTTATAGGTGGGGAGAGAGGGGGCCGGCCCCCCTAGATCCCATCTAGGGTTGGGGGCGGCGGCCAAGGAGGGGAGGAGTGCCTCCCAAGTCAAGTGGAGGCCCTCCCCCTTAGGGTTTCCCCTCTCCCATGCGCATGGGCCTTGGGGGGGGGGCTGGTGCCCTTGGCCCATTAAGGTTAGGGCGCCCCCTACAGCCCATGCTGCTGTATTGGACGTGGTGGAACATTTTCCAGACCTCCGGACCCCTCCGGAATCCTCCGGAAGCTTCCCGGTACAATACCGGAAAAAACCGAACTTTTCCCGGAACCCGAACAACAACTTTCCATATATAAATCTTTACCTCCGGACCATTCCGGAACTCCTCGTGACGTCCGGGATCTCATCCGGGACTCCGAACAACATTCGGTAATCACATACAAGTCTTCCTAATAACCCTAGCGTCATCGAACCTTAAGTGTGTAGACCCTACGGGTTCGGAAACCATGCAGACATGACCGAGACAATTCTCCGGCCAATAACCAACAGCGGGATCTGGATACCCATGTTGGCTCCCACATGTTCCACGATGATCTCATCGGATGAACCATGATGTCGAGGATTCAATCAATCCTGTATTCAATTCCCTTTGTCCAGCAGTATTGTACTTGCCCGAGATTCGATCGTCGGTATCCCGATACCTTGTTCAATATCGTTACCGGCAAGTCTCTTTACTCGTTCCGTAACACATCATCCTGTGATCAACTCCTTGGTCACATTATGCACATTATGATGATGTCCTACCGAGTGGGCCCAGAGATACCTCTCCGTTACACGGAGTGACAAATCCCACTCTCATTCGTGCCAACCCAACAGACACTTTCGGAGATACCTATAGTGAACCTTTATAGCCACCCAGCTACGTTGTGACGTTTGGCACACCCAAAGCACTCCTACGGTATCCGGGAGTTGCACAATCTCATGGTCTAAGGAAATGATACTTGACATTAGAAAAGCTTTAGCAAACAAACTACACAATCTTGTGCTAGGCTTAGGATTGGGTCTTGTCCATCACATCATTCTCCTAATGATGTGATCCCGTTATCAACGACATCCAATGTCCATGGTCAGGAAACCGTAACCATCTATTGATCAACGAGCTAGTCAACTAGAGGCTTACTAGGGACATGGTGTTGTTATGTATCCACACATATATCCGAGTTTCCTATCAATACAATTCTAGCATGGATAATAAACGATTATCATGAACAAGGAAATATAATAATAACCAATTTATTATTGCCTCTATGGCATATTTCCAACAGAGCCTGCCGTTGCCGCAGGGCCTGGCCAGCGGTGGGAGTAGTAGGGGGCGGTGAGGCCTCTGCGGCAGTACAGCCGGCCACGGGAGGCAGGAGCAGGCGGCACGACCAGCATTGCTTTGGGTGGCTGGAGCAAGAAGACCAGAGGTTGAAGAAGCACTTCGGCCGTTGAATGGACATCACACGGTCACTGGAGCTAGAATCGTTCATATTGACTAAGTTGACAAAGCCCTTCGTCTCCGTCAACTTAGTAGTCTCACATGTCAGCCTCTCACTATGCTGAGTCCCAGCTAGCAGGGGGAGTATTCATTTTTCTGTGCGTAATAAGGAGGCACTTCCTTGCGTGCAAAGATATAGCTGGTGGGTGCGACCTATCAGTGGGGGGAACATTTTTTTCGTGAAATACATAGGCCCTTCCGGTGGGTCCCAGATGTCGGGTGGAGGAATCATTATTTTGCAAGTAATAAGGAGGTATTTCCTAGTGTGCGGCTGTGGACCCAGCTGTCAGCCTCTCCACGTACAGTCCATGTCCGATGGATGTCGTTCGTTGACCACGTTGACCACGGAGCGCCGAGAGCACCAGGGCGGTGGAAGACGTCGAGGCCTAGGAAGGGAATGACACGGAGCCGGGGAAGACTCGGCAGTGGTTGCCCATGCGGTGAGGAGTACGAGGGTTTACTAGTCCGGCTGCCGTCGTCGGAAAATAACAGAAGGTGTGGGTGAGTACAGGAATGGCCTGACCAACAATGGAGTAGGGTGGGGCGGTGCGGCCTGTGCGGCAGCACAGCCGGCCACGGGAGGCGGGAGCAGGCAGTCCCACCGGCGCTGGTTTGGGCGGCTAGAGCAAGAGGATCAGATATTGAAGAAGCAGCACGGCCGTTGGATTAACATCCAACGGTCACTGCTGCTAGAATCGTTTGTGGACTAAGTTGACAAAGTCTTTCGTACACGTCAACCAAGTGGACCCATAAGTCAGCCTCCAAATCTGTTCCAAACAACATATAGCCTGAAAATTCTAGCCAGATTTAAATTAATTTAAAACCTAAACATACCTTAATTAAATCCAATGAAATTTTACCCGCACAAAAACAATGAAATTTAAAATATCAAAATCCAAAAAAAGTATTTTGAAACTAATTGCTTGTTTGCTGTATTTTTTCATTTTACAACCCATTTAATATTACTTATAGCCCATTGTAAGTGCATCTAGTGCCACCCCTAGTTGGTTTTGGAGTATTGACGACAAACCTGGTTGAGGGACTAATGTGTTTGTGAGAATTGCAGGATAACACAGGTAGAAGTCCCTCATTGATTCGGTTTTCCTACCGGAGATGACCCCTAAAAATGTATGAAGACATTGAAGTCAAAGGTGGTATGTGAAGACATTCACATTGAAGACTATGACAAGAGAAGACATCGCGTGAAGACTATGGAGCGTGAAGACTTAGTTGTTTCGTCGTTCTTTTTCTTCTTTGTTGAGTCATAGGGACCACCCTACTGTTAAGTGGGGTCCAAGTGAACCAGTTAGAATGACTGAAGTGATGCTTAACCAAAATCCTATGTCTTCGAGTGAACACAATGAGAGCAAATCTTATCCAGAGCTGGATAAGTCAGCTTTGCTTGCATCTCAAGTAAAGTTGCCATGTGTGTTTGAAATCTGACCGTTGGAACACGTGTCAGTTCCTTAGTGACCCAGGGTCATTTCGGACAAATCAGGTCGGGTTGCCTAGTGGCTATAAATAGCCCACCCCCTACACCATAAATTGGTTGGCTGCTCAGAGTTAGTGCACGGCTTTTGTCGTTTGAGAGCAACCCACCTTGAAGCCTTTGAGAGAGAAATCCTTGCGAGGACAAAGCCCTAAACACCCACAGCCAAAGAGTGTTAGGCATCACTGAAGTCTTCCTGTCTGTGTGATCTGAAGACTTATTACACTTGAGGACTGTGAATCCTCCAGCCGGTTAGGCGTCGCGTTCTGAGCATCCAAGAGTCATTGTGGATCACCGGTGAACGAAGTCTGTGAAGGTTTGGAAGTCTACCTTGAAGACTTACCAGAGTAATTGGGCGAGGACTGGGTGTCCTTAGCTCAAGGGGAATAAGGTGAAGACGCGGTCTTCTAAGTTGAATCTCAGCCTCCCTAACCAGACGTACAGTTTTCACAGCAACTGGAACTGGTCCAACAAATCATTGTCTTCAACGACCCACTGGTTCTATCTTTCCCATCTCTTTATTTGCAGATTGGTCCTTGTGAAGTCATTGCCTGTTTGCATTATCTATTTGTCTTCATTGTGTGACTGCTAGTTCTGATTGGCTTCATACTATCTTCCATTCTGATCTATACTATCTAGCTGCTATTAGTCTTTGTGCTTTCATTTCATTGAATACTTGACTATGGCTTGCTTAGTGTAGTCTACCTTTCGCTGCATGGTAATAGGTTTATTTCTATCGTTTGTCTTCGAAACTTCCATGTTTTGAAGACTTCCATAAAAATTGCCTATTCACCCCCCTCTAGTCGATCACTAGCACTTTCAATTGGTATCAGAGCAAGGTACTCCCTTGTTCTGTGTGATTCGGTTTAACCACCTAGAGTTTTAGCTATGTCGACTGCAGGGATAATCAAAGTCTCTGCTGCGTGCCTAGTCTTCGATGGAACTGAATATCCCTACTAGAAGAATAAGATGTGCATGCATATGGAAGCCATTGATGTTGACCTCTGGTATGTCGCCAAGAATGGCCTCCCCAAGGCTGGTGAAGGTGTCACCGCTGCTGATGTCAAGAAGTTCATTCAACTGGATTCCACTGCCCAGAACATCATCTGTGGTCATCTGACCAAAGGAAAGTATGGCCGTGTGAGTGCTCTGGAAACATCCAAGCTAGTCTGGGACTGGCTCTCCAAGGTCAACGAAGGCGTCTCAACCCAGAGAGATCAAAGAATCAGTGTCCTTCGCAACCTCTTCAACCGCTTCAAGAGAAACAACAATGAGAATGTTCAGCTCATGTTTGATCGACTCACTGACATCACAAATGAGCTTCAAGCTCTCGGCACTACTGAGATCACCAAGCATGAAGTCGTCAAGACACTCCTGAGATCACTTGACAGCTCGTTTGACACCCTAGCCCTGATGATTCAAGAACGCCCTGACTTCAAGACACTCGATCCGTCTGACATACTTGAAAGGCTCAACACACATGAGTTTCAGCTTTTTGAGAAAAGAGACACCTACGGTCCCAACTATGGGCAAACTCGTGCTTTGAAGGCAAAAGCCGTTTCCTCATATGAAGAAGAATCTGATTGCAGTTCTGATGATCCTGAAGACATTGGAAAGGAGCCTGCTATGCTTGTGAAGAAGTTCCAGAAATTCACCAAGAAGAAAGGCTTCAGAAAATCCTCACGATCCAGCTCAAGAAATGATGAAGTTTCTACTCATGACTACAAGAAGAGAACATGCCACAAGTGTAAGAAACCTGGTCACTACATCTCTGAGTGTCCGCAGTGGGACAATGAGAACAACAACAAGAAGAAGAGCAAGGAATATGATTCTGACGACAAGAAGAAGAAGAAATACTCAAAGTCTTCTTCCAAGTCTTTATCAAAGTCTTCATCACACAAGAAGAGCTCATCTGGCAAGGCTGTGCATTTGTTGGCAAGGAAATGGATTCAGAGGAGGAGTCTGCTTCTGAGGAGGCGGAGGTGGAGTCTGAGGAGGAGTCCGATTCTGGCGTTGCAAGTCTGGCTACAGCCTACGTTGCCAAGTCCATGTTCAACACTAAAGATAATGACTTCATCACCGACGCCGATGCTAATGACAAGGACAACTCCGCTCCCACCTACTGCTTCATGGCACGCGGTGCCAAGGTAAACTCACGCACTACTCACTATCAAACATCCAGTGAAGATGACTCTGATTGTGGTTCCAAACCCAGCTACAAAACACTTGCTAAAATTGCAACTGAACAACAGAAAGCTATGGAACATATTCAAAAACTGTTAGACAAAAGCGATGACCTGTTAGACGCTGAAATGACTCGATCTCAGTCCTTAATTGAAGACATAAAAAATCTTCATGTTAAGTATGAGGAACTTGAAAGTCGTCATGAAACACTCTCAACAACTCATGAAAAGCTTTCCTATGATTATCTTCAAAGGAAGCAAGATCTTGAGAAATTGAGAGCGGCTCATGAAGATCTTTAAAAGGAAAACGAGTCACTTCGCGCCAAACAGATCAGTTCCGCTCAGGAAGGATTTGAACCACCATGTCTTAAATGCATTGAGCATGACAACGCTACTTCTGTTGCTGGATGTTCTACTACTGGTACTGTTGCAATATCTTCAACTATTGATGTGGTAACTAACCCCTCTGTTGAGGATGCCACTGCTATTGCTGATGAAAATGCTAGGTTGAAGACATTGCTTGAAACAGGGATGTACAAAAGTCTCAAAGGGCATCAGACACTATGTGATGTCCTCAAAAGGCAGATCCTGAACCGAAACCCTAGGAAAGAGGGTGTTGGGTTTGAAAGGAAAATAAATGCTGATGGCTCTTACTGGAAACCTGAGCAGTACCCCAAAACCACATGGGTTGCTGCAAAGGAACCTTCAGTGGATCCATCCACCCTATCTGGCTTCACTTGTGCTAATCCCATTGTTATTGATGAATCCTTTGATGCAAACTATAAACTGTTTAAGAATCAGAATGGTGAAGTGTTTGCCAGGTATATTGGTACTAACTGCAGGAATGGGCCACCTATGAAGAAAGTCTGGGTGCCGAAAAAGTGTCTGGAAAATCTTCCTGTGTATGTCGTCATGACACCACAAGTGAAGAAGACAAACCCCAGACCACGGGCTTCATATGGTCGAAAGGCCTCATACAGACAGAGGACTCACTCGAGTTGCACTAACGCAAATGTTTTGCAGGGAAACCATACTCAGGCCTATGAATATGAGCGCGTTTCATCAAACCGCCATGTTCATAAGACCAAGAACTACTCTGCTTATTCTTATGAGTACTATTGTCCACCTGCAAGACTATTTGCTAGGGCTCCAAAGCCAAAGTTCTCAGATGCTGCACTTAGACTCATTGCTTCGAAGCCACCCTTGAAGATGTGGGTGGCTAAGAAAGCTTAATTCTCTTTTGCAGGGAAGGGTCTCCAGCCGAAAATCAAATGCGTTTGAAGCTATTGCTGGGGACCTTAAGCATCTTGTAGGGCGCAAGATCAAATGCCCAAATGGTCTTATTATGTATTTTGTTCCTGAGTCGCTTGCTACTTGCCCTATCAGTCCTAACCTCGATCTAAGCTTTCATAATCCACTTGCTCGTCAAATGTTTATGCTTCACAATTCTCTTTGTGAAGCCTATCCCCCTAACTGCACTGTAGGGTATGACACCAGCTGCTTCAGAATGGATTATTGATAGTGGATGTACTAATCACATGACTGGCAAGCGAAGTCTTCTCATGGACTCAACCTTACGTCCATCTGACAAGAGTCACATCACATTTGCTGATACTAGTAAAAGCAAGGTATTGGGTCTAGGTAGAGTTGAAATCTTAAGGGATCAACACATGGATAAAGTGATGCTTGTTGAATCCCTTGGTTTCAACTTAATGTCTGTCTCAATGCTTTGCGATTTAAACATGATTGTGATGTTTGGAAAATATCGTTGCCTTGTTCTAATGGAATCTGACAAGTCTCTAGTCTTTGAAGGGTATCGGAAAGATGATTTGTACATGGTAGATTTCTCAGCAGGACCACAGCTTGCCGTATGTCTTCTTGCAAAAGCTTCAGAATGCTGGCTCTGGCATCGGAGGCTAGGACATGCTGGCATGAGGAACTTGCATACTCTTGCAAAGAACAAGCACGTCATAGGCATCAAGGGCGTCAAGTTCAAGAAGGATCACTTATGCGGTGGCTGCGAAGCTGGAAAGATGACGAGGGCCAAGCATCCCTCGAAGACAATCATGACAACGACTCAACCCTTCGAACTGCTGCACATGGACCTCTTCGGTCCCACTCACTACTCAAGTCTTACTACTACTTCTTGTCTCTATGGCTTTGTCATTATTTATGATTATTCAAGGTATACATGGGTGCATATAATCCTCTACAAGACTGAAGTGCAGGATGTCTTCAGACGCTTCGCCAATCGAGCCATGAACAACTATGGCGTCAAGATCAAGCACATCAGAAGTGACAATGGCACTGAATTCAAGAACACCGGCCTCTACACTTATCTTGATACTTTGGGCATCACTCATGAGTTCTCAGCTCCGTACACGCCGCAGCAGAATGGCATTGTGGAACACAAGAATAGAACACTCATTGAGATGGCCCAGACGATGCTCGATGAATACAAGACTCCAAGAAAGTTCTGGCCTGAAGCCATTGATACTGCATGCCATGTCATCAACCGTGTTTATCTTCACAAGCTTTTGAACAAAACATCCTATGAGCTCCTCACTGGTAAGAAGCCAAATGTCAGTTACTTCATAGTATTTGGTGCCAGGTGCTGGATCAAGGATCCACATCACACTTCAAAATTTGCACCAAAAGCACATGAAGATTTTATGCTTGGTTACGAAAAGGATTCGCACTCCTACAGAGTCTTCAACCTCTTTCACTATAAAGTGGTTGAAACTTTGGATGTGCAGTTCGATGAGACTAACGGCTCGCAAAGAGAGCACCTGCCAAATGTGCTAGATGAAGTTCCATCCAGTGAATCCATCAAGCTTATGGGAACTGGTGAAATCATACCGTCTGAAGCACAGCCCGAAGAGGAACTCGTCATCTCTGCACCTGATCAACCTGAAGACAATACTCAGCCTGAAGACAATCCTTCTAACGATGACAATGATCAGCAAGAGCAAAATCTTCGTCCTGTTCATCCTCGTGTTGCAAATGAAGTACAGATTGAGAAAATAATTGATAGCATCAACACACATGGTCCACTCACTCATTCAAGGGCAACACAACTAGCAAATTTCTGTGGGCACTTCGCATTCGTCTCAATATCTGAACCCAAGAAAGTTGATGAAGACTTCATGGAACCTGAATGCATTCAAGCTATGCAAGAAGAGCTTCAACAGTTTGAGCTTAATAATGTATGGGAACTAGTCAAGCGTCCTGATCCTCGTAAGCATAACATCATAGGCACTAAATGGATATATCGCAACAAGCAAGATGAGCATGGACAAGTTGTCAGAAACAAGGCTCGTCTTGTTGCTCAAGGATACACTCAAGTTGAAGGAATTGACTTCGATGAAACATTTGCTCCTGTGGCTAGGCTTGACGCATACTGCTGGCCTATGCAAATCATCATAACATTCTTCTGTGTCAAATGGATGTGAAGAGTGCCTTTCTCAATGGCAAGATTGAAGAATAAGTGTATGTTGCACAACCGCCTGGCTTTGAAGATCCAAAACATCCTGAAATGGTTTACAAGCTCAACAAGGCACTGTATGGCCTCAAACAAGCCCCTCGTGCTTGGTATGACACACTCAAAGACTTCCTGAAGAGCAAAGGCTTCAAACCTGGTTCCCTGGATCCCACGCTCTTCATGAAGACATATGATGGTGAACTGTTTGTGTGCCAAATATATGTGGATGACATTATCTTCGGTTGCACTAATCAGAAATATAGTGATGAGTTTGGATACATGAGGCAAGAGCAATATCAGATGTCCATGATGGGTGAGCTGAAGTTCTTCCTTGGTCTTCAAATACGAGAGCAACGCAACGACATCTTCATATCTCAAGAGAAATACCTCAAGGATTGCCTGAAGAAGTTTGGAATGCAAGACTGCAAAGGTTACACGACGCCAATGCCTACCAAGAGTCATCTAGATTCTGACGCCTGATACGTCCATTTTGCATCATGCTTTTATATCGATATTTATTGCATTATGGGCTGTTATTTCACATTATGTCACAATACTTATGGCTATTCTCTCTTATTTTATAAGGTTTACATAAGGAGGGAGAATGCCGGTAGCTGGAATTCTGGGCTGGAAAAGGAGCAAATATTAGAGACCTATTCTGCACAACTCCAAAAGTCCTAAAACTCCACGGAATACCTTATAATAAATAATAAAAAATCCTCGCCAAAGATAAAGACCAGGGGGCCCACACCCTGTCCACGAGGGTGGGGGGCGCCCCCCTAGGGCGCGCCCCCTACCTCGTGGGCCCCCTGGTGGCTCTCCGATGACCATCTTCTGCTATATGAAGTCTTTCATCGAGAAAAAAAATGAGAAGCAACCTTTCGGGACAAAACTCTGCCGCCATGAGGCGGAACCTTGGCGGAACCAATCTAGGGCTCCGACAGAGCTGTTCTGCCGGGGAAACTTCTCTCCCGGAGGGGGAAATCATCGCCATCGTCATCACCAACGCTCCTCTCATCGGGAGAGGGCAATCTCCATCAACATCTTCATCAGCACCATCTCATCTCAAAACCCTAGTTCATCTCTTGTATCCAATTCTTGTCTCCAAGTCCGGGATTGGTGCTAGTAGGTTGCTAGTAGTGTTAATTACTCCTTGTAGTTGATGCTAGTTGGTTTAATTGGTGGAAGATCATATGTTCAGATCCTTTATGTATATTATTACCCCTCTGATTATGAACATGAACATGATTTGTGAGTAGTTACGTTTGTTCCTGAGGACAAGGGAGAAGTCTTGCTATTAGTAGTCATGTGAATTTGGTATTCGTTCGATATTTTGATGAGATGTATGTTGTCTAGCCTCTAGTGGTGTTATGTGAACGTTGACTACATAACACTTCACCATTATTTGGGCCTAGAGGAAGGCAATGGGAAATAATAAGTAGATGATGGGTTGCTAGAGTGACAGAAGCTTAAACCCTAGTTTATCCGTTGCTTCGTAAGGGGCTGATTTGGATCCATATGTTTCATGCTATGGTTAGGTTTACCTTAATACTTTTGTTGTAGTTGCGGATGCTTGCAATAGAGGTTAATCATAAGTTGGATGCTTGTTCAAGTAAGAACAACACCCAAGCACCGGTCCACCCACATGTCAAATTATCAAAGTACCGAACGCGAATCATATGAACGTGATGAAAACTAGCTTGACGATATTCCCATGTGTCCTCGGGAGCGCTTTTCCTTATATAAGAGTTTGTCCAGGCTTATCCTTTGCTACAAAAAGGATTGGGCCACCTTGCTGCACTTTATTTACTTTTGTTACTTGTTGCTCGTTACAAATTATCTTATCACAAAACTATCTGTTACCACTTATTTCAGTACTTGCAGAGAATACCTTGCTGAAAACTGCTTATCATTTCCTTCTGCTCCTCGTTGGGTTCGACACTCTTACTTATCAAAAGGACTATGATAGATCCCCTATACTTGTGGGTCATCAAGACTCTTTTCTGGCGCCGTTGCCGGGGAGTGAAGCGCCTTTGGTAGGTGGAATTTGGTAAGGAAAAATTTATATAGTGTGCTGAAATTTACTATCACTTGTTACTATGGAAAGTAATCCTCTGAGGGGCTTGTTCGGGGGTATCTTCACCCCGACCAGTAGAGCAAAGAGTTGCTCCTCAACCTACTGAACCTATTGAAAATGAAATTCCATATGAGTATCATTTGGGTATGATAGAAAAACTGCTAGCTAATCCTTTTACAGGAGATGGAACAAAGCATCCTGATGAACACCTAATATATGTGGATGAAGTTTGCGGATTATTTAAGCTTGCAGGTATACCCGATGATGTTGCTAAGAAGAAGATCTTCTCTTTATCTTTGAAGGGAGACACATTGACATGGTATAGGCTATGTGATGATACGAGATCATGGAACTATAGAAGATTGAAATTGGAATTTCATCAAAAGTATTACCCTATGCATCTTGTTCATCGTGACCGCAATTATACATATAATTTTTGGCCTTGCGAAGGAGAAAGCATCGCTCAAGTTTGGGGGAGGCTTAAATCAATGTTATATTCATGCCCCAATCATGAGCTCCCAAGAGAAACAATTCTTCAAAAATTTTATGCTCGGCTTTCTGAAAATAATTGCACCATGCTCGATACTTCTTGTGCTGGCTCTTTTATGATGAAGACTATTGGATTTAGATGGGATTTATTGGATAGAATTAAATGCAACTCTGAAGATTGGGATCTCGACAAAGGTAAGGAGTCAGGTATGACACCTAAGTTTGATTGTGTTAAATCTTTTATGGATACCTATATTTTCCGTAAGTTTAGCACTAAATATGGACTTGATTCTGAGATAGTAGCTTCTTTCTGTGAATCTTTTGCTACTTATGTTGATCTCCCTAAGGAGAAGTGGTTTAAATATCATCCTCCCATAGAAGTAAAAGTAGCTGCACCTATTAAAGTTGAAGAAAATACTGTCACTTATAATGATCCTATTGTTCCTACTTGTTATGTTGAGAAACCACCTTTCCCTGTTAGAATAAAGGATCATGCTAAAGCTTCAACTATGGTTCATAAAAGCAATATTAAAACATATACACCTCCTGAGCAAGTTAAAGTTGAACCTAATATTGCTATTGTTAAAGATCTCTTGTCTGATAATATAGATGGGCATGTTATTTACTTCTGTAATGAAACTGCTAGAATTGCTAAACCCCGTGATACAGATAAACCTAGACCTGTGGTAGGCATGCCTGTTATTTCTGTTAAAATAGGAGATCATTGTTATCATGGCTTATGTGATATGGGTGCTAGTGCTAGTGCAATACCTATTGACTTATACAAAGAAATTATGCATGACATTGCACCTGTTGAGTTAGAAGAAATTGATGTCACTATTAAACTTGCTAATAGAGATACTATTTCACCAATGGGAATTGTTAGAGATGTTGAAGTCTTGTGTGGGAAAACTAAATATCCTGTTGATTTTCTTGTTCTTGGTTCTCCACAAGATAGCTTTTGTCCCATTATATTTGGTAGACCCTTCTTGAATACTGTTAATGCTACCATAGATTGCACAAGGGATGTTGTTACTGTCGGCTTAGATGATATTACTCATGAGTTTAATTTCTCTAAATTTAGTAAACAACACCGTGAAGAAGAATTTCCTAGTAAGGATGAAATTATTGGTCTTGCTTCTATTGCCGTACCTCCTAGTGATCCTTTAGAACAATATTTGCTAGACCATGAGAATGATATGTTTATGAATGAAAGAAGGGAAATAGATGAAGTATTCTTTAAACAGGAACCTATTCTGAAACACAATTTGCCTGTTGAAATCCTAGGGGATCCCCCTCCACCTAAGGGTGATCCCGTGTTTGAGCTTAAACCATTGCCTGATAATCTTAAATATGATTATCTTGATGAAAAGAAGATATATCCTATTATTATTAGTGCTAACCTTTCAGAGCATGAAGAAGAAAGATTATTGAAAACTCTGAAGAAGCACCGTGCTACTATTGGATATACTCTTGATGATCTTAAGGGCATTAGTCCCACTCTATGTCAACATAAAATAAATTTGGAAGCAGATGCCAAACCAGTTTGTGATCCTCAACGATGTCTGAATCCTAAAATGAAAGAAGTGGTAAGAAAAGAAATACTAAAGCTTCTGGAGGCAGGCATAATTTATCCCGTTGCTGATAGTCAGTGGGTAAGTCCTGTTCATTGTGTCCCTAACAAGGGAGGTATTACTATTGTTCCTAATGATAAAGATGAATTGATTCCACAGAGAATTATTACAGGTTATAGGATGGTAATTGATTTCCGCAAATTAAATAAGGCTACTAAGAAAGATCATTACCCCTTACCTTTTATTGATCAAATGCTAGAAAGATTATGCAAACATACACATTACTGCTTTCTAGATGGTTATTCTGGTTTCTCTCAAATACCTGTGTCAGCTAAAGATCAATCAAAGACTATTTTTACATGCCCTTTTGGTACTTTTGCTTATAGACGTATGCCTTTTGGTTTATGTAATGCACCTACTACCTTTCAAAGATGCATGATGGCTATATTCTTTGACTTTTGTGAAAAGATTTGTGAGGTTTTCATGGACGACTTTTCCGTCTATGGATCTTCTTTTGATGATTGCTTGAGCAATCTTGATCAAGTTTTGCAGAGATATGAAGAAACTAATCTTGTCTTGAATTGGGAAAAGTGCCACTTTATGGTTAATGAAGGTATTGTCTTGGGGCATAAAGTTTCTGAAAGAGGTATTGAAGTTGATAAAGCCAAGGTTGATGCTATTGAAAAGATGCCGTGTCCCAAGGACATCAAAGATATAAGAAGTTTCCTTGGTCACGCCGGATTTTATAGGAGGTTCATTAAGGACTTCTCAAAAATTCCTCGGCCTCTGACTAATTTATTGCAAAAGGATATACCATTTGTCTTTGATGATGGTTGTGTAGAAGCATTTGAAATACTTAAGAAAGCATTAGTCTCTGCACCTATTGTTCAGCCACCTGATTGGAATTTACCCTTTGAAATTATGTGTGATGCTAGCAATTATGCTGTAGGTGCTGTTCTAGGGCAAAGAGTTGATAAGAAATTAAATGTTATCCATTATGCTAGTAAGACTCTAGACAATGCTCAAAAAAATTGTGCTACAACTGAAAAAGAACTTTTAGCAGTTGTATTTGCTTGTGATAAGTTCAGGCCTTATATTGTTGATTCTAAAGTAACTATCCACACTGATCATGCCGCTGTTAAATATCTTATGGAGAAGAAATATGCTAAACCTAGACTTATTAGATGGGTTCTCTTGCTACAAGAATTTGATTTGCATATTGTTGATAGAAGAGGAGTTGAGAACCCCGTTGCAGACAACTTATCTAGGTTAGAGAATGTTCTTGATGACCCACTACCTATTGATGATAGCTTTCCCGATGAACAATTAAATGTCATAAGTACTTCTCGTAGTACTCCTTGGTATGCTAATTATGCTAATTACATTGTTGCTAAATTCATACCACCTAGCTTCACATACCAACAAAAGAAAAAGTTCTTCTATGATTTGAGACATTACTTCTGGGATGACCCACATCTTTATAAAGAAGGAGTAGATGGTATTATTAGACGTTGTGTACCTGAGCATGAACAGGAACAGATCCTACGCAAGTGCCACTCCGAAACTTATGGAGGACACCACGCGGGAGATAGAACTGCACATAAGGTATTGCAATCCAGTTTTTTTGGCCTACTCTCTTCAAGGATGCCCGTAAGTTTGTCCTATCTTGTGATGAATGTCAAAGAATTGGTAATATTAGTATACATCAAGAAATGCCTATGAATTATTCACTTGTTATTGAACCGTTTGATGTTTGGGGCTTTGATTATATGGGACCTTTTCCTGCCTCTAATGGATATACACATATTTTAGTTGATGTTGATTACATTACTAAGTGGGTAGAAGCTATTCCAACTAGTAGTGCTGATCATAACACTTCTATTAAAATGCTTAAAGAAGTTATTTTTCCGAGGTTTGGAGTCCCTAGATATTTAATGACTGATGGTGGTTCACATTTTATTCATGGTGCTTTCCGTAAAATGCTTGCTAAATATAACGTCAATCATAGAATTGCATCTCCGTATCACCCACAGTCCAGTGGTCAAGTAGAATTGAGTAATAGAGAACTCAAATTAATTTGCAAAATACTATCAATAGGTCTAGAAAGAATTGGTCCAAGAAACTTGATGATGCATTATGGGCCTATAGAACTGCATATAAAAATCCTATGGGTATGTCTCCGTATAAAATGGTATATGGAAAAGCATGTCACTTACCTCTCGAACTAGAACATAAGGCATATTGGGCTATTAAAGAGCTCAACTATGATTTCAAACTTGCCGGTGAAAAGAGGTTATTTGATATTAGCTCACTTGATGAATGGAGAACCCAAGCTTATGAAAATGCCAAGTTGTTTAAAGAAAAGGTTAAAAGATGGCATGACAAAAGGATACAAAAGCGTGAGTTTAATGTAGGTGATTATGTATTGCTATACAACTCTAGTTTAAGATTTTTTGCAGGAAAACTTCTCTCTAAATGGGAAGGCCCCTATGTTATTGAGGAGGTCTATCGTTCCGGTGCCATAAAAATCAACAACTTCGAAGGCACAAATCCGAAGGTGGTAAATGGTCAGAGAATTAAACACTATATATCAGGTAATCCCATAAATATTGAAACCAATATTATTGAAACCGTAACCCCGGAGGAATACATAAGGGACACTTTCTAGAATGTTTCGGACTCTGAAAAGGAATAGGTATGTGGTACGGTAAGTAAACCGACTCCAAAACAATTTTTAAGGCAATATTTCTCCGTTTTGGAATATTTAGAAAAATAGAAAATTAAGTAGCAGTCCAGGAAGGACACGAGGGCCCCACGAGGGTGGAGGGTGCGCCCCCTACCTCGTGAGCACCTCGTGTGCCTTCCGGACTCCGTTTTCCTGCACGATATGTATTTTGGTCGGTAAAAATTCACTATATATTCTCCCGAAGGTTTTGACTCCCGTATCATGCAATTATCCTCTGTTTTTGTTTCGAGCTGTCCCGCTGCAGATTAGATCAACATGTCTTCCCAAGATTCGGAAGGAGAAAGCTATGTGGATGATTACTTAGCTAATCCTAAGGTCTATGGAGATGTGGAGCACAATGGTTGGACCACGGAGGAAGAAGAGGACTATGAACCCAATGGGAAGGAGGAGACGAGCTCAGATGAAGATGAAGCCCCATTACCTCAACCTGGGGATATGCACGTGGAGTTCAAAAAGTCAAGTCTCCCTGATAGGGTAAAGAAACCAAAATTTGAGTTTATCCCTTTTCATCTCTTGCAGGAAAATAAGCAGGACCTATGCAAAAATATATTAACCCTGGAGTGGGAGATTGATGATCTAAGGGATCAAAATGCCGTCCTCAAGCATAAATTAAGGGAGAAGTCTATGCCATCAACTAAGTCAACAACACCTCCACCTTCTTCACCAACCAAGGAGATATAATCACGTGGGTATGGGCACTCCCCTTGGCAACAACCAAGCTTGGTGGGGGGGGGTGCGCTGGTATCATATCACAATCACAACTCCTATCTTTAGCGTTTTCCTTAGTTCGATCCTATTAGTAGTATTTTGATCTAGTAGAATAAAGTTTATGGCATGATCTAGTTTTGAGTTTTGCCTTATGATCTCTCTATGTAATCGAGTCCGTGAGCTATATAATAAAGATTAGTGTTGAGTCAAGGGCTTGATTTTCTTGCTATGATCTTGGGTGAATAAAAGAAAAGAGAAAAAGAATAAGAAGAAACAAGAGATCATATTGATCTTATTGATAGTAATGACTTCACATAGAAAGAGTGTGACGATTAAAAGTTGTTGGGAGTTGGCAGACATAGCTTTGGTCATCATTGCAATTAATAGGAAGTAATAAGGAAAGAGAGATTTCACATATAAATATACTATTATTGACATCTTTTATGATTGGGAGCGCTCATCAAAATATGACATGCTAAAGAGTTGATGTTGGACAAGGAAGACAAGGTAATGGGTTATGTTTTCTTATATCTGAGATAAAGTATGTTGTCATGGTTCATCCAACATGTTGAGCTTGCCTTTCCCCCTCATGCTAGCCAAATTCTCAGCACCAAGTAGAGATACTACTTGTGCTTCCAAATACCCTTAAACCAGTTTTGCCTTGAGAGCCCACCATATCTACCTATGGATTGAGTAAGATCCTTCAAGTAAGTTGTCATCGGTGCAAAGCAATAAAAATTGCTCTAAATATGTATGATTAGTGTGGGAGAAATAAGCTTTATACGATATTGTGATGTGGAAGTAATAAAAGCGATGGACTGCATAATAAAGGTTCATATCACAAGGGGCAATATAAAGTGACGTTCTTTCACATTAAGATTTTGTGCATCCAACCATAAAAGTGCATGGCAACCTCTGCTTCCCTCTGCGAAGGGCCTATCTTTTATTATTATCTTCTACCTTATGCAAGTGTCAAGGTGATCTTCACCTCTCCCTTTTTCATTTTATCCTTTGGCAAACCCAACATGTTGGAAAGAACCTGATATATATATATATAATTGGATGTAGAGGGGCATGAGTTATTATTGTTGACATTACCCTTGAGGTAAAAGGTTGTGGGGCGAAACTATAAGCCCCTATCTTTCTCTGTGTCCGATTAAAACTCCATAACCACAAGTATTGCGTGAGTGTTAGCAATTATGAAGGACTAGATGATAGTTGAGTATGTGGACTTGCTTTTTAGCTCTGACATAGACTCTTTCTGATGTTATGATAAATTGCAATTGCTTCAATGACTGAGGTTATAGTTTGTTGGTTCTCAATAAGGTTTCTGATTCACACTTTTGCATTGTGAATAGATCATCACTTGAACATAAGTAATCATATGACAATATCTATATATGTTTCTGTTATGAGAATAATCATGATGCCTTCATGTCCGTATTTTATTTTTATCGACACCTCTACCTCTAAACATGGGGGCTTTTGCTTGAGGACAAGCGAGGTCTAAGCTTGGGGGAGTTGATACGTCCATTTTGCATCATGCTTTTATATCAATATTTATTGCATTATGGGCTGTTATTTCACATTATGTCACAATACTTATGGCTATTCTCTCTTATTTTATAAGGTTTACATAAGGAGGGAGAATGGCGGCAACTGGAATTCTGGGCTGGAAAAGGAGCAAATATAGGAGACCTATTCTACACAACTCCAAAAGTCCTGAAACTCCACGAAATACCTTATAATAAATAATGAAAAATCCTCGCCAAAGATGAAGACCAGGGGCCCACACCCTGTCCACGTGGGTGGGGGGCGCCCCCCTAGGGAGCGCCCTGATGAAGCTATGTACCTAGGGTAGGGTCATGGATCTGTCCAACATACCCTCCCCAAGGACATCTCTGCAAAGAATCAGAAGCAGTCAAAGAGAAACCATCATCCACTCGACCGTGAAGATGTACTCACTCGACCACCTTGAAGACACTCGACCACCAGAAGATGAGAAACCCTCCACTCTACAACGGTCAGGACTTAAACCATAGCTTTATGGACATTTACAACACTTTACTGCAAGCGTTACCAGTAACGCTCCTCCTTTATGAACATTGAACCCTGTGTAACAGGGGGGGAGCAGGGGTCCTGGCGCACTCTATATAAGCCACCCCCTCCTCTGGGACAAGGGTTCGCACTTTCTGTAATTCACACATATATATTCAGTCGACCGCCTCCGGGCTCCAAGACGTAGGGCTGTTACTTCCTCTGAGAAGGGCCTGAACTCGTAAAACTCGTGTGTACAACTCCTCCATAGCTAGGATCTTGCCTCTACATTCCTACCCCCTTATTCTACTGTCAGTCTTAGAACCACGACAGTTGGTGCCCACCGTGGGGCAGGTGTCTTAGCGACTTGTTGGAGAAGTTGCATTTTTTCCGATCCCCTTCATCATGGTTCCAGGTGGAGGTTTGGTTGAGGGCCGCGAGATCCGTCTCGGCGCGCTCATGTTTCTCGCCGACGACTCCGCTTGGCTTCAGGAGGCACCACTCGACGCCGACGCGCTCCCCGCCCACGGGGAGACGCACTTTCGCGCGTGCGTCCGCGGCATCCTCCCGCGGCAACCGTCGACCCAGTACCAGTCGACTCCAGCAGCTTTCCCCCTTCCTGCGACTCGCCGGAGAAAACGCTCCGGTCGGTCGAGGCTTCAGCGGTGGGTGAAGCATGCGGTGGCCCACCAGTCGGCCACCCCTCAAGTCGCGGCGATCGAGCCCGACAAAACTCTCTACGGCCTGTTCGATCTGTCGACTGGCTCCGTAGAGACCGCATCCGAGTGCGACAGCAGCGACCCGGCGGCGGAAGTTTTGATGGTCAATGGACCACGCAGCCCTCCTGGCTTCAACCGTGAAGATGGATGTGACGGGAACGGTGATCCGTCGCGCGTTCACGAGGAGTACCGCCCCGAACCCCTCTCCTCGCAGCAGAGGGAGGAACTTCACCGCCGGAACATGGATGCATTGCATACTCCTATAGTTGGAGAAACCCCCGAGGCCCAGGCCTTGGAGCAGGCGCGCTTGGCCAACCTGGCTGAGCGCACTCGACTGGAGAACCTCCAGCGCGCACTCGACGATTGCACTCGGCAGCGCGCTCCCGAATCCAGTTGACGCCAACTTTTTCCTCCTCCGACTCAGGTATATCGAACCCCGATCCAGAATCTGGCAGCTGCTGCCCGGATGGCGGAGTCGATCCAACCCTCCCGGTCAGAAGCTGGTCGAGGTCTGGTGCAGATCCGAGCCTTGCTCCGGGCGGCGGGAGAGCAGAATACGGTTGTATCTCAGTCGCGGAATAGGATCCACAACAGATCCGTGGTTGCAGACACAGTTCAGTCGGCCCATAGCCCAAGATCGCCTCCGAGGCGTGAGGGACGTGGGGATCGACGAGATCAGTATAGAAACCGAGAGCAGTATGATCACCGTCGAGTGCCCACGCCTCCCTCGAGGAGCGGGTCGTACGTGCCTTGGCAGCATGAAGACAGACACCCTCACAGTGTTGGGCGAGGTATTCCAGTCGTCCCCAGGGAGCCAGGCTTTGATGCGAGATCTATTCTCGTGCAGGGCTTGGTCGACAGAAACAGAGCTCACCGAGAGGGCCATGACAGAGATCCACAAACCAGCAACAGGGTGCATGTCTCTGGTCCAGAATGCTTCAGCAGAGCTATCAGAGCTGCGGTGATTCCCCCAACTTCAGGTTGGCATCTGGAGTTAGTAAGTTCACCGGAGAGTCCAAGCCTGACACTTGGCTTGAAGACTACCGAGTGGCTGTCCAGATTGGTGGCGACAATGATGAAGTGGCCATGAAACACCTTCCTCTGATGTTGGAGGGCTCGGCTAGAGCATGGCTGAATCAGTTAGCGCCTGGCAACATCTATACTTGGGAAGATCTCGCCCGAGTGTTTGTTAGAACATTCGAGGGCACTTGCAAACGGCCGACAGGTTTGACAGAATTACAGTGTTGTGTTCAGAAGCCGAATGAAACTTTGAGGGATTATATCCAGAGATGGATCACCCTACACCACACGGTAGAAGATGTGTTGGATCATCAGGCAATTTGTGCCTTTAAGGAAGGCGTCAGGTATCGAGAGTTGAATATGAAGTTCAGCCGGACAGGAAATATGACTCTGGCTCGGATGATGGAAATTGCCACCAAGTATGCCAATGGTGAAGAAGAAGAGCGACTCCGGAGCGGCAAGCACAAAGTAGTCGCACACGAAGCCGGGGGAGGAAACTCCAGTCGGAAACAGAAGTGCAAGGCCGAGCCAGCTGCTCCGGGTGAAGCCTTGGCTGTGGTTCAAGGAAAGTTCAAGGGGAAGCCCAAAGGGCCGTGGAACCCCAAGAAAGTAAAATATCAAGATGGAAATGACGCGTTGGATCTGCCATGCCATATCCACACCAAAAAAGATGAAGAAGGCAATTTCATTTACCCGAAGCACACCACTCGGCAGTGTTGGCTCCTAATCCAGCAGTTCCAAGAGAAACATCCCAAGGAAAAGGAGAAAGAAGCAGACAAAGCTGAGGATGAGGAAGAGGATGATGATGGTTATCCCCACGTGAATTCCACTCTGATGATTTTTGCTGGCGTTGAGAGCAAAACTCGATTGAAAGTCATCAACAGGGAAGTGAACATGGTCGCTCCGGTGACACCCAGTTACTTGAAGTGGTCACAGACTGCCATTACATTCGACCAGTCTGACCATCCAGCGCACATAGCCACCCCTGGGAGGCAAGCACTGGTGGTCGACCCGGTGGTCGAAGGCACTCAACCGACAAAGGTCCTGATGGACGGTGGCAGTGGCCTGAACATACTGTATGCAGAGACGTTGAAGGGAATGGGCATTCCGATGTCCAGACTTAGCGAAAGCCATATGAGTTTCCATGGGGTCATTCCGGGAAAGAAGGCTGCATCCCTCGGTCAGATTGCACTCGATGTGGTTTTCAGTGATTCCAAAAATTACCGCAAAGAAAAGTTGACGTTTGAAGTTGTTGATTTCCAGAGTGCTTATCATGCAATTCTGGGCAGGCCAGCTTATGCACGATTCATGGCTCGACCATGTTATGTGTACCTCGAACTGAAGATGCCTGCCCCTAGACGAGTGATCACTATCTCTGGTAATTGGAAGAAGGCAGAAGAGTGCTTCCAGAAGGGCTCAAAGATCGCCGATGCCCAGATGGCCGTGGTAGAATTGCAAGAATATCAGAAAAATGCAGATCTGAGTGACTTGCTGGGAGCCAAGAAGCCAGCCACAAATTCAGCATTCCACTCATCTGGTGAAACGAAGTTGATTCACATTCACCCGACAGATCCCAATGCAGCTCCGACTCACATTTCAACTACACTCGACTCCAAATAGGAAGAAGCCCTCACCCAGTTCCTCTGTGAGAACTGGGACATCTTTGCATGGAAGCCTTCTGACATGCCGGGTGTTCCCAGGGAACTGGCTGAGCATCATTTGTGAGTCGACCCTAAGGTGAAACCAGTCAAAGAGCATCTTCAACGGTCCGCCGTCCAGAAAAGAAAGGCAATCGGTGAAGAGGTGGCTCGGCTTTTGGCAGCTGAGTTTATCCGAGAGATTTATCACTCCGAGTGGTTAGCCAACGTTGTCATGGTCCCAAAGAAAGACGACTCACTTCGCATGTGCATTGATTTCAACCACATCAATCGGGCCTGCCCGAAAGATCACTTCCCTCTCCCTCGCATCGATCAGATAGTCGACTCGACTGCAGGGTGCGAGCATTTGTCCTTTTTGGACGCCTACCCCGGGTACCACCAGATCCATCTGTACGGACCCGACGAAATAAAGACAGCTTTCATCACCCCGTTTGGGTGCGTCTGTTATCTCACAATTGTTGGAAATATGCCCTAGAGGCAATAATAAAATGATTATTATTATATTTCCTTATTCATGATAATTGTCTATTATTCATGCTATAATTGTGTTATCCGGAAATCATAATACATGTGTGAATACATAGACCATAACATGTCCCTAGTGAGCCTCTAGTTAACTAGCACGTTGATGAACAGATAGTCATGGTTTCCTGACTATGGACATTGGATGTCATTGATAACGGGATCACATCATTAGATGAATGATGTGATGGACAAGACCCAATCCTAAGCATAACACAAGATCGTGTAGTTCGTTTGCTAGAGCTTTTCCAATGTCAAGTATCATTTCCTTAGACCATGAGATCGTGTAACTCCCGGATGCCGTAGGAGTGCTTTGGGTGTACCAAACGTCACAACGTAACTGGGTGACTATAAAGGTATACTACAGGTATCCCCGAAAGTATCTGTTGGTTTGACACGGATCAAGACTGGAATTTGCCACTCCGTATGACGGAGAGGTATCTCTGGTCCCACTCGGTAATGCATCATCATAATGAGCTCAATGCGACCAAGTTTTTGGTCATGGGATCATGCATTACGGTACGAGTAAAGTGACTTGCCGGTAACGAGATTGAACGAGGTATTGGGATACCGACGATCGAATCTCGGGCAAGTAACGTACCGATTGACAAAGGGAATTGAATACGGGATTGATTGAATCCTCGACATCGTGGTTCATCCGATGAGATCATCGTGGAACATGTGGGAGCCGACATGGGTATCTAGATCCCGCTGTTGGTTATTGACCGGAGAGTCGTCTCGGTCATGTCTGCGTGTCTCCCGAACCCGTAGGGTCTACACACTTAAGGTTCGGTGACGCTAGGGTTGTAGAGATATTAGTATGCGGTAACACGAAAGTTGTTCGGAGTCCCGGATGAGATCCGGACGTCATGAGGAGTTCCGGAATGGTCCGGAGGTGAAGATTTATATATAGGAAGTCCAGTTTCGGCCATCGGGAAAGTTTCGGGGGTAATCGGTATTGTACCGGGACCACCGGAAGGGTCCCGGGGGTCCACCGGGTGGGGCCACCTATCCCGGAGGGCCCCATGGGCTGAAGTGGGAGGGGAACCAGCCCCTAGTGGGCTGGTGCACCCCCCATGGGCCTTCCCCTGCGCCTAGGGTTGGAAACCCTAGGGGTGGGGGGCACCCCACCTGACTTGGTGGGCAAGTTCCCCCCCTTGGCCGCCGCCCCCCTTGGAGATGGGATCTCCTAGGGCCGGCGCCCCCCTTGGAGATGGGATCTCCTAGGGCCGGCGCCCCCCTAGGGGCCCTATATATAGTGGGGGGGGAGGGAGCAGCCGCACCCAAGTCCCTGGCGCCTCCCTCTCCCCTCGTAACACCTCTCCCTCTCGTTGGAGCTTGGCGAAGCCCTGCCGAGATCACCGCTGCTTCCACCACCATGCCGTCGTGCTGCTGGATCTCCATCAACCTCTCCTTCCCCTTGCTGGATCAAGAAGGAGGAGACGTCTTCCCCAACCATACGTGTGTTGAACGCGGAGGTGCCGTCCGTTCGGCACTTGGTCATCGGTGATTTGGATCACGACGAGTACGACTCCATCAACCCCGTTCTCTTGAACGCTTCCGCTCGTGATCTACAAGGGTATGTAGATGCACTCCCTTCTCCCTCGTTGCTAGATGACTCCATAGGTTGATCTTGGTGATGCGTAGAAAATTTTAAAATTCTGCTACGTTCCCCAATATTGGTATCAGAGCTAGGTCTATGCGTAGTTTCTATGCACGAGTAGAACACAAGATGTTGTGGGCGTCGATTTTGTCAATTTACTTGTCGTTACTAGTCTTATCTTGATTCGGTGGCATCGTGGGATGAAGCAGCCCGGACCAACCTTACATGTACGCTTACGTGAGACATGTTCCACCGACTGACATGCACTAGTTGCATAAGGTGGCTAGCGGGTATCTGTCTCTCCCACTTTAGTCGGATCGGATTTGACGAAAAGGGTCCTTATGAAGGGTAAATAGAAATTGGCATATCATGTTGTGGTTTTGGTGTAGGTAAGAAACGTTCTTGCTAAGAAACCTATAGCAGCCACGTAAATTTTTTGCAACAACAATTAGAGGACGTCTAACTTGTTTTTGCAGCATGTGCCATGTGATGTGATATGGCCAAAAGGATGTGATGAATGATATATGTGATGTGTGAGATTGATCATGTTCTTGTAATAGGAATGGAGATCATGATGATGGAGATCATGGTGTCATGCCGGTGACGATGATGATCATGGCGCCCCGAAGATGGAGATTAAAAGGAGCAAAATGATATTGGCCATATCATGTCACTATTTGATTGCATGTGATGTTTATCATGTTTTACATCTTATTTGCTTAGAACGACGGTAGCTTAAATAAGATGATCCCTCAAAACAATTTCAAGAAAGTGTCCCCCCTAACTGTGCACCGTTGTGAAGGTTCGTTGTTTCGAAGCACCACGTGATGATCGGGTGTGATAGATTCTAACGTTTGAATACAACGGGTGTAAGCCAGATTTACACACGCAATACACTTAGGTTGACTTGACGAGCCTAGCATGTACAGACTTGGCCTCGGAACACGGAAGACCGAAAGGTCGAACATGAGTCGTATAGAAGATACGATCAACATGAAGATGTTCACCGATGATGACTAGTCCATCTCACGTGATGATCAGACACGGCCTAGTTGACTCGGATCATGTATCACTTAGATGACTAGAGGGATGTCTGTCTGAGTGGGAGTTCATTAAATAATTTGATTAGATGAACTTAATTATCATGAACTTAGTCTAAAAACCTTTGCAAAATGTCTTGTAGATCAAATGGCCAACGCTCATGTCAACCTCAACTTCAACGCGTTCCTAGAGAAAACCAAGCTGAAAGATGATGGCAGCAACTATACGGACTGGGTCCCGAACCTGAGGATCATCCTCATAGCTGCCAAGAAAGCATATGTCCTAGAAGCACCGCTAGGTGAAGCACCCATCCCAGAGAACCAAGATGTTATGAATGCTTGGCAGTTGCGTGCTGATGATTACTCCCTCATTCAGTGCGGCATGCTTTACAGCTTAGAACCGGGGCTCCAAAAGCGTTTTGAGCAACACGGAGCATATGAGATGTTCGAAGAGCTGAAAATGGTTTTCCAAGCTCATGCCCGGGTCGAGACATATGAAGTCTCTGACAAGTTCTAAAGTTGTAAGATGGAGGAAAATAGTTCTGTCAGTGAGCACATACTCAAAATGTCTGGGTTGCACAACCGCTTGTCCCAGCTGGACATTAACCTCCCGGACGAGGCGGTCATTGACAGAATCCTTCAGTCGCTCCCACCTAGCTACAAGAGCTTTGTGATGAACTACAATATGCAGGGGATGGTGAAAACTATTCCTGAAGTATTTCCAATGTTGAAATCAGCGGAGGTGGAAATCAAAAAGGAACATCAAGTGTTGATGATCAATAAAACCACTAGTTTCAAGAAAGGCAAGGGTAAGAAGAACTTCAAGAAGGATGGCAAGGGAGTTGCCGCAGCCGGTAAATCAGTTGCCGGGAAGAAGCCAAAGAATGGACCCAAACCTGAGACTGAGTGTTTTTATTGCAAGGGAAAGGGACACTGGAAGCGGAACTGCCCCAAATACTTAGCGGACAAGAAGGCCGACAACACTAAAGGTATATGTGATATACATGTAATTGATGTGTACCTTACCAGTACTCGTAGTAGCTCCTGGGTATTTGATACCGGTGCGGTTGCTCATATTTGTAACTCAAAACAGGAGCTGCGGAATAAGCGGAGACTGGCGAAGGATGAGGTGACGATGCGCGTCGGGAATGGTTCCAAGGTCGATGTGATCGCCGTCGGCACGCTACCTCTACATTTACCTACGGGATTAGTTTTAAACCTCAATAATTGTTATTTAGTGCCAGCTTTGAGCATGAACATTGTATCTGTATCTCGTTTAATACGAGATGGCTACTCATTTAAATCCGAGAATAATGGTTGTTCTATATATATGAGAGATATGTTTTATGGTCATGCCCCGCTGGTCAATGGTTTATTCTTAATGAATATCGAACGTGATGTTACACATATTCATAGTGTGAATACCAAAAGATGTAAGATTGATAATGATAGTCCCACATATCTGTGGCACTGCCGCCTTGGTCACATCGGTGTCAAACGCATGAAGAAGCTCCATACAGATGGACTTTTGGAGTCTCTTGATTTCAAATCATTTGACACGTGCGAACCATGCCTCATGGGTAAAATGACCAAGACTTCGTTCTCCGGAACAATGGATCAAGCAACCAACTTATTGGAAATTATACATACTGATGTGTGCGGTCCAATGAGTGTTGAGGCTCGCGGTGGCTATCATTATGTTCTCACTCTCACTGATGACTTAAGTAGATATGGGGTATGTCTATTTGATGAAACACAAGTCTGAGACCTTTGAAAAGTTCAAGGAATTTCAGAATGAGGTAGAGAATCAACGTGACCAAAAGATGAAATTCTTACGATCAGATCGTGGGGGAGAATATTTAAGTCACGAATTCGGTACGCACTTAAGGAAATGTGGAATCGTTTCACAACTCACGCCGCCTAGAACACCTCAGTGTAACGGTGTGTCCGAACATCGTAATCGCACTCTATTGGATATGGTGCGATCTATGATGTCACTCACTGATTTACCGCTATCATTTTGGGGATACGCTCTAGAGGCAGCTACATTCACTTTAAATAGGGCACCATCTAAATCCGTTGAGACGACACCGTATGAATTATGGTTTGGGAAGAAACCTAAGCTGTCATTTCTAAAAGTTTACGGATGCGATGCTTATGTCAAGAAACTTCAACCTGAAAAGCTCGAACCCAAGTCGGAAAAATGCGTCTTCATAGGATACCCTAAGGAAACCATTGGGTATACCTTCTACCTCAGATCCGAAGGCAAGATCTTTGTTGCCAAGAACGGGTCCTTTCTGGAGAAAGAGTTTCTCTCGAGAGAAGTAAGTGGGAGGAAAGTAGAACTCGATGAAGTACTGCCTCTTGAACCGGAAAGTAGCACAGCTCAGGAAGATGTTCCTGTGGTGCCTGCACTGACTAGAGAGGAAGTTAATGATGATGATCAAGGTACTTCGGATCAAGTTGCTACTGAACTTCAAAGGTCCACAAGGACACGTTCCGCACCAGAATGGTATGGCAACCCTGTCCTGGAAATCATGTTGTTAGACAACGGTGAACCTTCGAGCTGTGAAGAAGCAATGGCGGGCCCAGATTCCAACAAATGGCTTGAAGCCATGCAATCCGAGATAGGATCCATGTATGAAAACAAAGTATGTACTTTGACAGACTTGCCGGATGATTGGCGAGCGATAAAGAATAAATGGATCTTTAAGAAGAAGACAGACGCGGATGGTAATGTTGCCATCTATAAGGCTTGACTTGTCGCTAAGGGTTATCGACAAGTTCAAGGGGTTGACTACGATGAGACCTTCTCACCTGTAGCGAAGCTGAAGTCCGTCCGAATCATGTTAGCAATTGCTGCATACTATGATTATGAGGTATAGCAAATGGACGTCAAAACGGCATTCCTTAACGGCTTTCTTAAGGAAGAATTGTATATGATGCGGCCAGATGGTTTTGTTGATCCTAAGAATGCTAACAAGGTATGCAAGCTCCAGCGCTCCATCTATGGGCTGGTGCAAGTATCTTGGAGTTGGAACATCCGCTTTAATGAAATGATCAAATCGTTTGGGTTTATGCAGACTTATGGAGAAGCCTGCGTTTACAAGAAAGTGAGTGGGAGCTCTGTAGAATTTCTCATATTATATGTGGATGTCATACTTTTGATGGGAAATGATATAGAACTTTTGGACAATATTAAGGCCTACTTGAATAAGTGTTTTTCAATGAAGGACCTTGGAGAAGCTGCTTACATATTAGGCATCAAAATCTATAGAGATAGATCGAGACGCCTCATAGGTCTTTCACAAAGCACATACCTTGATAAGATATTGAAGAAGTTCAATATGGATCAGTCCAAGAAGGGGTTATTGCCTGTGTTGCAAGGTGTGAAATTGAGCTCAGCTCAATGTCCGACCATGGCAGAAGATAGAGAAAAGATGAGTGTCGTCCCCTATGCCTCAGCCATAGGGTCATCATGTATGCCATGCTGTGTACCAGACCTGATGTAAACCTTGCCGTGAGTTTGGTAGGAAGGTACCAAAGTAATCTCGGCATGGAACATTGGACAGCGGTCAAGAACATCCTGAAGTACCTGAAAAGGACTAAGCATATGTGAGGGAGTCCTGGATTAGGGGGTGTTCGGATAGCCGAATTATACCTTCAGCCGGACTCCTGGACTATGAAGATACAAGATTGAAGACTCCGTCCCGTGTCCGGAAGGGATTTTCCTTGGCGTGGAAGGCAAGCTTGGCGATACGGATGTTCAGATCTCGTACCATTGTAACCAACTCTATGTAACCCTAACCCTATCCGGTGTCTATATAAACCGGGAGGTTTTAGTCCGTAGGACAACATACACATCTACAATCACACCATAGGCTAGCTTCTAGGGTTTAGCCTCTCTGATCTCGTGGTAGATCAACTCTTATACTACCCATATCATCAATATTAATCAAGCAGGACGTAGGGTTTTACCTCCATCGAGAGGGCCCGAACCTGGGTAAAACTTCGTGTCCCCTGCCTCCTATTATCATCCGGCCTAGACGCATAGTTCAGGACCCCCTACCCGAGATCCGCCGGTTTTGACACCGACATTGGTGCTTTCATTGAGAGTTCCTCTGTGCCGTCGCTGTCAGGCCCGATGGCTCCTACGATCATCAATGGCGATGCAGTCCAGGGTGAGACCTTCCTCCCCGGATAGATCTTCGTCTTTGGCGGATTCGCACTGTGGGTCGATTCACTCAGCCATCTAGAGCAGATCGAAAGCTACGCCCCTGGCCGTCAGTTCAGATTTGAAAGTTTAAACTATAAGGCCGACATCCGCGGGGACTTGATCTTCGACGGATTCGAACCACTGCCGAGTGCGCCGCTCTGTCACGACGAGCATGATCTAGCTCTGCCGCCGAACAGTGCCTTGGAGGCCGCACCCGCATCGGCTCCGACCCTTAGTTCGGAGCCGACCACGCCGATCGAGGATGGGCGGTTGGACGCCACCTCGGGGGCTACGATCCCAACGGCAGTTGAGCCGAACACCAGTCCCGTACTCATCAAGACTCGTGACTCCATGGAGCCGGATTCTTCTCCAGAATCCGAACTCTTCGCGCCCCTGCCGAGCGAATCCGATTGGGCGCCGATCATGGAGTTCACGGCCGCGGACGTCTTTCAGCACTCGCCTTTCAGCGATATCCTGAAGTCACTGAAGTCTCTCTCTTTATCAGGAGAACCCTGGCCGGACTACAGTCAGCAAGGTTGGGATTCAGACGATGAAGAAATTCAAAACCCGCCCACCACCCACTTGGTAGCCACTGTCGATGATTTAACCGACATGCTCGACTTCAACTCCGACGACATTAACGGTATGGAAGCTGATGAAGGGGACGATGAAGAATCAGTGCCTATCGAGCCCTGGAACGCCACCTCGTCACATGATGTATACATGGTGGACGCACCCAAAGATGACGGCGCGGAGCGGAAGAATGCACCGAAGGATTGTTCCCTCGGAAAGCAGTCAAAGCGGCGATGCAAACGCCGCCCCAAATCCTGCCTCGACAGAAATAGTGATCACACTGATCCAGCGCTGAAGCAGGGCTAACCACTGCCAGACAATGGCAATCCGGACAATCAAACCGAACAAACAAATCCTATCAATGATAATGGTCCGGACGACATAACGCCGGACAGGCACTCGGAGCAGCAGAATGCCCGTAAAAGGCTCGTTGCCACCGCCAAGAGCCTCAAAAAGCAGAAGCGGAGGCTCAAGGCCGCGCAAAACACGCTCCAATTCAGATGGAGCAAAATACTCAACACTGTAGCAAGGTACGGCGACAATCGCCCCTCCAAGAGCTACCCAAAGCGGAAGCTGCTACCCGAATTCGATGAGGAGGCCTCAGACCCCCCACAACCAAATATCAAAGCAGCCACCTGGTCGGATAGATGACCCCTCTACCACCACAGAATGGCATTCAATGCCGCTCACAATGCAACACGCAACCCATGCGAGGGCCCGCACCTAAAGGACGGTGCAACAAGATCCATCTATGGACCACGCAAGCGCGCCCCAGAATACAATGCAACACAACAAACATCCGAACAACGCGGCACACCCAGCTACAGGGGTGCCGCACACCCCCTATGTTTCACCGATGAGGTGCTGGACCATGAATTTCCAGAGGGATTCAAGCCTGTAAACATAGAGGCATACGACGGAACAACATACCCTGGGGTCTGGATTGAGGACTATATCCTTCATATACATATGGCTCGAGGGGATGATCTCCATGCCATCAAGTACTTACCTCTCAAACTCAAAGGGCCAGCTCGTCACTGGCTCAAAGGCCTCCCCGAAAGCTCCATTGGAAGTTGGGAAGAGCTCAAAGACGCCTTTCGGGCAAACTTTCAAGGGACTTATGTCCGACCTCCGGATGCGGACGACCTGAGTCACATAACTCAACATCCCAGAGAGTCAGCCCGAAAGCTTTGGAATAGGTTTCTTACTAAAAAGAACCAGATTGTCGACTGCCCGGACGCTGAAGCCTTAGCGGCTTTCAAGCACAGCGTCCGCGACGAATGGCTCGCCAGACACCTCGGCCAAAACAAAACGAGAACGATGGCCGCATTAACAAACCTCATGACCCGCTTTTGCGCAGGTGAGGACAGCTGGCTAGCCAGATGCAGCACCAACGACCCCAGTACATCTGAAGTTAGAGATGGAAATGGGAAATCACGGCACAACAGCAATCACAAACGCCGGAATAAAGAAGACAGCACGAAGGGCACGACAGTAAATGCCGGATTCAAAGTCCCTCGGCCAAACCAAAAGCCGCCTTCCAAAGGCACCAGGGATGAACTGTCCAGCCTCAACAAAATTATGGACCAAGTATGTCAGATCCATAGTACCCCTAGCAAACCTGCTAATCATACCCACAGAGAATGTTGGGTCTTCAAGCAGTCCGGCAAGCTTAACGCCATACACAAGGGGGAGGATACACCAAGTGAAGACGAGGACGAACCTCCCAAACAAGACAAGGGGGAACAAAAGAAATTTCCACCCGAAGTCAAAACAGTAAACATGTTACACGTGATCAAGAGAAAAAACAATGCGGCACTCCCTGAAAAATTTACCCAAGTGCCTGCCACCGCGAAGTCCCGCCACTGGTCGTCTCAACCGATCACCTTCGACCGTCGTGATTACGCATCAAGTATCCGACACGCAGGATGGGCTGCACTGGTATTAGACCCAGTAATTGGCGGATACCACTTCACACGAGTCTTGATGGATGGCGGCAGTAGCCTAAACCTAATATATCAGGATACAATCCGTGGGATGGGGTTAGACCAAACACAAATTTGCCATAGCAATACTACCTTTAAAGGAGTAACGCCAGGCCCAGGGGCTCGTTGTACGGGCTCCCTCCTACTACAAGTTATATTCGGCTCCCCCGATAACTTCCGTCGCGAGCATTTAACTTTCCACATTGCCCCGTTTAAAAGTGGCTATCAAGCACTACTCGGACACGAAGCTTTTGCTCGCTTTAATGCAATACCACACTACGCCTCCCTAACACTCAAGATGCCCGGTCCACGTGGCATCATTTCAGTGCACGGAAGTATCAAGCGATCTCTGTGTGCCAAAGAGAGTGAGGCTGCCTTGGCAGCCGCACACTAAAGGCGCCCGGACCAGCAAAAGAATCCAATAGGTCGTCAAGACCTTAGACACAACTAATCAAGTCCGGCGCCGCTACTCATATCGAATAAACGGTCACACCCCTATCTTTCAAAAGTACAAGGGGCTCAACGCACGCAGATGAATGATCATTGTGCTACACCCGTCCAGGATACGGCACAACGGAGACACAGGCGCAGACGTGCAGCAGGGACCCGACCCAAGGATTCTTTTTAGATTAAGACCCTGCGTAAAACTTTTTTACTGTCTCTTGTTGATACATATCCACTGTTGGGAAGGATGCCGACGTCTTGGCATGTGGCCACGCCAGAACTATGCGCGTACCTGGACACAAGGGGCTTCTTACAAAGGCCATTCTTCAGGCCTGGTTTATACCACAAAGACCGAATACCCTAGGGAGTGTTCGGCGTCGCGAGTTTGGCCCTATATGCATCAGCTCCGAATCATTGTCTTTGGTAAAATGTTGGGTTTGCCCGGCTCCTGTGTTTTGGTGCCTTACGTTCTGCTTTACCGGCTAAGGTAGCACTAGGAGAACTACTGCGATTGTGCCCTGGTTCATCCGGACGAGCACCTCAGTAGAGAAAGCTGAAAACTGACTGTCATGATCTAGCGTGAGACTGGTCAACCACTCGATGACCCATGGGAATGTTAGAATTTCTCCGCCTTAACGAAGGGCCGCTTTCTCGCCAGGCATATACGCACCCCGGGATCGGGAGAGTGCGGAGCCACCAGGGGCTATCTAGTAGCCCCACTGTCAAACTCCTATGGCTAAGTGAAAGTGTTAAAGCATTATAGTCCGGTTGCCTCGCTCGCTCCGCTATCACCTCCCTAATAGGACCAAGACATTGGGTTAAGTGTGAACGCGTGTTTTTGCGAACACCTCCGCATTATATGCGTGGGGGTTGAAGCCGACGACTGCAATCTTTCAGGTTATACACATGTATACATAAACGGCCGCCCAGGAGGCATCACATTACTTTCAGGCAAAAGTATAAAAGTAGCCTCATAAAAAATCTAAAAAGCATTTCGCTTACAATGAGATTACATGTCATTCAAACATAATATTTTTTGAGCGCTGGGTCTCTATCAAACGAGCACCCTCAAGAACTTCCTGAAAGTAGTGCTCAGCAGCCCTTCGACCTATGGCCGAATCCTGCACCGCAACAGTGGTAGCATCAATCTCTGCCCAGTATGCTTTAGCACGGGCAAAGGCCATCCGTGCACCTTCTATGCACGCCGACCTCTTCATCGCATTTATGCGCGGTACCACATCGAGGACCTGCTGCACCAAGCTGAAATAGCTACTCGGTTTTGACCTTCCCGGCCATAGTTGATCCACAACAGACCTCATGGAGAGTCCGGACAACGTATTTAGTTCGGACCATTCGGCTAATTGGTCCGTCAACGAAAGCGGACGCTCGGGAGAAAGGAATTGCTCCCAAAACAGCTGGTCTACTTCACGGTCCGTCCGACTCTAGAAGTACTTGGCCACATCAGCAGCGCTCGCCGCCAGATCCATATACGCATCCTCCGAACTCCACAGCCGATCCAGAGGGGCATACCGTGGATCTCCGTACTTCCTCTGCAGCATAAAGGACTTCCCGGCTACAATATCCCCGGCTTCCCGCAGCTCCTCCTTCTTTGCCCTCATAGTAGAGCGGAGGTCTTTTCCCGTTACAGCAGCCTTCTCAAGGTCTGATGCCTTCGCCTGGTTCTCCTTTTCAAGAGCCCGGCAACGGTCTACGGCGGCTTTTAATTCTACGACCATATTGGCCATCTTCTTTCAGCTCTCACCATGTGCGGCCTTCTCGGCTCGCAACTCTTCGGCCGCCTTCAAAGCAGCCGCATTACCCAATCTTGCTTGTTCCTTGGCTCGGGCAAGTTCCGCCCGCAAGGCTTCAACAGTGGCAGCTCCATCTGTAGTCATAACATGTTAAAAACACTGGCATCATACTCTTCCTATGTGGCGTTTACCAGACAAGGATACTTACCCTGCGCCTTGTCAAGCCTTCTATTAACAAGCTCGATGTCGGCATCCGCCGCATCCAACTACCGTTCTAAACGGGTAAACTAGCTAGTCCGGCTGGCCACCGGAGTTTCCATCTCCTGCACATAAAGGCAGTATGGTTATTACCTGGGAGTACGATCCTCCGTTCGTCATCATTTCCGACGACAACCAGAGTCTCAGGGGCTACTATCTACACAGGGCACACCTAACATGTGCATGACTATTACACATTCCTTTTTACGTACCTCAAAGCCTGTCAGTAGACTCATAAAAGCTTCATGCAATCCACTTTTGGTGGACGATATCCTCTCCATCACCATATTCATCAGCACACGGTGATCATTTGAGATGACCGCTTGCCCCACCAACTCCCTCAGAACGTCCGATCGCACACTAGACGGCGCCAGACTCTTTTGTCTACTCTCTCCGGGAGCCGGACACTGGGAGCCTCGGGGATCAATTGGATCACCTTCTGCCCTCTCCGCACTCGGAGAGGCCCTCCGTGACGACACTTCAGGGCCGCCCGCTTCTGGAGCGGAGGAGTCCGGAGGAGGCATATCGCTCTCCATCATCTCTGGAAGAAGATCCCCCGAAGACGAGCTCATTTGAGAGGGGCTAAGGCCCGAACTGCACAAATATATGCGGTGGTTATTTTCTTAGAAGAAAAGGATGGCATATCTGTACTATTAAAGTTTTCAGGTCACTTACAACTCCCGGGAGAATTGATCCCCCTGCGGACTTTGTGCGGCAGCAGCGCCCCCAAGGTAGGGCCCCCGGTGGAAGATTTCTTCTCCCGTTTGGAAGCTTCGGCTTCCGAATTCCCGGGCGCAGTCCTTTTCCTCTTCTGACCGTCTTCCTTCACGGAGACGCTCGCTCCCTCGGTTAGAATGGGCAGCGTTGGGGGCTCGCGTCCGCCCGCGTTACCCTCCACAATATCTTCCTTCAAGGGATCCGGGCAGGGTGCGGTCAGGAGCATCTTTTCCAATACTGGATTCTCCAAACCCTCAGGGAGGGGGGCCGAACACCGAATCAACTTCGCCTTTGTTAGCCAGTCCTAGTCGAAAAAGCAAACTCTCAGAAATAACTTCATAATGAAGGAAAGATAATATGTTTGGCCAGAAAATTCGTTACCTGTTCGGCGGCGCGGTTACTGCTCAGGCCCACGTCCTCGGTGATTTCCGGACACTCTACTTGAGGTTCGAAGAATGACTTATACATATCCTCGTGCGTTAGGCCGAGAAAATTTTGAATGGCACGCGGACCCTCGGGATTGAACTCCCACAAGCGAAGGGGCCGACGTTTGCAAGGCTGGATTTGATGAACCAGCATAACTTGTATTACCGCAACCAAACTGAGATCGTCGTTGAAGAGATATCGAATGCGGCTTTGCAGTAAAGGCACGTCCTTGGCTGGACCCCAGCTCAGTCCTCTGCTGATCCATGACATCAGTCGTGGTGGAGGGCCCGAGCAAAAAACGGGGGCGGCCGCCCACTTGGTGCTTCTAGGAGTCGTGATGCAGAACCACTCCTGTTGCCACAATACAGACACCTCTGGGATGGAACCTTTGGGCCATGGAGCTCCCGTCATCTTGCGTATTGAGGCGCCTCCACACTCTGCATGTTGCCCTTCGATCACCGTTGGCTTTACTTCAAAGGTCTTGGGCCATAAGCCAAAGTGGGGGGTAACCCAGAGGAAGGCCTCGCATACGACAACAAAGGTCGTGATATGCAAGAAGGAGTCCGGAGCTAGATCATGGAAATCTAGCCCGTAATAAAACATCAAGCCCCTGATGAAAGGATCCAGAGCAAAACCTAGACCTCGGAGGAAGTGGGAGACAAACACGACGCTCTCGTTGGGTTTGGGAGAAGGGACGGCTTGCCCCCAGGGAGGCAGCCGATGCGACATTTCGGCGGTCAGATACTTGGCCTCCCTCAACTTTTTGATGTCTTCTTCCATGACGGAGGAGGGCATCCATCGGCCTTGAAGGCTGGATCCGGACATGACTGAAGGTTCGGAGCACCTGACTTGAGCTTTGGGCGTTTGAGCTTGAGGCGGGGGAAGGATTCGATTAAGCACGGGAGGTAAAAGGTAAAATCTTTGCCCCTTTATAAAGAGGGTGGATGTCAAGCGTCCTCCCCGTGTCCGTTTGGACTTTCCTATGATCTAGGAGTCCTAGAAGTGGTTGGGTTACCCATGCCCGTATTGATGAGAATCCCGTAATAAGGGGACACGATCTCTGTTTTTACAAGACGTGCCAAGGGAACCACCTCGCATACCACGCTGAGGTGGGTAATTAAACGACTCGGATAAAGGCTCGGTCGTGGTGTGTCACACCACGGGATACATCAGCAGATTAGATTTGTGTAAATATTATTCTCTCTATGGAAGTATGTGGAAACTTATTTTGCAGAGCCGGACACTATCTTTGTGTTTAAGATCTTCTATGAAGTACTTGGAGGAGGAACCCGCCTTGCAATGCCAAAGACAATTTGCGCACCGGACTCGTCATCATTGAAGCCTAGTTCAGGGGCTACTGAGGGAGTCCTGGATTAGGGGGTGTTCGGATAGCCGAATTATACCTTCAGCCGGACTCCTAAACTATGAAGATACAAGATTGAAGACTCCGTCCCGTGTCCGGAAGGGATTCTCCTGTTACCATTCGGCCTAGACGCACAGTTCGGGACCCCCTACCCGAGATCCGCCGGTTTTGACACCGACAATATGTTTCTCGTATATGGAGGTGACGAGGAGCTCGTCGTAAAGGGTTACGTCGACGCTAGCTTCGACACAGATCTGGATGACTCTAAGTCACAAACCGGATACGTGTATATTTTGAATGGTGGGGCAGTAAGCTGGTGCAGTTGGAAGCAAAGCATCGTGGTGGGATCTACATGTGAAGCGGAGTACATGGCAGCCTCGGAGGCAGCGCATGAAGTAATCTGGATGAAGGAGTTCATCACCGACCTAGGAGTCATACCCAATGCGTCGGGGCTGATCACTCTCTTCTGTGACAACACTAGAGCTATTGCCCTTGCCAAGGAGCCCAGGTTTCACAAGAAGACCAGGCACATCAAGCGTCGCTTCAACTCCATTCATGAAAATGTTCAAGATGGAGACATAGATATTTGCAAAGTACATACGGATCTGAATGTTGCAGATCCGTTGACTAAACCTCTTCCGCGAGCAAAACATGATGAACACCAGGACTCTATGGGTGTTCGATTCATCACAATGTAACTAGATTATTGACTCTAGTGCAAGTGGGAGACTGTTGGAAATATGCCCTAGAGGCAATAATAAAATGATTATTATTATATTTCCTTATTCATGATAATTGTCTATTATTCATGCTATAATTGTGTTATCCGGAAATCATAATACATGTGTGAATACATAGACCATAACATGTTCCTAGTGAGCCTCTAGTTAACTAGCTCGTTGATCAACAGATAGCCATGGTTTCCTGACTATGGACATTGGATGTCATTGATAACGGGATCACATCATTAGGAGAATGATGTGGTGGACAAGACCCAATCCTAAGCATAGCACAAGATCGTGTAGTTCGTTTGCTAGAGCTTTTCCAATGTCAAGTATCATTTCCTTAGACCATGAGATCGTGTAACTCCCGGATGCCGTAGGAGTGCTTTGGGTGTACCAAACGTCACAACGTAACTGGGTGACTATAAAGGTATACTACAGGTATCCCCGAAAGTATCTGTTGGGTTGACACGGATCAAGACTGGAATTTGCCACTCCGTATGACGGAGAGGTATCTCTGGTCCCACTCGGTAATGCATCATCATAATGAGCTCAATGCGACCAAGTTTTTGGTCATGGGATCATGCATTACGGTACGAGTAAATTGACTTGCCGGTAACGAGATTGAACGAGGTATTGGGATACCGACGATCGAATCTCGGGCAAGTAACGTACCGATTGACAAAGGGAATTGAATACGGGATTGATTGAATCCTCGACATCGTGGTTCATCCGATGAGATCATCGTGGAACATGTGGGAGCCGACATGGGTATCTAGATCCCGCTGTTGGTTATTGACCGGAGAGTCGTCTCGGTCATGTCTGCGTGTCTCCCGAACCCGTAGGGTCTACACACTTAAGGTTCAGTGACGCTAGGGTTGTAGAGATATTAGTATGCGGTAACACGAAAGTTGTTCGGAGTCCCGGATGAGATCCGGACGTCATGAGGAGTTCCGGAATGGTCCGGAGGTGAAGATTTATATATAGGAAGTCCAGTTTCGGCCATCGGGAAAGTTTCGGGGGTAATCGGTATTGTACCGGGACCACCGGAAGGGTCCCGGGGGTCCACCGGGTGGGGCCACCTATCCCGGAGGGCCCCATGGGCTGAAGTGGGAGGGGAACCAGCCCCTAGTGGGCTGGTGCACCCCCCATGGGCCTTCCCCTGCGCCTAGGGTTGGAAACCCTAGGGGTGGGGGGCGCCCCACCTGACTTGGTGGGCAAGTTCCCCCCCTTGGCCGCCGCCCCCCTTGGAGATGGGATCTCCTAGGGCCGGCGCCCCCCTTGGAGATGGGATCTCCTAGGGCCGGCGCCCCCCTAGGGGCCCTATATATAGTGGGGGGGGGGGAGGGAGCAGCCGCACCCAAGTCCCTGGCGCCTCCCTCTCCCCTCGTAACACCTCTCCCTCTCGTTGGAGCTTGGCGAAGCCCTGCCGAGATCACCGCTGCTTCCACCACCACGCCGTCGTGCTGCTGGATCTCCATCAACCTCTCCTTCCCCTTGCTGGATCAAGAAGGAGGAGACGTCTTCCCCAACCGTACGTGTGTTGAACGCGGAGGTGCCGTCCGTTCGGCACTTGGTCATCGGTGATTTGGATCACGACGAGTACGACTCCATCAACCCCATTCTCTTGAACGCTTCCGCTCGTGATCTACAAGGGTATGTAGATGCACTCCCCTCTCCCTCGTTGCTAGATGACTCCATAGATTGATCTTGGTGATGCGTAGAAAATTTTAAAATTCTTCTACGTTCCCCAACAACAATGCCATTCGGTTTGAAGAACGCCGGAGCCACATTCATGCTGATGATTCAGAAGTGCCTGCTCACTCAGATCAGTCGGAATGTGGAAGCATACATGGATGACATTGTGGTCAAGTCATGTAAAGGTTCCGACCTACTGACTGACCTTGCTGAAACCTTTGCCAACCTCAGAAGGTATGATATCAAGCTCAAGCCATCAAAGTGCACGTTTGGAGTTCCAGGTGGAAAGTTACTCAGTTTTCTTGTTTCCGAACAAGTAATCGATGCTAACCCAGAGAAAGTAGGCGCTATACTCCGAATGAAACGCCCCGTGCGTGTGCATGATGTCCAGAAGCTTACTGGTTGCTTGGCCGCCCTAAGTCGATTCATTTCTCGCCTTGGTGAAAAGGCGCTGCCTCTTTACCGACTGATGAAGAAATCAAACAAGTTTGAGTGGACCCCAGAAGCTGATGCAGCGTTTGTAGAGCTAAAAGCCCTGCTTTCCACACAGCCGGTGCTTGCTGCTCCAATCAGCAAAGAGCCTCTACTGCTTTATATAGCAGCCACCGGACAAGTCATCAGTACAGTACTTACGGTCGAGAGGGAAGAAGAAGGAAAAGCTTATAAGGTTCAACGCCCAGTTTATTATATTTCTGAAGTCCTGACCCCGTCAAAGAAGAGATATCCTCATTATCAGAAGCTTGTCTATGGGATTTACATGACCACGAAGAAGGTTGCACACTATTTCTCGGATCACTATGTTACAGTCGTCAGCGATGCTCCATTGTCAGAGATTCTGCACAACAGAGATGCAACTGGTCGAGTGGCCAAATGGGCGATTGAACTCCTTCCCTTGGATATCAAGTTTGAGGCAAAGAAAGCTATCAAGTCCCAAGCAATAGCAGATTTCCTCGCCGAGTGGATCGAATAGCAACTGCCGACTCAAGTTCACTCTGAGCACTGGACCATGTTCTTTGACGGATCCAAGATGCTGAACGGTTCTGGTGCTGGAGTAGTTCTGGTATCCCCCCGAGGAGACAGGCTCAGATACGTCCTCCAGATTCACTTTGATTCCTCCAACAATGAAGAAGAATATGAAGCACTCCTGTATGGGTTGCGCATGGCCATCTCACTCGTCGTCCGTCGCCTCATGATCTATGGCAACTCAGATCTGGTAGTTAATCAAGTGATGAAGGAGTGGGACGTCAGAAGCCCAGCCATGACTGGTTACTACAACACGGTGAGAAAGCTTGAGGAGAAGTTTGAGGGGTTAGAACTCCACCACATACCCCGACTGAAAAATCAAGCAACCGACGATTTGGCAAAGATAGGTTCCAAGAGAGAAGCCATTCCCAGCAATGTATTTTTGGAGCATATTCACTCACCGACAGTTCAGGAAGATCCTTTTACTAAAGAAACCCCGCAACCTAAGAGCGCCACAGATCCGACTGAAGTCGAGGTCCCAGCCGTGGTCGACCTGATCATGGAGGTTCTGGCCATTACTCCCGACTGGACGGTGCCCTACATTGCGTACATCCTCAGGAAAGAACTCCCAAAGGATGAAGAAGAGGCTCGACAGATCGTCCGTCGATCCAAGGCCTTTATTGTGATAAGAGGGCAGCTGTTCAGGGAAAGCGTGATGGGAGTCGGTCAGAAATGCATAACACCAGAAGAAGGTCGAATGATACTCAATGACATCCACTCGGGGACCTATGGTTATCATGCATCCTCTCGGGCCATCGTGGCTAAAGCATACCGAGCTGGATTCTATTGGCCACGAGCAAATGAAATGGCGAAAGATATAGTCGATAGATGTGAAGGCTGCCAGTTTTACTCTGACATGTCTCACAAGCCAGCGTCAGCCCTGAAGACCATCCCCGTCATCTGGCCCTTTGCTGTTTGGGGACTGGATATGGTTGGACCACTGAGAACTGGCAGGAGAGGCTTCACTCATGTGCTCATTGCAGTCGACAAGTTTACCAAATGGATCGAAGCTAAACCTATCAAGAACCTTGATGCTAGCACCACTGTCAGTTTTATCAGAGAATTGACATTCAGATATGGAGTCCCACACAGCATCATCACGGACAACGGATCGAACTTCGATTCCGATGATTTCAGAGCTTTCTGCGCCTCTCAGGGCACTCAAGTCGACTATGCTTCTGTCGCTCACCCGCAGTCGAACGGACAAGCAGAAAGAGCCAATGGCCTAATTCTCAAAGGACTGAAACCCCGACTGATGCGTGATCTCAAACACACATCAGGCGCTTGGGTTGATGAACTTCCGTCAGTTCTGTGGGGATTAAGGACAACTCCTAATCGGTCGACCGGACGAACTCCTTTCTTCTTAGTCTATGGAGCCGAAGCTGTTCTGCCAAGTGACCTGCTCCACAATGCACCCCGAGTTGAGCTCTTCTCCGAAGAGGAAGCAGAGCAGGCCCGACAAGATTCAGTCGATCTCTTAGAGGAGGAAAGAGAGATGGCCTTGATCCGCTCGACCATTTGTCAGCAAGACTTGCATCGATTCCACGCCAGAAATGTGAGGGGTCGAGCCTTTCAAGAAGGAGACCTGGTTCTTTGAGTGGATCAACAGAAACCACACAAGCTTGCCCCGACTTGGGAGGGCCCCTTCATCATCACCAAAGTTCTCCACAATGGAGCATACCATCTTTACAGTATTGAGCATCAGAAAGATGAGCCACGGGCTTGGAACGCGGAGCTGCTCCACCCCTTTTATACTTAAGCACTCGTTCGAATAAAATGTAATAAGAAACACCTTTGTAATTTGTTTATCAAAGACAAGAGCTTATGGTCCTATCATTCGATTGTTGTGTTCTTATGTACTTTTGAAATCCCCCAGTGGGTGGGCTTAGTCGCGAATCCGTTTTGCCTAAGTTCGAAAGAAAATCCTACCGAGTGGAGAGCAATCCTCCCACTCGGGGGCTTAGCTGCAGTCCAGTACTCGCCTAAGTTCTCCCACTAGGAGGCTTAGCTGCAGTCTAGTACTCGCCTAAGTTTGAAAAATCCTACTGAGTGGAGAGCAATCCTCCCACTCGGAGGCTTAGCTGCAGTCCATTACTTGCCTAAGTTCTCCCACTAGGAGGCTTAGCTGCAGTCCAGTACTCGCCTAAGTTTGAAAAATCCTACTGAGTGGAGAGCAATCCTCCCACTCGGGGGCTTAGCTGCAGTCCAGTACTCGCGTAAGTTCCCCCACTAGGAGGCTTAGTTGCAGTCTAGTACTCACCTAAGTTTGAAAAATCCTACCGACTGGAGAGCAATCCTCCCACTCGGGGGCTTAGCTGCAGTCCAGTACTCGCCTAAGTTCTCCCACTAGGAGGCTTAGCTGCAGTCCAGTACTCGCCTAAGTTTGAAAAATCCTACCGAGTGGAGAGCAATCCTCCCACTCGGGGCCTTAGCTGCAGTCTAGTACTCGCCTAAGTTCTCCCACTAGGAGGCTTAGCTGCAGTCCAGTACTCGCCTAAGTTTGAAAAATCCTACCGAGTGGAGAGCAATCCTCCCACTCGGGGGCTTAGCTGCAGTCTAGTACTCGCCTAAGTTCTCCCACTAGGAGGCTTAGCTACAGTCTAGTACTCGCCTAAGTTTGAAAAATCCTACCGAGTGGAGAGTAACCCTCCCACTCGGAGGCTTAGCTACAGTCCAGCACTCGCCTAAGTTCTCCCACTAGGAGACTTAGCTGCAGTCCAGTACTCGCCTAAGTTTGAAAAAAATCCTACCGAGTGGAGAGCAACCCTACCACTCGGAGGCTTAGCTGCAGTCCAGCACTCGCCTAAGTTCTCCCACTAGGAGACTTAGCTGCAGTCCAGTACTCGCCTAAGTTTGAAAAAATCCTACCGAGTGGAGAGCAACCCTCCCACTCGGGGGCTTAGCTGTAGTCCAGTGCTCGCCTAAAGTTCTCTCACTAGGAGACTTAGCTGCAGTCCAGTACTCGCCTAAGTTTGAAAAAATCCTACCGAGTGGAGAGCAGCCCTCCCACTCGGGGGTCTTAGCTGCAGTCCAGTACTCGCCTAAGTCCGAAACATATCCCTATCCGCAAGGACGACGAGGTGCAGGTCGACTGCAACCTTCTCCTTCGGAGCTACGGCACAAGTACAACGTTCGCTCCATCCCTATCCGCAAGGACGACGAGGTGCAGGTCGACTGCAACCTCCTCCTTCGGAGCTACGGCACAAGTACAACATCCGCTCCATTCCTATCTGCAAGGACGACGAGGTGCAGGTTGACTGCAACCTTCTCCTTCGGAGCTACGACACAAGTACAACGTCTGCTCCATCCCTATCCACAAGGGCGATGAGGTGCAGGTCGACTGCAACCTTCTCCTTCGGAGCTATGGCACAAGTACAACGTCCGCTCCATCCCTATCCGCAAGGACGACGAAGCGCAGGTCGACTGGAGCCGCCACCTTAGAGCTGCGTCTCCAGCGCAAAGACTATGCCAAGCAGTGAGCAAAGTCCATTCGCAGGCGAACACAAGCACATTCGGAGATAAACCAAATTCAGATTAAAACCTAAAAGTTCCAAGCAGCAAATCAAAAGTACTCGGGCATCAAGCCCGAAGGAGTTCAACGGTTACAGTAATCACTCGGCATTCCGAGGCAAATTTAAAGCAGATTCAAGTTTCATAAGTTTGTTCACTCGGCCGGAGGAGGGCTGGCAGGCTCCACGAATGAGTCCAGGTCGATCCCATCAGCGATCCGAGTGGTGGCAGCAATGAAAGTCTCCATGAAGGACTGGAAGTCATGCTTTTTGGTGTTAGCGACTTTGATCGCAGCCAGCTTGTCTTCACGAGCTTCCTTGCAATGGACTCGCACCAAGGACAACGCCACGTTAGCACCACACCGGGCGGAGGATTTCTTCCATTCTTGCACTCGGTCAGGGATCTCGTTCAGTCGAGTCATCAGGGATTCCAGGTCATTCTGAAGCGTCGCCCCCGGCCAAAGTGATGAGTCAATTCGGGAGACTACCTCCTTCAGGCGCGCGAGGTAGCTTGTGGCGCTGGCGATATGGGACTCCAGTCGGAGCATGTTCATTGCAGTTTCGTCACAGACTGGAGAAGCGATAGTCCAGACCCGTCTCGACCCTTCCAGTTACCTCATCAAAGTCTTGACAGAATTCTGCAGCAAAAATTAGTCAATCGACCGAGCAAGATCCGATCGCAAGCATCAACACAGTCGGATTAAAAGAAATACCTTCCAGCGTGAGATAAAGCTTCTTGGCAAGAGTCCTCAGATAAGCTTCCGTGTCATTCGTCTTGCGGATCGCAGACTCTAGCTTTTCATTCAGGACGACCTTGTCCTTCTTCAGACTGGTCACTTCATGGTTAGCTTCATTAAGACAAGATTCCAGTTTGGTCACCTCTCCTTCTAGCGTTCCGATTGAAGCAAGCTTCTGGTCTGCGAGAGCAGTTTTATCTTGGGCTGCTTTTTGCGTGGCGGCAAGATCCGAGTCCTTCTTCTCCAGAGTCAACTTCATTTTCTCTGCAAAAGAAGCAATTGAATCAAAGAAGAGATCAAAGAAATGTATTAAAAGTCAGTCGACAGTCAGTTACCTTCCATACCAGCGGCTTCGTCTTGAGCTTTCTTTAGATTCTGCTGGGCTAATTCCAAGTCGAGGTTGAGTTGCCTCTGCTTCTCCTCAAGTTCAGCAAACTTAGAAATAAGAGTGCAAGACTTCTGCAGAAGGAAAAAGATGGATCAGTCGATAAGATCAAAGGTTGTTTACTTACGAGTGAATAAAACCTAAAGAAGTTCGCTTAGACCCTAGCCGACTGCACACAGTCGACTGCGGTCTCAGGGGCTACACCCAGCAGGTGCACTTGGCGTCCCCCCGCTGACAAAAAAACTGCTCAGACCCCAGCCGATTGCCAGCAGTCGACTGCGGTCTCAGGGACTACACCCAGTGGGTGCACTTGGTGTGCCCCCATCGGTTCAGATCCCACTCGCCCAGACCGAGTGGAAGAACGAAACTACTCGACCGGTCTGCCTGAGTCGAGCGTAAGGAGTAAAAAAGACAGGAAAGAAGAACTCAGACCCCAGTCGACTGCCAGCAGTCGACCGCAGTCTCGGGGACTATAATTCGACGCAAACAACAGCAGACTGTGTAGAAGAAGATTTTTTCGAGTAACATTTCCTCACAGAGCAAAAACAGTCGGAAAGTCTATTCACCTAGACATTGGCCCGAAGGGCAGCACTGGCGTCGTAGGCAGCCTGGCTGTTCTCATGCACTGTCTTCACCCGCTCCATCATCATGTCAGCCTGTCGGATGGCTTCCGCAGCCGCTTCCGACTGGTTGTTCGGGACGGGATAGCTGGTGAAAAAGTGAGCAGATGACCCAGGTGCGGCGGCTTGGAGCTCCGTGGTGTGGAGTTGGACGACTGAAGGAATCACAGGCGCAGTCAGCAGTGTGGGGTGCTCACTCGACAAGGGCGCAGCAAAGGTCACAGAGGCCCTACCCGTGTCTTCAGGTTGACGGACGGGAGGTGTCGTAGTGGGTTCTTGCCAAGACATCCTACCAGCTGCTACCTTCTTGCTCTTCCTGGGCTTAAGAGCCACATCTTCATCGTCATCTGGAAGATCGATGACGTTGGGTGGAGCTGCAAGGCAGATCATTCGACCCCAATTGAACCACTCGAACGCAATCGACCAAGCAATCAAGAACAAGATCGCAAGAGTTTATACCTGGGTTGGAGGTTACCGCATCTTCCATTTCCTTGTCCCGGTACTGGAAAGAAGAGGTTCTTGACATAGCAGTACTGCAAAGACCCGCATTCAATCGGTTATGTCCGGTTAATAGAGTCGATGAAAAAGACAAGTCAGATGGTTACCCAGAGATAGTAGGAACGGTCACTTTGATCCTGGGAAAAGCTTTTGGCACTTTGGAGGAGGTGGCTTTCGGCGCTTTCGGCACTGGAGGCGGCACAACTTTGGACTGCTTTGGAGCCTTCTCAGTCGGCGTTGGGGAAGACGTCCTGGGACGCTTCGAAGACTGACCAATCGGCACGGCCACCAAGTCCGGAGCGCTCGCCGGGTCGTGAGCGTGTTTGGATCTCCTCTCCCTGTGAGGAGGCGAGTCGACTTCTTCGTCATCAGTCGATTCGTCGCTCTCCTCGTCCTCCTCGGCATTCGAATGCTCCTCGCCGCTCTCGCCCCCGCTCGCTTCTTCCTCGGCGTCTTGGTCCCGCACTCCATTGGGCATTGAGTACATGTCGATGAGGGCCTGAAAAGACAATGATCAAAGTAAATTCAGTCGACCATAAACAAGATGTCACACGGTGAATCGGAAAGATACTTGATAAAACAGAGTTATACCTGCTCCGGCTGGTGCGAGTTGTCGAATGGAATCACCCTCCTAGACCCCCGAGGGTTGTCTTTGTTACCGGTGATCCCCATCAACCACTTCTCCAAGGTATCCTCACTGACATCCTCCGGGTGGATCCGAGTGGAATCCTCGAGCCTAGAGTACATCCACATCGGATGATCACGCGCCTGAAGCGGTTGGATGCGTCGACCGAGAAAGACCTCCACCAGGTCCATCCCGGTCACCCCATCGCGGACAAGTTGGACGACCCACTCGACCAACACCTTGACCTGCGCCTTCTCTTCTGGAACTACCTTCAGGGGGCAGGCTTCTCCACTCGAGCCAAGGAAAAGGGAGGAAGTCCAGTCGACTGACCCGGGGTTGGCTGATCCTTGCAGTAGAACCAAGTCGACTGCCAGCCCCAGACTGAGTCAGGAAGAATCATGGCTGGGAAAGTACTCTTGCTCCTCATCTGGATCCCTAGACCCCCGCACATCTGGATCACTTGTGTCTTCTCATCACTCGACTTTGCCTTTTTGACCGACTGGGAGCGGCAGGTGAAGATGTGTTTGAAAATACCCTAGTGCGGTCGACAGCCCAAGAAGTTTTCACACATCGACACGAAAGCGGCCAGATAGACTATGGTGTTTGGAGTGAAATGGTGGAGTTGAGCCCCAAAGAAGTTCAAAAACCCCGGAAGAAAGGATGGGGAGGCAGTGAGAATCCGCGATCTACGTGGGTGGTGAGGAGAACACACTCACCCTCCCTTGGTTGCGGCTCGGTTTCGTTCCCCGGGTGCCGTGCCGACTTGTGGGGGATCAGTCCCCCCTCCACCAGGTCGTCGAGGTCGTCCTGGGTGATTGTCGAGCGGATCCAGTCGCCCTGGATCCAGCCCGGCGGCAGGCCGGATCTCGACGAGGACCCGCCCCGGCTGGTCCGCTTGCCCTTCGCCTTCGCGGTCGCCTTCTTCATGCACTCCAGCGCCACCGTATTCTCTTTCCCCATGGCGACGGATCGAGCTCGAGCGAGAGTCCGACGACAAGAGCATAAGCGAGCGCGGCGGAGAGATTGGGAGAAGAAGAAGAGAGAATGGGAGCGCACGGGGCAGAGGCCTGGTCCGGGGCCTTTTATAAGGTCGTCACCCGAGTGACTGACTGGTGGACCCAGGCGAACTAAACAAATCCCGCAACAGTCACGCGCGCAGTACGTGGCGAAAAAGGTGGTGCGGGAATCGAGGAGACTTGCCTAATCCGTCCCGATAACCTCGGTTCCGTCTGTCTGGTGCACTTCCCAAAATTCGAATCCCGCGAGATCCGCGGAGAGCAGAACAACCTATCAGACTGAAGACAAACATCCTCTACATCATCATTCGGAATCCTACCATGAAAATTCACTCGACAAAAACCAAGAATGGACCAAGGCGACTGAGAAAGGAGTCGACGTCGTCACCTCAACTCATTGTTCCAGAACAAGATATACACATAGCACAAAGAACGGGTTGGAAGTGTTCCCAACTCCTTCCTCACTCAAACCCTGATCCATTTGGGGGCTAATGATGAAGCTATGTACCTAGGGTAGGGTCATGGATCTGTCCAACATACCCTCCCCAAGGACATCTCTGCAAAGAATCAGAAGGAGTCGAAGAGAAACCATCATCCACTCGACCACCTTGAAGACACTCGACCACCAGAAGATGAGAAACCCTCCACTCTGCAACAGTCAGGACTTAAACCATAACTTTATGGGAATTTACAACACTTTACTGCGGGCGTTACCAGTAACGCTCCTCCTTTATGAACATTGAACCCTGTGTAACAGGGGGAGCAGGGGTCCTGGCGCACTCTATATAAGCCACCCCTCCTCTGGGACAAGGGTTCACACTTTCTGTAATTCACACACATATATTCAGTCGACCGCCTCCGGGCTCCGAGACGTAGGGCTGTTACTTCCTTCGAGAAGGGCCTGAACTTGTAAAACTCGTGTGTACAACTCCTCCATAGCTAGGATCTTGCCTCTATATTCCTACCCCCTTATTCTACTGTCAGTCTTAGAACCACGACACGCCCCCTACCTCATGGGCCCCCTGGTGGCTCTCCGATGACCATCTTCTTCTATATGAAGTCTTTCGTCGAGAAAAAAACGAGAAGCAACCTTTCGGGATGAAACTCCGCCGCCACGAGGCGGAACCTTGGCGGAACCAATCTAGGGCTCCGGCAGAGCTGTTCTGCCGGGGAAACTTCTGTCCCGGAGGGGGAAATCATCACCATCGTCATCACTAACGCTCCTCTCATCAGGAGAGGGCAATCTCCATCAACATCTTCATAAGCACCATCTCATCTCAAAACCCTAGTTCATCTCTTGTATCCAATTCTTGTCTCCAAGTCCGGGATTGGTGCTAGTAGGTTGCTAGTAGTGTTAATTACTCCTTGTAGTTGATGCTAGTTGGTTTAATTGGTGGAAGATCATATGTTCAGATCCTTTATGCATATTATTACCCCTCTGATTACGAACATGAATATGCTTTGTGAGTAGTTACGTTTGTTCCTGAGGACAAGGGAGAAGTCTTGCTATTAGTAGTCATGTGAATTTGGTATTCGTTCGATATTTTGATGAGATGTATGTTGTCTAGCCTCTAGTGGTGTTATGTGAACGTCGACTACATAACACTTCACCATTATTTGGGCCTAGAGGAAGGGGCATTGGGAAGTAATAAGTAGATGATGGGTTGCTAGAGTGACAGAAGCTTAAACCCTAGTTTATGTGTTGCTTCGTAAGGGGCTGATTTGGATCCATATGTTTCATGCTATGGTTAGGTTTACCTTAATACTTTTGTTGTAGTTGCGGATGCTTGCAATAGAGGTTAATTATAAGTGGGATGCTTGTTCAAGTAAGAACAGCACCCAAGCACCGGTCCACCCACATGTCAAATTATCAAAGTACCGAACGCGAATCATATGAACGTGATGAAAACTAGCTTGACGATATTCCCATGTGTCCTCGGGAGCACTTTTCCTTATATAAGAGTTTGTCCAGGCTTATCCTTTGCTACAAAAAGGATTGGGCCACCTTGCTGCACTTTATTTACTTTTGTTACTTGTTGCTCGTTACAAATTATCTTATCACAAAACTATCTGTTACCACTTATTTCAGTACTTGCAGAGAATACCTTGCTGAAAACTGCTTATCATTTCCTTCTGCTCCTCGTTGGGTTCGACACTCTTACTTATCGAAAGGACTACGATATATCCCCTATACTTGTGGGTCATCAACACCAATGGTAAAGAGTTTGATCAAAAGGTATACCGCTCCATGCTTGGTTCTTTGCTTTATTTATGTGCATCTAGGCCAGATATCATGCTTAGTGTTTACATGTGTGCCTGATTCCAAGCGGCACCAAAGGAATCACATCACTTAGCTATGAAGCGAATTCTTCGATATTTGGCTCACACCCCAACACTAGGATTATGGTATCCAAAGGGCTCAGAGTTTGATCTAGTTGGATTCTCGAATGCTGATTATGCTGGTGACAAGGTGGATAGCAAGTCTACATCAGGCACATGTCACTTTCTGGGACAATCACTTGTATGTTGGTCTTCAAAGAAGCAGAACTGTGTATCTCTCTCCACTGCTGAATCTGAATACATTGCTGCTGGATCTTGCTGTGCTCAGCTTCTATTGATGAAGCAAACACTCAAAGACTATGGCATTCATCTGAAGCAAGTGCCACTCTACTGTGACAATGAAAGCGCCATCAAGATCGCCAACAACCCAGTTCAGCACTCGAAGATAAAGCACATTCAGACCCATCATCACTTTCTCAGAGATCATGTCATGAAGGAAGATATTGATATCATTCACGTCAGCACTGAAGAGCAACTGGCAGATGTCTTCACAAAGCCCTTGGATGAGAAAAGGTTTTGCAAGTTGCGGTGTGAGCTAAATATCTTGGAATCCTCAAATGTCCTGTGATCATGCACACATCCTAACACTGATGCATGTTGATGACTTAGATGTGCAAACATATGAAGTAACGTATATCTTCAACTAATGAAGACTTACACTCTAAGTGTGAATACATTAATGCGGAATTTGACTTCGGAGTGCCACGATAATTGTGCGCCGTGTCTGGGTCTAATATTTCCTATACGGTGGGTAACACCACCACCAAACTTTTGTTTGGAATACTTTCTGTTGGCGTTACATTTGCAAAGTCTTCGCATTTTGTTTGTCTTCAATGTTAACATGGCCTCATGTTTATCTTCAATGTACTGATTTGGTTTCTGTCCTCTACAGCATTCACTTATAGCTATGTCTTCTAGTTGAATCTTTTGAACTAAGTGAATGTGATCGGACCCTGACCTTTCTATGCTCCCGTCTTAAGTCTATCTATCCAAATCATATGCATTCTATTGAAACTGTCAAAACGTCTTCTCTGCGTCCTTGTCAGCAGAAGACATAGAGACAAACATTAATCTGATTTCAATGCTCAATCCTTTTTACCTGAAACCTGGAGAAGTGGGAACGACCACCTGACAATACAGGCGTGCGTGGGAACATAGAACAACCTCCAATGTGTTGCATGATCGCCACATGTCCTTCAGATGTGAACCACCAGGGGCACCTGCGTAATAACGCTGTGCCGCCCCTGTCCCTATAAATACACGCCTCACCCCAGTCATTATCTCTTCTTCCACTCTCGCACAAACCCTAGCGCCACCGCTAGCCCTCGACGACGCCGGCGACGAAGCGCTTAGCTGCCGCGACCTCACCGACGCCGTCATCACGCCAGCCGCGGACATCTTCTTCTCCGCCGTCACCGTAGGTGTCCTCCGTCGCCATGTTAGGGCACGGAAGATCGAACTGCTCGGCCTCCTCTCCCACTCCGTCTAGCAGTTCCTCATGTGGCAAATAAAACCTATTTTTACAGTCTTTTTGATCCGATAGATTCATCCTTTCCAACCACAAGTGGTTTCTGTTGCTACAAAATTGTATCTATCATGTTCTGCATCTCATAGCATGCCTAGTATGTTCACTTATGCTTCACAAAGTAGTTAGATTCCTCACTTGTACTTATGTGTGGATTCGTACAAATCTGGAACCAACTCACTACATATGAGTGAATGTCTTCGCACTATGAGGTCAATGTCTTCTAAACTAATTTATCTTCAAAATCTTCTTAGAATGCATATGACCTCTTCCCCTTCCCTCGCATCTCTAATGCTGTCACAGGTACATGTCTGTGGGAGAATCCCTTGGTTCTCATAGTCTGCATTCATTTGCAGAGTTCTTACAGCGTCACATAAATTCTCCTAAAGCCAGTTCTTGTCTGACCAGTAGACGGAAGACTTCGACAGTGTTGAAGCCTTTCAGTCTAAACTTCATGACAACTCAAAAATCAGTCAGGAAGGGCGGTAGACAGCACCGTGGAAACACTGCTAAGGACATGCCACCGGATCTCTGTGAGTTATACAAGTCAGATCCAGAAGAAACCTATGGAGAACGCAAGAACCGAATCCAATGGATTCGAAGACATTGGGCAGAGGAATGGTTCAAGTATAGATTCGTCACCAAGGAGTATGCTGAGAAGAATGCCTTAAAGGGCCCCCTGGGGAGATATAATATACAAAGGTCTTCAACCCAAGTTGAAGTCCGAAGCTATTGCTCAAGGCTTCTACCCCTGCATGATTCGTGGACCTCAGCCTGCTAATGCCGACCCATCCTCTCTGTTATGGTGTCGTGAAGATAATCTATTCAAGCGCAACTATCAGGCTGCAAAGAACTCGGCCAAGGAAAACAAGAAGTGTTTGGGATTAGACTTCAACCCAGGCCCCTCTGCACCACGAGTTGACGGCACACGCGAAGCTGAACCCAATCTTATTGGGCCCTTCTACAACTTAGAAGGTCTCATCACTCACATTCAGGTTCAAGGGGCAGCCGTGGACCACTCTGCAGATGAAACTGATTATGACGAAGCACCTGCACCACCGAAGCCTGTGAAGCAAAAGAAACCAAAGGTGTCAAAGCCCCCCTCTGCCCCAAAGGTCTCATAGGCGAAGCCTCTGGCCACTGCACCTCCTGAAGCCAGTGTGCAGTCTGAAGATCTCTCACGCATCTCCAAGTTTGCCAAGTTGAAAAAGCCCATGCAACCCAACGGTCAAGCACTGACCCCTGCTGCTGTTTTGAGAAACAAGAATGACGCCATTGATCTGTCCAGCGATGACGATCTTGGCGAAGATGCTCTTGAGCAGTTGATAAAGAGCAAGCAAGAGGCAGAAATCTTCAATGACCTTCCCCTCTTTGATGTGGAAATCTTATACAAGTTTATTGATGAGTGGTTTGACAGCCCAGATGTCAGTTTTGATGATCTTCAGCTTCCAATTGGCCTCAGCGTCTCCTTCCATGGAGCCATTGCTCCTGAGCTGGCTCTTCCTCAGAAAATTGTTGAGCTGAAGCATAAGATCGATTATGAAAAGGCTCAGTTCAAGAAGCGCATGGCCCAGCTCAATGTTGAAGACATTCAGAACTTCAAGGTCATGATGCATGAGCTCAAGGAGGCATTCCACAAGAAACAAGAAGAAGCAAAAGGTTCTCGTGAGCGCATGAAGAATCTTGCTGCCAAATGTGTTCAAGGCTACAATGAAGCTGAAAAGCGCAAGGCTTTGGGGCGACCAGGCATCGACCCCAGGATGGCTGCCAAGAAGAAGAAGAAGCCAGCTGTGGCCGAACCAGAAGCATCAAGGCAGGAAGAACCTCGCATTGTCTTCCCAGCCAGTATGACAGGCTTGAAGCCTAAGGTCCCCAAAGTGGCTTCAGAATTCAAGAAAACTAGAGCAGCTGAAGCTGAAGCCGAAGCCAGAAAGTGCAAGACCAAAGCCACCACTGATGATGCTCCCCCAACCAAGAAAAGGAAAACAAAGAAGAGAGACCAGGCTGCTTCCATAGAGCCCCTTCTTGTCGAGCCAATTTCTGTTGCTCGTCCTGTGTCTGAACATCATGAACGTCGTCTGGTAGTTCATGAGCCTGCTTCCACAGAGGCTCCTGAAGCTGAAGAGAATCCAGCTGTTGACCGCACCAAAGCTGAAGACATTGGTCCTCACGAAAATGTTGAAGATGATGAAGTCCTTCCTGAGATCGAGCACAATTTGGTATCATCGCCTGTTCTCACAAACAGCGAACTCATCAGCATTGGTCGTCCATTGACGCCAATTGCTCAGGATGACTCATGGGCTGATCACCCTCAAGAATCCCCTCGTGCTGAAGAAACACCAGTCACTCCCCCACCACAGGTCACCACTCCGGTGATTGACAGTGAAGACTTTGAGGCCCAACCAACTCCATCTCCATAGGCGTCGCCAGCATTTCACAGGCTTCGCAAAGGACCAAGGCCACAAGTCACATTGTCAAGTGTTCCAGAAGGAGAAGAGCGCCAATCCGTCTCACGCGAAGTCTTTCCTGAAGCCTCTCCTACTGTGAACATCTCTGAATCTGAAGCCAAAGCGGCTAAAGATATTCCGGCTGCATCAGCTGATGAAGAAGAAGAACCACATGATGAAGAAAGAGTTGCTACACCCTCGTCCAACCCTGAAGTTGTTTTCGAGGAGAACGTTTCTGACCCTCCAGCTCCTGAAGTGGAGGTTACCAATACTGAGGCGGCCACCAACATCAACACTAAAGCCAATGACGTTGTCATGGCTAAAGCTAATATGGCGCCTAAAGCTAATGTGGTGCCAGAAGTGAATGCACCTAAAGCCAATGCAACACCCAAAGAAAATCCATTGCCTGAAGCCAATGCCTCTGCTCCTGTACCTCCTCCAAGGCCACACACCATCGAGCAAGCATATGATCATGGACAGATTATTACCGTCCGCTGGACAATCCAGGTTCCTTCGCCTGCTCCCGGACCTCAGTTTGCCTATCATGTGGAGCATAGGCCTCATGTCCAGAAGCGAAAGCCAAGGCTACCACGGTTTCCAGGTACTGTAACTTCACCAGGATCATTTAATCTGAATGCATTCAAGGCACACAACACATTCTTCAATAGTGCCAAGAACCCCTACACAAGGCCACGAATCTCTTCAGACCGATTCTGGAGTTACCGGCAGCGAAGCTATTATTCATGCATCTTGTACAATCAGGGACGCATCTTCCCTCACATGCATCTTGATTGTGAAGCCATTGCTGGACTGCCATGCCTTGAAGAAGCCCTTGACTGCTTCCGTGATGCGGGTCTACTTAATTTTGTGACTGCAAAGGAACACTAGAATGAAGAACTTCTGCTTCAATTCTATGCTACCCTCCACATTCGTGGATACAACAGGGACCCGAAGACTTGGATCCTTGAGTGGATGACATGAGATGTTCATCATGAAGCTAAAGCTCAAGACATCATTGAGCTCACAGCCCTGCCCACTCCTGGTGAATACTATGAACCAGGTTGTCAACAACACCAGAATGCTTTGGAGAGCATTTTCCAGGAGCTAGAACCCAACATGAGTCAAATGCTGAGCATGATGAAGCCTTTGCCACGCGACGCTGAATACCCAACCGAATTCTCTGTTGAAGACCTAGAGTATCTGCCCGCACCATTTATCATATCATCAGAAAGACTCTATGGCCTGTCAAAGGACATTCATCTGCAGCGAAGCTTGAAGGAGCACTGAAGACTTTGGTTTTCTATATCTTCAATGGCATAAGCTTCAATGCTCAAGACTTCTTCATCAGGCAGTTGGCTGCATCTGGCTCTGACATTTTTGGTCTGAAGTTCTACACTCCGTGGGTAATGCACCTTATCAATCTTCACCCTGCCTTCAACTATCAGCCGTCTGCGCGCAATCATCTTGTATTCTTGCCAAAGGTTGATCTGTTTGTTGAAGCTATTTACCCAGAACCTGCTAAGGATCCAATCTATCTTCACAACGTTGATCGTCAAAGCTTCACCCAGCCCATTGAAGGAGTTCATGTAGTCTCTCATGTTTATCCCTTGGCTGGTAACACACGTGCCCCTCGCGCCCAAACTGACGCCACTAGAAGCAGCATTTCCCAAAGGCCTCTGAAGCAATCTCGTGTTCTCAATGACCGAGAGCTTCTCGTCGCGCTACATCAAAAACAGGATAAGCATCATGACTGGCTTAAGCATCAGATGCAAAGCCTCTTGGTGGACGTCAATCGCATTCGCAATCTTGCCACCAAGAATGCCTTTGTCACACATGAAACCTGTCGAAGGTCCTGGAAGAGTTTGACTTTGCTCACTGCTGAAGAAGATCTTCAAGACGATGGCTTCACAGAAAGATTCAAATTTGACTCCACTCCTCCAAGGAATGCTCACTTGCGTCGGACTCCCTCCCTTGAAGACTCTGACTATTCTTCCTCAGCTGCCACGGTGAATGCCAGAGTTATCGATGATCAAGATGATGCCACTTCACCACCTCCACCTTCAGTGCGTCTCGACACTGCACCAAGTTCTTCTGCACCACCGAACCTCAACGACGACCCTCCTGCTTCGCCTGCACCTCATGGGAACGAGTAGAGGCTCTATGTCTTCAAACCTTTTTGGTCATTACTGACAAAAGGGGGAGAAGCATATGAGTTGATAGTCTTCAAGCGGGTCCATATGGGTGGTTGCTTTACTTTTTGCTAATTTTGCCAAGTGCTTACAACTCTCGCTTTTGAAACATTTGGTTCGTTTTGAGTTGTAACACTTAAACTTGATGGTCGTCTGCTACCTTTTTCGACACTATGTGATGCGATGATAAATTCCGCATGTGCGATGATAAATTCCGCACGAAGTCATTTTGCAGACGTCCATTTTTCATTATGCATGTCATTATCTTCATTATATCATTTCATGCATGATGAATTGTCTTCATAAGTAGAAGAGGAGCTCCGCAAGTACAACCTGCCATGTGCATTTGCATTCAAAAGCAAAATACTTACATGCACGTCTTCAGGGGGAGCCTTCTGCTATTTACGAAGACAACACTTAAAACCTTTACAATTTCACATATTTCTATCCCCGTTGAAAACTTCAACCAGTTTGTCATCAATCACCAAAAATGGGGAGATTGTAAGTGCATCTAGTGCCACCCCTAGTTGGTTGGTTTTGGAGTATTGACGACAAACCTGGTTGAGGGACTAATGTGTTTGTGAGAATTGTAGGATAACACAGGTAGAAGTCCCTGATTGATTCGGTTTTCCTATCGGAGATGACCCCTAAAAATGTATGAAGACATTGAAGTCAAAGGTGGTATGTGAAGACATTCACATTGAAGACTATGACAAGAGAAGACATCGCGTGAAGACTATGGAGCGCAAAGACTTAGTTGTTTCGTCATTCTTTTTCTTCTTTGTTGATTCATAGGGACCACCGTACTGTTAAGTGGGGTCCAAGTGAACCAGTCAGAATGACTGAAGTGATGCTTAACCAAAATCCTATGTCTTTGAGCGAAGACAATGAGAGCAAATCTTCTCCAGAGCTGGATAAGTCAGCTTTGCTTGCAGCTCAAGTAAAGTTGCCATGTGTGTTTGAAATCTGACTGTTGGAACACGTGTCAATTCCTTAGTGACCCAGGGTCATTTCGGACAAATCAGGTCGGGTTGCCTAGTGGCTATAAATAGCCCACCCCTACACCATAAATTGGTTGGCTGCTCAGAGTTAGTGCATGGCTTTTGTCGTTTGAGAGCAACCCACCTCGAAGCCTTTGAGAGAGAAATCCTTGCGAGGACAAAGCCCTAAACACCCACAGCCAAAGAGTGTTAGGCATCACTGAAGTCTTCCTGTCTGTGTGATCTGAAGCCTTATTACACTTGAGGACTGTGAATCCTCCAGCCGGTTAGGCATCGCGTTCTGAGCATCCAAGATTCATTGTGGATTGCCGGTGAACGAAGTCTGTGAAGGTTTGGAAGTCTACCTTGAAGACTTACTAGAGTAATTGGGCGAGGACTGGGTGTCGTTAGCTCAAGGGGAATAAGGTGAAGACGCGGTCTTCTGAGTTGAATCTCAGCCTCCCTAACCAGACGTACAGTTATCACAGCAACTGGAACTGGTCCAACAAATCATTGTCTTCAATGACCCACTGGTTTTATCTTTCCCATCTCTTTATTTGTAGATTGGTCCTTGTGAAGTCATTGCCTATTTGCATTATCTATTTGTCTTCACTGTGTGACTGCTTGTTCTAATTGGCTTCATACTATCTTCCATCTTGATCTACACTATCTAGCTGCTATTAGTCTTTGTGCTTTCATTTCATTGAATACTTGACTATGGCTTGCTTAGTGTAGTCTACCTTTCGCTGCATGGTAATAGGTTTATTTCTATCGTTTGTCTTCGAAACTTCCATGTTTTGAAGACTTTCATAAAAATCGCCTATTCACCCCCTCTAGTCGATCACTAGCACTTTCACCCATATTTTATTACTTATAGCCCATTTTTTGGGCAAAATGCATCCCTCCTTGTCTTGAAAGATTTTCGGCCCAGTAGAGAGCAGAAAAACAAGTATGCCTACGTTGCTTATTCTGCAAAAAACAAAATAGCTGGGCTAGCCATTTTCAGAAAGGAAAAAACAAACTGAGCTGGTCATGTGCTAGACGGGCCACAGCTCCCGAAAAACCCAATTGATACCCTTCTCCATCCCAAAAAACAAAATTACTGCGCGCTGCTGGGTCCCTACTGTCATCCTCATCATGTACAGTCATCTCCTTATTCCTCTCGGTTGTTGACCATGTTGACAACACTGGAGGGCGGCGCTGCGGCGAGCGAACCAAGGCGGAGGACAATGGTGAGGCCTCGGATGGAAACAGACAGGAACCGGGGAAGATGCAAAGAGTTTTAGGGTGCAATGTGGCCACGATGCGTGCGCGGCAGCACAGCCAGCCGTGGAAGGCGGGAGCAGGCGGTCCCGCTGACGCTGGTTTGTTTTTGGCAGCTGGAGGAAGAAGAGACTAAAGAAACATGACAGGCGTTGAATGTCAATCCAACAGTCAAGGTTGGCACAATCGTTTGTTGACTAAGCTCACACCAAGTAGCATACTTTTTTAGATATAGGAAGAAAAGAAAAACTGGGCTCGTTCACCTATTAACATTCCTGAAACTACGACCGTTCGATCTTGCGTCGCAACTCAAACTGCGAGGAAAATGCGTTCGTCTACCGTCCTCCTCCCAAGGAACATTCGCCACATAAGTGACTAGCACCCTTGGATTTCAACCGAGGGGTTTGGGTTCGAGTCCCAGGAAATCTCAATTTTGTCCTCCTTCCTTCCTCGCAAAAAAAGAAAGAAAATTAAAGACTTGAGAAGGCGTACAGAACAAGCTAGTGTACTAGTAAAGAGATGTTGCCGAGTTTTAGAAAAAAGAGAGACGTGCTCCTGTAGCTGGTTCGAATCCACACCTAAACTATGACTATATATGGTGCTATGCTACTTTGCAAGTAATGAAACTGACATATCCAATGTTCGCTTCTCCTCTTCTCTACTTACTCTGCCTAGCGTCAGAAGCTCTGACCGCAGCAACCATGTCCGCTGGCTGCTCGTCCACCTGCTCTTCAGCAGGCAACAACCAGATATGCGCCAAGTCATCACCCGTACCATCGCCTGTGGGTCTCATCACACCCCCGCCGGCACACGCACCGCAACCGGTAGCTCATCGCAACCCGCTGTCGTTGGTGTGGTGCCACTGCTGCAAATCACGTAGAGTCATCTGCCGCGTCTCAACCACAATCCTCAACCCTGGTCGAGTCTTCTAAAAATGCCCGAATCATGGGGTAATAATATGTTTGAGTGTTTTTCTGCTACTTTCAGTTGCTGATATTTTTAATAGTTTGGTTGATGATCTTCCAATTTGATTCGTGCAGAAAAGGGAAGATTCGTGTGATTTGTATTTCTAGGAAGTTGCTGATGTGGGGGAACGCAACTACGCTGATTATTTGGTTAGCCGAGGAATCCTAATACCCGCAGGTTGGAGTGTTGGACAAGTAACTGAAGGAATGACAGAAGAGGAAGATGCAGACCAGAAGGTTAAAGATGCAATTCCTCTGATCATGGCCAAGCAACAGCTGTTGAATGGCCTTGACAGCAATGAGGAGATGGAAGAGCTTGTGAAGATAATGGGCAAAATCGATGTGCTCTGTAGGATGATTGTCTCTTTATTTGCAGTGTATGTAGCACTCGTGATGTATTCAGTGGCTATGACATGAGCACTTTGCTGAAACTAGTAATGAATGAAACCTGTGTAGCAGGCTGGGCGCAGTGTTGTGAACATCTAATGATTTCTATTAACAGAAATCGGGGGAATCCCCTTTTGCTCATAAATAAATAAATAACATAGGATCTTTTGGTAATAAATAAATAAATTAGCAGAGGCCCTATCGGGTCAGCTTTGTTTCCATTCGAAGACGTCGAGCAAATTGCAGTCCGACAGCAAACTATGTCATCAAATTCAAGTTTCACAGCCAAATATGAGTACAACTAAAAAACAATGTCATCATGTTTTAGTCGTCATACAATCACCAAACACAAATGAACATACATAACAAGTGATGTTCTCACAGCAAAAATACTAAACAACACGTTCATCAGGTTTCAGTTGTCATAGCAAACACAATTTCACATAGTAGATAAAAAACGTCTTCTGACAGGAAAATACGACAAAAGCAATCTAATCATCATCCGCAGCAGCAGCGTCAACATCTTCGCCATGTGTATCAGTCTGAATCGTAATTCCCCAGAGTGTCATCTTCTTTTTCATCCTCAATGTCCTCGAACGTTGGCTTCTTCTTGATCAACTCTTGTATGTCCACAGCACGACAGACAATCTTTTCGTCAGCGTCATTGACATGACGGTTCTCAAAGATATTAGGAACATCTATGGAATCTTGTACATCAGGAGCAGTGTAAGCATCATCTTGTTGTGCAACTTCATTAAACGAATTCCTCTGCTCAAACCTTTGCAATACTCTCCAGTCATCTCTACGTCCAAATGTGTCTTCCAAGAAAAATATATGTGTTGCTTGATTTGCCAAAATAAAAGGCTCGTTGGTCTGGTACGCCGCCTTGACATAGATGGATTTGAAATAATCATCAGCTCTGGGTTTTGCAATCCTGGAAAACAGGTTATACCAATGACAGCACAAAAGAACCACACACCGATGATCCTCGAAACTGGAGATATACTGCAACTGAACAATGTCTGTTATGTTAGCATACATTTCAGTTGTCTCTATGCCGTACTTATCCGTGCTCATGATGGCACTGTTTTGTGTCTTCCTGCCTTCGTCACGTGCAAGGGTGTTGTAGCGCACATCTCCAACAACGCAAGATTCATAATGTCTTACCCGAGTATGAAGACCAATTGCTAGTGCGTAAAGGGCATCATCAACTGCCTGCCCATCCTCCCACATCTTCTTAACCTATGGTTAGAAAATAGACAAGCTGATCATCTTATGTACTCAATATATTAAAAAAACTAATAGTGCAATTCAAAAGCTTACATGGCTCTTGAACCATTTCGCAAATCCTGCCATAACCAGTTTGTCAATGTTTCTTGGATTTTGCGGCAGTAACTCCTTTTTGTATATGCTGCACAACATAGTGATCACGTCAAACATCTAAATATATAAGAATGTGCTACAAGTTTAGTAGATTATGATGTATAAGCTGCAGTACTTAGCACTTACTTGATATAAGGTAGTATCTCAGGACAGTTATTCAACACATACCAAACCATTTTGTCCGAATCTTTAGGTTTGTCCTCTTGTCGACTCTTCCCTGTAACTCGAACAGAATAATCAAAAACATTGATCCCGAGATTGTCTTCACCCACCTCTTTGCTAAGCTGATCACCTGTTTCAATGTATTTTGAGCAGAATGTCAACGCTTCTGTAGCAATGTAGGCCTCTACAATAGAACCCTCGGGTCTAGCTATGTTCCTAACATAGCCCTTGAAAGTGCTGAGCTGCCTTTCAATAGGGTACATCCAGCCATATTGTACTAGACCTCTAAGTAGTGCCTCATCAGGTAGATGAATAGCCAAATACACCATCACATCAAAGAAGGCTGGAGGATATATCTTCTCAAGGTCGCATAGGATAGTTGGTATCTTGTCTCTAAGACGCTCCAAAGGATCTACCCTGATATTTCTACTACAGAGTTCCCTGAAGAATTATCCCAACTCTGCAACTACTCTGTATAAATCAGGGAGGCCCAATCCTCTAAGGATAACATGTAAAACCCTTTGAAGTAGGACATGGCAGTCATGAGTTTTTAACCCTTGTACCTTGTTTCCATCTGCACTGACTCTCCATTCAGGGTTGGAAGCAAATCCATGTGGGAATCTCACACGTGACAGGACCTCGTAGAATTATTTTCTTTTTGCCTTGTCCAAGACGTACACAACTGGTGCTATATCCCGTGGTTTACCTTCATCTTGCACCTACAAATCCTTTCTGATACCTAGGTGTGTCAAATCAATCCTTGATTTTAAGGTATCTTTCGTCTTGCCTTCAATATTAAGAAGTGTGCCGATAATGTTGTCACATATATTTTTCTCGATGTGCATCACATCAAGATTATGCCACAGATCCAAATCTTTCCAATACTCCAAGTCCCACAAAGTGGACCCGTGGGTAAATAATAATCTCTCTTCTGCCCTGCCACGCTTCCTTTTCCCGCTACCATTATCAGGATGGTTTCCTGGTGTAATATGACTGACCTTCTCTAATTCCACTTGCAACTCATTGGCGGTGAGCCTCTTTGGCGCATCGCAGTTTTCATTCTTTGCATTGAACACATATCTTCGGTATTTTGTAGGATGCGGCTTGTCCTTGGCAAGGAAACGGTGGTGTCCAATGTAACAGATCTTGCTAAGTATTGTGTATGACAACGGATTCCTGTCACAACGAACACATGCATTGTAACCATGTGTCGTTCGCCTTGACATAGTGTCGAAAGCCGGATAATCATGGATGCACCAAATTATAATAGCATGCAGAAAGAAATCAGCTGGTGGGCTGCTATATAGGTCTCGAGTGAGAACACCCCTCCATAGCTGTTGAAGTTCCTCCATAAGAGGCTCCATGAGTAAATCAAAATCCTTTCTAGGACTTTTTGGACCAGGGATGAGCAAGGACATCATGTAGTTTGATTCTTTGGTGCAGACGTTTCGAGGCATGTTGTAAGGGATAACAAGCAGTGGCCACATGCTATATGTGGCGCTCTGGTGGCCAAATGGGTTAAATCCATCTGAAGCTAAGCCAAGTCTAATGTTTCTCGGGTCAGTACCAACTTTTTTTGTTTATGATTGAAGTTTTTCCACTCACTACCATGTGATGGATGGCTCATTACATTCTGATCTCTATACTCCTGGTTCCTAGAATGCTACAGTACATCCTCTCTTGTTTCAACATCATGAAACAACTTCTGCAATCTCGGTGTAATTGGAAAATGTCTCAGAACATTATGAGGAATCCTCTTCACATCATTGCCATCTTTTCATCTTGATGATTTGCATTTCGGGCATTCACTTAAGTTGGCATAATCCTTCCAGAACAGAACACAATTATTCTTACAAACATGGATCATATCATATCCAATTCCAACTGCACGATGGAAATTCTTCATTTTACTGTAGGTGTGTGGCAGCTCAGATGCATCTGGGAAAGCTTTGCGAAAAGCAGCCAACATCGCATCGAATGATTTGTTGGTCATCCGCTCAGATGTCTTCACCTGAAGAAATGTGACCATAACTGAGAATACTAGCAGCTTATTTCCTGGGGTGACAGCCACGTTGCATTATTCCAACATGTGGGCCCACCATTTTTCTTCTGTGGGTGAAAGTTCACGAAATGCACGAGCATTTTGTAGCATTGTTTCAATGTTGGTCAAACTCACTGGCTCCGCCACCACCACCTCATCCTCCTCTTCCACCTGAGCATCAGGCAGATCAAGATGGTGATATGCTGCTTCCACGTAGTCAGTAACGTTGACGTTCACAGCTTCACCATGATGAACCTACCTAGTATATGTGACCGACATCCCATACAAGTGTAGATGATTTTGCACAGTTGACTGGGGTCTTGTAACTGAATTCATACAACTGCTACATGGGCAGACCACATCTGATTTCGGACCATCATACTTAGCTGTGATAAAGTTCATGAAGTTTTCAACCCCTCCACATATGCAGAGGAGAATCTTCGAGTAGAAGTTATCCAAGTCCTGTCCATCTGTTAGACATACAAATTAATTATTCTACTAGATATTACAGGAAAAACATATATGTTTTTTTATGAAGTCCAGAAAAAATACCTAGGTCGATGTCTAAAGCTATGGCAAGATATTTGGACGAGCAGATCTAAGTAACGAAATATATTTAAAGCTAATTCAGCAAACATATTTGAGTGCTAAATTATGGCAGGCTGTTTCAGCAGTCAATGAGGCCGAGCACACAGCCATCGAACTATCGAAGGCCATCGCAGCAACAAAGATCGAGTATAAAACGGTGTAGAGCTATTTCACCTAACAGATTGGCTACTAGACCATGGCAATCTATGTCACAATAAATATATGGCAGGATATTTTAGCAACTAATTGTGCTTGGCATGCCATCTTAGCTAAGCAGATTGAGTGCAGAACAGGGCAAGGAAGCTCTTAAGTAGAGCATATTGACTGTAAACTACTTCGGCAAACAGTGAGATTAACAGCGTCTATCAGCTAACATTCAACGCTACACCGACATGCATGGGGCCTCAGTCTAGAATGCACGTACCATGGGAGAAGCTGACCACCGTGCGTCTCCACACAAACGTCTCCAGTGGTGGCGGCACTGACCGCCGTGCGCCTCCAGAAGAACGTCGCCAGCGGTGGCGGCGCGGCTCGAGGATGACAGTCTACGAGAGCGTACTGTGGGAGTGAGAGGACCACTGTGCGTCCCCTCAACGAACCGTGGCGCCGACGTATCGGCGCGGCAGGGAGGGCGGCTTTGGCGGAGCAAATGGAGTGGAGGGGGACAGGGGAAGGGGGGGTTTAGGGAATATTATTGGCTAGTTGGCCGAAGGACAGTTGAATTTGGGATTTGGGGGAATTTTTTTTGGGGGGGGGGGGTCGTGCGATGGGTGGGGGGAGTTTGGCGCATGGTCGGTTTCTCCAAGTGCAGTCCCACATGTCAGTGAAGAGACAAGCCGAAGCGTGTTCCGTTTGCGTGAGCCGTGTGTAGGACCGAACGTCTGTGGGGTGCAATGCGACCGCGACAGGGGTGCTCTGAGTGTACCCCCTTTTCCTCTTAAACTAGGTGCTTCGCCCCCTAAAAAAACTTGGTGCTTCACGCGATCCATCGATACTACTACTAGTAATCCGGTAATCCCGACTAAAACGGTGCGGCCGGGTCTTTTCCCGTGCGATATGCTGGGAGGTTGGCTTAGTTGGTTTTTTTGGACGAGTAATGCTACACCTATGTAATCCCAGTTACGTAATTAACGTAATGTGAAACGTGTGAGCTGTTGATTGTAGATTGGGGGAGGGAGGGCCCACCACATAAAAATCAGGGAGGAGAGAGAGAGGCAATTTACGTTAACCCTTTCATAGGTTCCCGTAGATGTAGAAAGATGTGAAATGGGTGAATGTGTAGTGGACGTACTATTGGAGTGCCTAAGATAAATTGTGTATGTAGACTGTCGGTGTCAAAACCGACGGATCTCGGGTAGGGGGTCCCGAACTGTGCGTCTAGGCCGGATGGTAACAGGAGGCAAGGAACATGATGTTTTACCCAGGTTTGGGCCCTCTTGATGGAGGTAAAACCCTACGTCCTGTTTGATTAATATTGATTATATGGGTAGTACAAGAGTAGATCTACCACGAGATCAAGGAGGCTAAACCCTAAAAGCTAGCCTATGGTATGATTGTTGTATGATGAAGTTGTCCTACGGACTAAAACCCTCCGGTTTATATAGACACCGGAGAGGGTTAGGGTTACACAAAGTCGGTTACAATGGTAGGAGATCTTGAATATCCGCATCGCCAAGCTTGCCTTCCACGCCAAGGAAAGTCCCATGCGGACAGGGGAAAAAGTCTTCAATCTTGTATCTTCATAGTCCTGGAGTCCGGCTGAAGGTATAGTCCGGCTACCCGAACACCCCTAATCCAGGACTCCCTCAGTAGCCCCTGAACCAGGCTACAATTACGACGAGTCCGGCATGTAGATTGTCTTCGACATTGCAAGGCGGGTTCCTCCTCCAAATTCTTCATAAAAGTCTGTAAACACCAAGAGTAGTGTCCGGCTCTGCAAAATAAGTTTCCACGTATTGCCACAGAGAGAATAATATTAACACAAATCTAATCCGCTGACGTATTCCGCAGCGTGACATCACACTATGGCCAAGCCTTTATTCGAATCGTTTTCACTTTTCCACCTCAGCGTGTTTTGCGAGGCAGTTTCCTTGGCACATCTTGTCAAAGCACAGATCGTGTCCCCTTTATTTACGGGATTCTCATCAATACGGACGTGGGTAACCCAATCGTGCCCGTTAGCATGTCTTCTCGATTAAAGGCGAGTCCCAAACGGTTACGGGGAGGGCTCCTGGTATTCAACCTCTTATAAAGAGACCAAGGCCTTACTCCTTTTCTCCAATCTCAAAACAAGTTCGCCCGTCGCCTCGAGTTCCAACACCCTAGGCTCCAGATTCCAGGAACTTTGGACCTTTGACAATGTCCAGTTCTGACCTTCAAGGCCGATGGATGCCCTCCTCCATCACGGAGGAGGACGTGCTAAAGTTGAGAGAGGCTAAGTTCTTGACTGCCAAAATTTTACATAGGTTGCCTGCTCAAAGGCAGGCTATTCCCAGTCCCCAGCCTGGTGAGAGCGTAGTGTTCATGTCTCACTTCCTTCGGGGGTTAGGCTTCCCGATGGATCCCTTCGTGAGGGGGCTGATGTTCTATTATGGGCTGGAATTTCATGACTTAGCTCCGGAGTCCAGCCTCCACATTTCCTCATTCATCGTTGTGTGCGAAGAATTCCTCCGTGTTACTCCTCACTTCGGATTATGGCTCAAGACTTTTGGAGTGGAGCCGAAGATGATCGAGGGACGGCACGCAGAGTGCGGAGGCGCTGTCATAAGTAAGAATGCTGATGCTCCATGGCCCGAGGGCTCCTTTCAAGAGGAGCTCGGCTTGTGGCAACGAGAGTGGTTCTATATCACCGCTCCCAGGAGCACCAAGTGGGTGGCGCCTCCTGCCTTTCGATCGGGTCCCCCACCATGGCTAGCGTCATGGGTCAACAAAGGATTAGATTGGGGGTTATCCAAAGACGTGCCCTTGTTGCAGGGCCGCATTAGGGATCTCTTAGAAAGAGACCTCAACCTGGTCAAGGTGATGCAGGTCATGCTGATTCGCTGAACACTGCCCGGCAAACGTCGCTCCCTTCGTTTGTGGGAGTTTAATCCGGAGGGACCACGAGTTCTCCAGCATTTTATGGGCGCAACGCCCGTGGAGATGTATAAAATGTTCTTCGGATCACAAGCAATGTGTCTGGATTTGACCGAGGATGCAGGTTTAAGCTGCAATCGCCCGGATACTCAAGTAAGTAACCTTGTGCCCGGACTCGCTATCCGTAAAATTGTCATAAATTCGCCCCTAAAAGAGTTGTCCTTTTAAACAGGAGTGGATAGCGAAGGCAAAGCTGATCAGGTGTCCGACTCCCCTTCCTGAAACCAGGCCGGATCGCGTGCTAGTCAGGATGTTGAAGATCATGCCTTTGGGGGAAGTGAGGGGGAGGACAAGGAAACTATGGCCTCCTCGAAGGAGGCTGCTCCGAAGGGAAGAACCGACAATTCCTCTCCTAAGGGGAAGAAGAGGGCCGCCTTTGACGACCCGGAGACCATGGCCTCAAAGCGGGGGAAAAAGTCCTTGTCAGAGGGTCCGGCGCCGGGGAGATCCTTGACCGAACTACGCCCTCAAAGGGATCAGCCCTCTAGTGAGCCGTAAGTAGAGAATGATTTTCCTTTAGAGGGATGAGAGAAATCCTTGCTTTTTATCTGAGAAGATTAACCGAAATTTTACCTTGTAGCTCGGACCTCAACCCTTCTCAGCAGAGCTCGTCTTCGGGGGATCTTCTTCCGGAGATGATGGAGAGTGGAACGCCTCCCCCTGCCGTACCGCCTGGCGAGGCGGGCGACCCTGAGGTGTCCGCGGAGGGTTTCTCCGAATCCGGCAGGGGTGGAAGGTAGCCATATGTCCCCCCGAGGTTCTCCGCGTCCGGCCTTCGATGGAGGTCATAGGACGAGTCCGGCACCGTCCGATGCGTGGTCGGAGGAGCTGATGATTCTGCTGGGGCGAGCTTCTATCTTAGAGGAGCACCGTGCATTGATGGGTACGGTGATTGGAAGGATTTCGTCCGCGGAAAGCGGATTGCATGAGGTCGTTAGAAGTTTGCTGACGGGTTTTGAGGTACATTTGATAATGTACTTCTTTGTCAGTTGCGCATAAACAAGATGCGCCCTGTGTAGATAGTAGCCCCTGAGACTCTGTGCGTTGTCAAAATTGACGGCGCGCAGAGGATCATAATCCCAGGTCTAAAATGTCGCCTTTGTATATAGGTGGCGAAGTGTCCGAAATCGAGCCGAACTGATGATTTTGCCGAACTAAAGCGGCAACTTGACGTGGCAGATGCCGACATCGCGCTCGTCAACGAGCGGCTTGATGAGGCTCAAGGTATGCAATTCCTCGGGTGGCATCTGGTAAGAGGAGCTTTATGCCAGTATCTTACAATGTGTGTGCTTGACGCAGATGGTGCGGCCGCCGTGGAGAGTCTTCGGGCGGACCTTGCCCGAGCTAAGGAACAAGCCAGGAAAAGTGATGCGGCTGCCGACAAGGCCCTTGAAGAGCTGAGAGCCGAATAGGCTGCTCACTGCCGAAGCAAGAAGGAGATGGCCGTGATGGACGTGAAGTTAAAAAGTGCTGCTGACCATTGCAAGTTTCTTGAGAAAGAAGACCGGGCGAGACAGACGGACTTAGAGAAGGCCGTTGCTGATGCCAAGGACGCTCGCTCTGTGATGAGAGCTGCGAAGGAGGAGCTGCGTCAGGCCGGACAGATTGCGGCTGGAAAGCCCTTTATGCTGCGGAGGAAGTTTTGCGATCCGAAGTTTGCTCCGTTGGACCGGATGTGGAGTGCGGAGGACACCTATCTGGATTTGGCAGCGAGTGCTGCTGATGCGACCGAATACTTTCGAGATCAAGAAGATCGCGAAGTGGAAAGGCTTTTCTGGTCGCAGTTCCAGAATCCAGAGCGTCCACTGGCAGTGGACAATCGTCTAGCTCAACGGGCCGAACTAAATATATTGTCCGGACTCGCCATGAAGTACGTCATGGGTCATCTGTGGCCGGGGAGATCGGAGCCAAAGAGTTATTTCAGCTTGGTGCAGCAATTCCTTGATGCGGTGCCACGTATCAATGCGATGAAGAGGTCAGCGTGCATAGAGGGCGCACGGATGGCTCTTGCCCGTGTCAAGACATACTGGGCAGAGATGGAGACCACCGTTGTTGCATCCCGAGATTCGGACAAAAGCCGAGTACCCTCCGAGCACTATTTTCAGGAAGTCCTTGAAGGCGCTCGTGTAATAGAGACGCAGTGCTCGAAGGATGCTATGTTCTGATAGCATATGTAATTATAAAGCAATATTTTGATGAATTGTAGTAGCCTTTTATACTTGTGCCTTCAAGTATTTGGAACACCTCCTGTGCGGCCGTTTTAAGATATATATACAAAATCTGAAAGATTGCAGTCGTTGGCTTCAGCCCCCACGCACATAGTGCGGGGGTGCTCGTAGAAGGCGCATTTTCACACTTAATCCAACGTCTTGGTCCTACAAAGGAGGTGATAGTGCAGCGAGCTAGGCAACCGGATTATAATGCTTTAACACTTTCACTTAGCCATAGGAGCTTGACAATGGGACTATTTAGGTAGCCCCTGGTGGCGACTGCGCTCGCCCGAATTCGGGGCGCGTATGTGCCTGGCCGGGAAACGGCCCTTCGTTAATGCGGAGGAATCCTACAGATTCCGGAGAGTCATCGAGTGGTTGACCAGTCTCACGCCATATCATGACAGTCGGTTTTCGGCTTTCTCTACTAAGGTGCTCGCCTGGCCGAACCAGGGCACAATCGCAGTAGTTCTCCTGGTGCCGCCTTAGCCGATAGAGCGGAACGTAAGGCGGCCGAACACAGGAGCCGGTACAACACCCTCGATGCGACTATATCTCCCACGTGTCGAGGCACGACTTAGAGGCATAATCGCATTGAAGGCATATGTCGCAAGTTAGGCAATCTTCACAACATCCCATATAATATAATTAATAAAAGGGGAGATAACATAGTTGGCTTACACTCGCCATGCCGATCAAGTACATAAATAGCATTACGTCATTCAAACACTCATGGCCCGACTACGGGCCAAAATAAAAGACAACCCAACATGCGACACGGTCCCGATCACCCCAACTGGGCACCACTATTGATTATCAGGGAAAGACACATAGTATCGCTGAGAGTCCTCATCGAACTCCCACTTGAGCTCAAGCGCGTCACCTGGAGCGGAATCATCAGGCCCTGCATCTGGTTTAATAGTAATCTATGAGCCACAGGGACTCAACAATCTCGCACCCTCGCGATCAAGACTATTTAAGCTTAACAGGTAAGGTAAGGTAAATATGTGGAGCTGCAGCAAGTGACTAGCAGATGTGGTGGCTATCCTGCTCGCAAAAGAGAGCGAGAAGAGGAGGCAAAGCGCGAACGAATAACTAGAGGGCATCCTGCGGCAAGCATTACTCCAACACCGTGTCCACTTCCCGGACTCCGCCGAGAAGAGGCCATCACGGTAACTCACACGTTTGATTCATTTTAATTAAGTTAAGGTTCAAGTTATCTACAACCGGACATTAACAAATTCCCATCTGCCCATAACCGCGGGCACGGCTTTCGAAAGTTCAAATCCCTACAGGGGAGTCCCAACTTAGCCCATGACAAGCTCTCACGGTCAACGAAGGAATAGACCTCCTCCCGAGACGTTCCGATCAGACTCGGTATCTCGGTTCTTCAAGACACTTCGACAGGTTAAAACAAGTCCAGCAACACCTCCCGAATGTGCCGACAAATCCTGATAGGATCTGCACATATCTCGTTCTCAGGGCACACTCAGATAAGCAATCCGTACAACTAAAACCAGCCCTCGAGTTTCCCCAAGGTGGCTCTACAAGGGGCTTTAGGTTGGACCAACACTCAGAGGAGCACTGGCCCGGGGGGGTTTAAATAAGATGACCCTCGGGCTCCGGAAACCCAAGGGAAAAAGAGGCTAGGTGGCAAATGGTAAAACCAAGGTTGGGCATTGCTGGAAAAGCTTTAATCAAGGCGAACTATCAAGGGGTTCCCATTATAACCCAACCGCGTAAGGAACACAAAAATCCGGGAACATAACACCGATATGACGGAAACTAGGGCGGCAAGAGTGGAACAAAACACTAGGCGAGAGGCCGAGCCTTCCACCCTTTACCAAGTATATAGATGCATTAAGATAACAAGATAATATAATGATATCCCAACAAGTAAATAATGTTCCAACAAGGAACGGTCTCCAATCTTCACCTGCAACTAGCAACGCTATAAGAGGGGCTGAGCAAAGCGGTAACATAGCCAATAAATGGTTTGCTAGGACATGGTGGGTTAGAGGTTTGACATGGCAATTTGGGTGGCTTGAAAGCAAGTGGTAGGCATCGTAGCATTGGCATAGCAAAATAGCGAGCATCTAGCAAAGCAAAGATAGTAGTGATTTCGAGGGTATGATCATCTTGCCTACAAAGTTGTCAGAGTTGACTGGATCCTCGAAAGCAAACTCAACGGGCTCCTCATTAGCGAACTCGTCTCCGGCTCTACCCAAACAAGACAAACAAGCAACAAGGACACAATCAACCACGTGCAAACTCAAACAACATGATGCAAAGATGATATGCTATGCGGGATGCAATATGTGATGCATATGCAAGATTTGACAAGCGATGCATGAACCTGGCCTCAACTTGGAAATCCAAGTGTGCCACTGGAAAGATGAGATGAAATCGCTTGAAAACGATATAAATAACGCCGGAATCGGAGTTACGGTTTTGAAATGGCAAGCAATTCAAATATGACCACGTTCTGCGATTTACAGCAATTCAAATATGACCACGTTCTAAATGCAACAAGATGAACATACTACAGCACCCAAACATGGCATCAAAATACATGGCAGGAATACATTCATGAAGCTTAACAAACGTCTAGCACTGAGCTACGGCCAATTCATCCACTAACAGGTTCAAACAAGCATGGCAAAAATGCATTTGGCAAACAGATCTCAGACTTAGTGAAATTAACACTTGTCTGGAATTTCAGATCAGATAGCACTCTTCGGAGCATGAAAACTATATGCTACAGGACCTGAACATGGCAAAGTAAAGCATGGCATGGAGCTACTCAAACAGCTTAACAAAAGTCCCTTAGTGACCTTGAGCCAAAAGGGATCAGAAAATACAATTGCAAGCATGTGAACATGGCAAAAACATAATCAGTTCTCAGACTTAGTGAAAACTGGAGCATGCTAAAACAGATATCAAGTAGGCATGTTTACGAGCTCGATGCACTCACCACCGAGCAAGTCATGACAAGCTAAGCATACACCCATCAAGAATACACAAAATGCAAGCTATACATGGCAAGAACAATAACATAGCATGCACGGATCAACTACAACATCATCGGCAAAATCGCTAACAAGTAGACGATCTACCCAGATTCACGAAATGACAAAAGTAGAGCTCGATTGACTCAAGCTAGGGTGCTCCATAATTGCAAACAAAGACATGGATGGATAGAGCACTACAAGATTAACAAAACATCCTTATTGATCATCCTCAAAAGAGGCACGGATCACTAGGAAACAACATGAATATATGGCCATATGAGATAAACAGGTCAAGGACTTAGTGGAAATGCTAAGTCCCTGAAATCAACATTACCAAGTGCCTCACTTTGCAAGCTTGTGCTTGTCACCACACACATCATAAAAAATACATGGGTTTCACCTCTGGAAAGATGGCAAGACCCTTAACAAAACACATGTAGAGCTCATGGGCATATCATGCACACAATAATCATGGCAAAAATGCCAAATATCTAAATGGAGTAGCAGATCTGACAATTAACTCAAGTAGCACTCTTCCAACAGCATTTCGGGAATCAATATGAACTCAAATGAAAATTATGCAATGAGATGAAATGATGTACTCTCTGAGGCGAACATTTTGATATGCTATATGCCCAAAACGGAGCTACGGATGCAAAGTTATAGCATGAAGAACATGAGCAAATAATATGCACACTTGGGGAAAAATCGAGGTCAACCCTACGTTACTGTAGCTTGGATCTGGATCTGGGCGCACGCCGATCGAGGAACGCCGGAGTTCGTCGGGGAGGTAGGCCGGCGCCTTGCCGGAGAGCTCGAGGAGGCGGCGTTGAGGAGGGAGGAGGAAGGCCGGGGCGGCGGCGTCGATGGTGATGGCCGGCGATGGCGGCGGGGAGGCTCCTGCCGCCGAGGGACGAGGCGGTCGCCGGCGAGTTTGTGCTGCGGCGCGGTGGCGCGGCTCCGCTAGAGAGAGAGGCGAGGCGGCGCGGGCTCGCCGCGGAGCTTGAAGACGAAGGCGCGGGCGGCGGTGGGCAGGTGGGCAGCGGGGGCCCGGTGCGGGCCTGGCGGGCCCGCGCGGCGGCGGTGAAGTGGGGCTCTCCCCCAGGTGATGTGGCGCGCCCCAGTTGGCTTGAGATGGCGGCGGACGCTTTCCGGCCGGGGATGGACGTGTCCGGCCGGCGCGAGGTGTTTTTTTAGGGTTTTGGACGGGGAGATCCGAAATTTGGAGAGGGGGAGGTATATATAGGCATAGAGGGAGCTAGGAGAGTCCAAATGAGGTGCGGTTTTTGGCCACGCGATCGTGATCGAACGCTCTAGATGATGGAGAAGGTTTAGGTGGGTTTTTGGGCCAAATTGGAGGGGTGTTGGGCTGCAACACACACGAGGCCTTTTCGGTCCCTCGGTTAACCGTTGGAGTATCAAACGAAGTCCAAATGGTACGAAACTTGACAGGCGGTCTACCGGTAGTAAACCAAGGCCGCTTGGCAAGTCTCGGTCCAATCCGGAAATGTTTAATCCCCACACACGAAAGAAAGGTAGAATTGACCACCGGAGGAGAACGAAGCACCGGAATGCAAAACGGACAACGGGGAAAAAGCTTGAATGCATGAGATGAACACGTATGCAAATGCAATGCACATGATGACATGATATAAGATGCATGACAACGACAACAACACACGGAGACAAAAACCCGAACCCGAGAAAATAAAATAACTTAAGGCCGGAAACGGCAAGAGTTGGAGTACATATTGGGTAAATCACATCCGGGGTGTTACAACACTCCACCACTACGAAAGGATCTCGTCCCAAGATCTAGGACTGAAAGAACGCCGGGTACTCAAAACGGAGGTGATCCTCGCGTTCCCAGGTAGCTTCACGGTCGGAATGGTGTGACCACTTGACTTTGAGGAATTTGATTGACTTGTTGCGAGTCTTGCGTTCAGTCTCTTCAAGAATAGCGACTGGGTGCTCACGATAAGAGAGATCTTCTTGGAGCTCAATGTCCTCGAAGTTGACGGTGCGGTCAGGAGTCTTGAAGCACTTTCGGAGCTGAGAGACATGGAACACGTCATGAACATTTGCAAAGTTTGAAGGAATCTCGAGTTGATAGGCAAGATCGCCTCTCTTGCTGACAATCTTGAAAGGTCCCACGTATCTAGGGGCAAGCTTCCCTTTAATACCGAAGCGGCGAGTACCTTTCATAGGAGAGACGTGGAGGTAAACATGATCTCCGATCTCGAAAGCCAAATCACGGTGCTTACTATCATAGTAGCTCTTCTGGCGGGATTGGGCTGCTTTGAGGTTATCTTGAATGACTTTGCACATCTCCTCTGCCTCTGTGATTAAGTTATTACCCAAAAGCTGACGTTCACCGGTTTTAGACCAGTTGAGAGGGGTACGACACTTCCTGCCATACAGAATTTCAAATGGGGCCTTGCCCGAACTTGCTTGAAAACTGTTGTTGTAGGAGAATTCAGCATAAGGAAGACAATCCTCCCACTTCATGCCGAAGGAGATCACACAAGCCCTGAGCATATCTTCAAGAATCTGGTTGACACGCTCGACTTGACCGCTAGTTTGAGGATGGAAAGCTGTGCTGAAGCGGATGTTGGTGCCCATGGCCTTCTAAAAAGAATCCCAAAACTTTGAGGTAAAGATGCTTCCACGGTCTGAAGAGATCACCTGTGGAATCCCGTGCAAATAGACAATTCGAGAGGTATAGAGTTCCGCCAATTGAGCTGCAGTGATTGACTCTTTGATAGGCAGAAAGTGAGCCACTTTGGTGAGTTTGTCGATGACAACGAATATAGCATCATTGCCACGTTTGGACTTCGGAAACCCAGTGACGAAGTCCATTTCAATGTGGTCAAACTTCCATTCTGGAATGGCAAGAGGTTGGAGGAGACTCGCTGGCCTTTGATGTTCTGCCTTCACTCTTCTACAGACATCACACTCATTCACGAATTGAGCAATCTCGCACTTCATTCGAGTCCACCAATAAGCCTGCTTGAGGTCCTGATACATCTTCGTGCTCCCAGGGTGGATGGAGAGGAGAGAATTGTGAGCCTCATTCATGATCACTTTATGAAGGTCACCTTTGGGTACAACAATACGATCCTCGAAGAAGAGAGTATCCTTGTCATCAAGGCGGTAGCACTTGTACTTGGGTTGACTCTTGGCAATCCCAATCTTCACCTTTTTCACCATAGCATCAAGAAGCTGGGCTTGGCGAATCTGGTCTTCCAAGGTAGGAGAGACTTGAAGGTTGGCGAGGAAACCTTGAGGAACAACTTGCAGATTAAGTTTGCGGAAAGCTTCACAAAGCTCGGGTTGATAAGGCTTGAGAATCAGACTATTGCAATAAGCCTTTCTGCTCAATGCGTCAGCAATCACATTGGCCTTTCCTGGAGTATACTCGATACTCGGATTATACTCTTGAATCATTTCGACCCATCGAGTCTGCCTGAGGTTGAGATTGGGCTGAGTGAAGATGTACTTGAGACTCTTGTGATCAGTGAAAATGTCCACTTTTCTTCCCAATAAGAGATGTCTCCAAGTCAAAAGAGCATGCACAACTGCCGCCAACTCGAGATCATGAGTGGGGTAGTTCTTCTCATTGGGCTTCAACTGGCGAGAGGTATAAGCAACAACTTTCTTTTCTTGCATCAACACTGCACCAAGACCTTGGAGAGAGGCATCACAAAAGACCTCGTACGGCTTGGATTCATCAGGCGGAGTCAGAACTGGAGCAGTGACCAATTTCTCTTTCAAAGTGTTGAAAGCAATGTCACACTCCGGAGACCAAACGTACTTGACGTGCTTCTGGAGAAGATTTGAGAGAGGCTTCGCGATCTTAGAAAAGTTTTCAACAAATCTTCGACAATAGCTTGCGAGACCGAGGAAGCTACGGAGTTGCTTCACGTTCTGAGGAGGTTCCCAATTCACAATTGCAGACACCTTCTCAGGATTCACCGCAATGCCCTTGGTAGAGATGATATGACCAAGATAAAGAACCTCATTGAGCCAAAATTCGCACTTGGAGAACTTGGCATAGAACAGGTGTTCCCTCAGCTTATCAAGCACCAAACGCAAGTGCTTGGCATGATCTTCCTTGTTCTTCGAGAAAACCAGAATGTCGTCGAGATAGACCAAAACGAAGTCATTGGTGTAGGCGTTGAAGATGAAGTTCATCATGCGAGAGAACGTCGGAGGAGCGTTGACGAGACCAAAAGACATGACAGTGTATTCATATGAACCATAGCTTGTCCTGAAAGCCGTCTTGGGAATATCTTGCTCACGGATTCGAATCTGATGATAACCCATACGGAGATCAAGCTTGCAGAATACTTCGGCACCTTTGAGTTGCTCGAATAGCTCATTGATGTTGGGAAGTGGGTATTTGTTCTTGATGGTCTTCTTGTTCAATGGACGGTAATCAACACAAAGTCGGTCCGTTCCATCCTTCTTCTTCACAAAAAGAACACCACAACCCCACGGAGAAGAACTAGGCCGGATGAGACCCATTCTCTCTTGAATATCGAGTTGCTTCTTCAGTTCCTTCAACTCTTCAGGTCCGAGCTTGTAAGGACGCTTGCACACAGGTTCCGTACCAGGCTCAAGATCAATGACGAATTCAACTAGCTGGTGCAGAGGCATTCCTGGAAGCTCTTCTGGAAAGACGTCTTGATATTCGCAAACGACTGGAATTTGCGAGATGGCATCGAGTTCATCCTTCTCATTGAGAGAAAACAGACAGATGGTATCATCACGAGCGGCAAAGACAATTACATCCTCAGACGAATGAGTCAATTGAATCTGCCTGGCTGCACAATCAAGCTGATCCTTGTGCTTAGAAAGCCAATCCATTCCGAGAATAAGATCAATATCCGAGTCACCAAGAACATTTGGAGAGGCCAAGAACTTATAGTCACCCAAAGTGATTGTAACATCCGGAACGCATACACGAGATGTCATTTGACGGGCAGGAGAGACAATAGCCAACGGTTTCGACAACACTTGAGTAACAAAATCATGCTTAGATGCAAAAGGTCTCGAAATGAAACAATGCGATGCACCAGTGTCAAAAAGAACTCTTGCAGGAATATTGTTAATAGGAAGGTTACCCATGATGACATCTGACGAATCCTTTGCCTGAGCTGCATTCATCAAGTTGACCTTGGCGTGCTTGGGGTTATGCTTGACCACAACTGTACTTGCCGATCTCACAGGAGGAGGAGGAAGACGCCTCTGGTTGAAACACTTGTTGGCATAGTGACCCTTTTGTTGGCAGTTGTTGCACGTGACCTCTGAAAGCGGACGGTGATACGGAGCACTTGATCTTGGAGCTTGAGACGAAGTCTTGTTCTGAAAACTAGGGTTGGGTGGGAGGGAAGATCCACTGCCACCTTTGCTCTTCTTCTGATACGGCTGACGGAACGGAGGAGGAGGAAGCCAATACTTCTGCTGCTTGGCCACTTGAGTAGAGGAAGAAGGAGTAGCATCTCTGACTCGCTTCTTGGAAGCATCACACCTCAGTTGAGCAGCCTCTTGCTTCAATGCCATGTTGTAGAACTCATCGTACCTTAAGGGCTCAAAGAGAACAAGAGCTAGCTGAATTTCTTCTCTGAGACCACCCCTGAACTGGTATATAATGCTCTTCTCATCAGGGACATCCTTCTTAGCAAAGCGGGCGAGCTTCTGAAACAACTTGTTATAGTCATAGATAGACAAAGAGCCTTGCTTCAGGTTGCGGAATTCCTCACGCTTGCTTTCAACCACGCTCTGGGGAATATGATGAGCTTTGAAATCTTGACGGAATTCATCCCAGGTAATAACACGCCACCTCTGGAATCCTTGTACTGCTGGAACCATTCTGCAGCTTGATCTTTGAGTTGGAAGGAAGCGAACTTGACAAAGTCCTCAGGCCTGACGTTACTGCACTCGAAATGCTTGCACAGATCCACGAGCCAATCGTCAGCATCGGTTGCCTCAACACAATTGCTGAAAGTCTTCGGCCCGTTAGCAAGGAACTGGTTGAGTGTAGCAAAGTGATTCTAATTGTTGCCTTGGTTCCCTTGGTTGCCTTGATTGCGCTCTTGAAGAATTTGCATGCTCAACTGTGTGTTTGCATTGGTTGCGGCCATCACAGCTTGCCATGCCTTCGGAGGAGGTGGAGGTGGTGGCGGATCCTGATTCTGATTCTGATTGGTGCTCTTAGCGGGAGCCATCCTGAAGAGGTTGACCACCGTTAGCACTTTGACAGATAAAATGAAGCTGAATCCAACGGAATGAAAATTGCAACATAAAGTCTTCACATCCGAACAAAATGAACGAATGCATTCCTCTTGAAATGGTCACATATCCATAAATTGAGAAGCCACTTAGAATTTAGGTAGAGAAATAAATCAACAAGGTACAGATCAAGAACGAATACTCGGTAAGAAATCCCAATCTCAAACCAAATATCCGTGGAAGAAGAAACTAGAGCTACAAGAATTCCCACCTATGAAACTCCCGAACCTTTCCGGTTATGCAATCAGGTGTTGGGGATACAGGGGAAGCATAATATCTCACCCAAATCTAGCAAATCCTACATCCAGCTGTATCCATCCTTCAACACATAACCGAGAAAAACTTCGGAAACCATCTACCTCAACCTTCGAAAAGCATCCGTTATACAAGTTATGGCGATACTCCCGAACTCCCGCCCCAGTACTGGGTGGCGTCGAGGTTATCTCACCAACGAACTGCATAAAAGAGATTTTTGATGTCGGCGTAATAAACTCAGGTATTCCAGAACTGCAACGATAAAATTATGACGACAACACCTCAGAGCTCAACTCCCCGGGACACTTCCACAAAACCCCTGACAGGAGGCACCAAGACAATGTTCTCGTCATAAAACCATCGGAACGATTCCAAGATACCCGCGTGATCCTAAATTTTTTTAGTGAAATTTGAGAAGAGAAGAGTCAAAACTATACGTCAGGATGCCTTACCAGAGCGATGAGGAGACTGGGAAGTAAAAAGAATTCCTAAACTCTCCGATATATAATTCCTAAATGACTCAAAACATTTTTCTAGACACAACTCGGCCGCTAAAAACGATCAAGCAATGGGGCTCCTAAGGTCGGGGAAGGCTCTGATTACCAACTTGTAACACCCTCGATGCGACTATATCTCCCATGTGTCGAGGCACGACTTAGAGGCATAATCGCATTGAAGGCATATGTCGCAAGTTAGGCAATCTTCACAACATCCCATGTAATATAATTAATAAAAGGGGAGATAACATAGTTGGCTTACACTCGCCATGCCAATCAAGTACATAAATAGCATTACATCATTCAAACACTCATGGCCCGACTACGGCGCCAAAATAAAAGACAACCCAACATGCGACACGGTCCCGATCACCCCAACTGGGCACCACTACTGATCATCAGGGAAAGACACATAGTATCGCTGAGAGTCGTCGTCGAACTCCCACTTGAGATCAAGCGCGTCACCTGGAGCGGAATCATCAGGCCCTGCATCTGGTTTAATAGTAATCTGTGAGCCACAGGGACTCAGCAATCTCGCACCCTCGCGATCAAGACTATTTAAGCTTAACAGGTAAGGTAAGGTAAATATGTGGAGCTGCAGAAAGCGACTAGCAGATGTGGTGGCTATCCTGTTCGCGAAAGAGAGCGAGAAGAGGAGGCAAAGCGCGAACGAATAACTAGAGGGCATCCTGCGGCAAGCATTACTCTAACACCGTGTCCACTTCCCGGACTCCGCCGAGAAGAGGCCATCACGGTAACTCACACGTTTGATTCATTTTAATTAAGTTAAGGTTCAAGTTATCTACAACCGGACATTAACAAATTCCCATCTGCCCATAACCGCGGGCACGGCTTTCGAAAGTTCAAATCCCTGCAGGGGAGTCCCAACTTAGCCCATGACAAGCTCTCATGGTCAACGAAGGAATAGACCTCCTCCCGAGACGTTCCGATCAGACTCGGTATCTCGGTTCTTCAAGACACTTCGACAGGTTAAAACAAGTCCAGCAACACCGCCCGAATGTGCCGACAAATCCCGATAGGAGCTGCACATATCTCGTTCTCAGGGCACACTCAGATAAGCAATCCGTACAACTAAAACCAGCCCTCGAGTTTCCCCAAGGTGGCGCTGCAAGGGACTCTAGGTTGGACCAACACTCAGAGGAGCACTGGCCCGGGGGGGTTTAAATAAGATGACCCTCGGGCTTCGGAAACCCAAGGGAAAAAGAGGCTAGGTGGCAAATGGTAAAACCAAGGTTGGGCATTGCTGGAAAAGCTTTAATCAAGGCGAACTATCAAGGGGTTCCCATTATAACCCAACCGCGTAAGGAACGCAAATATCCGGGAACATAACACCGATATGACGGAAACTAGGGCGGCAAGAGTGGAACAAAACACTAGACGAGAGGCCGAGCCTTCCACCCTTTACCAAGTATATAGATGCATTAAGATAACAAGATAATATAATGATATCCCAACAAGTAAATAATGTTCCAACAAGGAACGGTCTCCAATCTTCACCTGCAACTAGCAACGCTATAAGAGGGGCTGAGCAAAGCGGTAACATAGCCAATCAATGGTTTGCTAGGACATGGTGGGTTAGAGGTTTGACATGGCAATTTGGGTGGCTTGAAAGCAAGTGGTAGGCATCGTAACATTGGCATAGCAAAAGAGCGAGCATATAGCAAAGCAAAGATAGTAGTGATTTCGAGGGTATGATCATCTTGCCTACAAAGTTGTCAGAGTTGACTGGATCCTCGAAAGCAAACTCAACGGGCTCCTCATTAGCGAACTCGTCTCCGGCTCTACCCAAACAAGACAAACAAGCAACAAGGACACAATCAACCATGTGCAAACTCAAACAACATGATGCAAAGATGATATGCTATGCGGGATGCAATATGTGATGCATATGAAAGATTTGACAAGCGATGCATGAACCTGGCCTCAACTTGGAAATCCAAGTGTGCCACTGTAAAGATGAGATGAAATCGCTTGAAAACGATATAAAGAACGCCGGAATCGGAGTTACGGTTTGGAAATGGCAAGCAATTCAAATATGACCACGTTCTGCGATTTACAGCAATTCAAATATGAACACGTTCTAAATGCAACAAGATGAACATGCTACAGCACCCAAACATGGCATCAAAATACATGGCAGGAATCCATTCATGAAGCTTAACAAACGTCTAGCATTGAGCTACGGCCAATTCATCCACTAACAGGTTCAAACAAGCATGGCAAAAATGCATTTGGCAAACATATCTCAGACTTTGTGAAATTAACACTTGTCTGGAATTTCAGATCAGATAGCACTCTTCGGAGCATGAAAAATATATGCTACAGGACCTGAACGTGGCAAAGTAAACCATGACATGGAGCTACTCAAAGAGCTTAACAAAAGTCCCTTAGTGACCTTGAGCCAAAAGGAATCAGAAAATACAATTGCAAGCATGTGAACATCGCAAAAACATAATCAGTTCTCAGACTTGGTGAAAACTGGAGCATGCTGAAACAGATATCAATTAGGCATGTTTACGAGCTCGATGCACTCACCACCGAGCAAGTCATGACAAGCTAAGCATACACCCATCAAGAATACACAAAATGCAAGCTATACATGGCAAGAACAATAACATAGCATGCACGGATCAACTACAACATCATCGGTAAAATCGCTAACAAGTAGACGATCTGCCCAGATTCATGAAATGATAAAAGTAGAGACCGATTGACTCAAGCTAGGGTGCTCCATAATTGCAAACAAAGACATGGATGGATAGAGCACTATAAGATTAACAAAACATCCTTACTGATCATCCTCAAAAGAGGCACGGATCACTAGGAAACAACATGAACATATGGCCATATGAGATAAACAGGTCAAGGACTTAGTGGAAATGCTAAGTCCCTGAAATCAGCATTACCAAGTGCCTCACTTTGCAAGCTTGTGCTAGTCACCACGCACATCACAAAAAATACATGGGTTGCACCTCTGGAAAGATGGCAAGACCCTTAGCAAAACACATGTAGAGCTCATGGGCATATCATGCACAAAATAATCATGGCAAAAATGCCAAATATCTAAATGGAGAAGCAGATCTGACAATTAACTCAAGTAGCACTCTTCCAACAGCATTTCGGGCATCAATATGAACTCAAATGAAAATTATGCAATGAGATGAAATGATGTACTCTCTGAGAAGAACATTTTGATATGCTATATGCCCAAAACGGAGCTACGGATGCAAAGTTATAGCATGAAGAACATGAGCAAATAATATGCAGACTTGGGGAAAAATCGAGGTCAACCCTATGTTACTGTAGATCGGATCTGGATCTGGGCGCACGTCGACCGAGGAACGCCGGAGTTCGTCAGGGAGGTAGTCCGGTGGCTTGCCGGAGAGCTCGGGGAGGCGCGTTGAGGAGGGAGGAGGAAGGCCGGGGCGGCGGCGTCGATGGTGATGGCCGGCGATGGCGGCGGGGAGGCTCCTGCCGCCGAGGGACGAGGCGGCCGCCGGCGAGTTCGTGCTGCGGTGCGGTGGCGCGGCTCCGCCGGAGAGAGAGGCGAGGCGGCGCGGGCTCGCCGTGGAGCTTGAAGACGAAGGCGCGGGTGGCGGTGGGCAGGTGGGCCGCGGGGGCCCGGTGCGGGCCTGGCGGGCCCGCGCGGCGGCGGCGAAGTGGGGCTCTCCCCCAGGTGACGTGGCGCGCCCCGGTTGGCCGGAGACGGCGGCGGACGCTGTCCGGCCGGGGACGGACGTGTCCGGCCGGCGCGAGGTGTTTTTTTAGGGTTTTGGACGGGGAGATCCGAAATTTGGAGAGGGGGAGGTATATATAGGCATAGAGGGAGCTAGGAGAGTCCAAATGAGGTGCGGTTTTCGGCCACGCGATCGTGATCGAACGCTCTAGATGATGGAGAAGGTTTAGGTGGGTTTTGGGCCAAATTGGAGGGGTGTTGGGCTGCAACACACACGAGGCCTTTTCGGTCCCTCGGTTAACCGTTGGAGTATCAAATGAAGTCCAAATGGTACGGAACTTGACAGGCGGTCTACCGGTAGTAAACCAAGGCCGCTTGGCAAGTATCGGTCCAATCCGGAAATGTTTAATCCCCACACACGAAAGAAAGGTAGAATTGACCACCGGAGGAGAACGAAGCGCCGGAATGCAAAACGGACAACTGGGAAAAAGCTCAAATGCATGAGATGAACACGTATGCAAATGCAATGCACATGATGACATGATATAAGATGCATGACAACGACAACAACACAAGGAGACAAAAACCCGAACCCGAGAAAATAAAATAACTTAAGGCCGGAAACGGCAAGAGTTGGAGTACATATTGGGTAAATCACATCTGGGGTGTTACAGCCGGGCAACCCAACATTTGACCAAAATCCTGACTCGGAGCTGATGCATATAAGGCCAAACTCGCGACGCCAAACACTCCCTAAGGTATTCGGTCTTTATGAGAGCGGGCGAGGTAACACTCTGAGGTATAAGCCCCTAGTGTCCAGGTACGCGCAAGAATTCTGACGTGGCCACATGCCAAGACGCCAACCTCCTCCTTGGTCATAGAACCAGGGGATGTGTATCAACAAGAGACAGTAAAAAAGGTTTACGCAGGGTCTTAATCTGAAAAGAATCCTTGGAACGAGTCCCTACTGCACGTCTGCGCCTGTGTCTCCGTTGTGCCGTATCCTGGACGGGCGCAGCACAACGTTCATCTGTAAAAAGAGAGCAACTAAGTTGGAAAAGGGGCGTGCCGAACAAAAGTTATATGAAATAAACAAAGTGTAAAGTAAAATATGAAAAATTGAGCTTTATTGTCTCTTATTTTATACGTGTGAAGCCCCTAGTGCAGGGGTATATGGCCACTAAGCCTTTATCAACGATACTTTTGTGCCGGACTCGTCTATCCGTGTCCGTGGTCTTAATGACCTGTTCCGATGTTCTGGCTGGTGAGGCCATTGTATTGTGGGGCTGTTAAAGCGGCCGCACAACCCTCCGCTTTGGGGAGGTGTTCTCACTGCTTCCCCTTTAAGGAGATGATGCCGCGTGGACCGGGCATCTTAAGCGTAAGAGATGCATAATGCGGTATTGCGTTAAAGTGGGCGAAAGCTTCACGTCCCAGTAGTGCTTGATAGCGACTTGAGAATGGGACGATGTGGAAAGTCAGCTTTTCGCGACGGAAGTTATCGGCAGAGCTGAAAATAACCTCGAGCCGGAGAAAACCCATGCAATGGGTGTCCGGACCTGGCGTTACTCCTTGAAAGGAGGTTTTGCTGTGGCGAATTCTTTTTGGGTCGATCCCCATGTGGCGGATTGAGTCCTGATATATCAGGTTGAGTCCGCTGCCACCGTCCATAAGGATATTTGAAAACTGGAGTCCGCCAATTATTGGATCGAGTACCAGGGCAGTCCAGCCTGGGTTCCTGACACTTCTAGAATAATCCAGATGATCGAAGATGATTGGTTTTGACAACCAGTGGCGGGATTCCTTTGGGATAGGCCGTGGGGCGCGTACCTTTATGGGCGCCGCACCTTTTGTTATGTGGAGTGAGTTTACTGTTTTTACTTCTTGTGGGAAATTCTTTTGTTTCCTGGTACTCTGCTTTTGGGGTTCGTCCTCGTCTTCGCTTGGTGTGTCGAGCCCCTTGTGTTTGGCATTGAGTCTGCCGGATTGTTTGAAAACCCAACAATCTCTGTGGGTATGGTTAGCAGGCTTTCCGGGAGTGCTGTGTATTTGACATATCCTATCCAAGATTTTGTTTAGGTTGGATATGTCGTCCCTGTTATCTTGGAGGGGCAGCTTTTTCTGATTCTATCGTGAGCTTTTGAATCCGGCGTTGACTGCCGTGCTCTTCGGACTTTTTTCCTTAGTCCGGCGACGGTCCTTATTGCGTCGCGGTTCTCCATTTCCATCCCTAGTTTCGGATGTATTTGGGTCACTGGTGCTCCATCTTGCCAACCAGCTGTCCTCTCCTGCGCAAAAGCGGGTCATGAGGCTTGTTAGTGCGGCCATTGTTCTTGGCTTTTCTTGGCCGAGGTGTCTGGCGAGCCATTCGTCTCGGACATTATGCCTGAAAGCCGCTAAGGCTTCAGTGTCCGGACAGTCAACTATCTGATTCTTTTTAGTAAGAAATCTATTCCAGAATTGCCGAGCTGACTCTCCGGGCTGTTGAGTTATGTGACTAAGATCGTCTGCATCCGGAGGGCGGACACAGGTCCCTTGAAAATTTGCTCGGAAAGCGTCCTCGAGCTCTTCCCAACTTCCGATTGTGTTTTCAGGAAGTCTTTTGAGCCAATGCCGGACTGGCCCTTTAAGCTTGAGGGGTAAGTATTTTATGGCGTGGAGGTTATCTCCTCTAGCCATATGTATGTGGAGGATATAATCCTCGATCCAGACTCCAGGGTCTGTTGCTCCATCATATGCCTCTATGTTTACAGGTTTGAATCCTGTTGGAAATTCATAATCCAGGACCTCATCGGTGAAACATAGGGGGTGTGCGGCACCCCAGTATTTGGGTGTGCCGGATTCTGATAATGGCTTTATTGCATTGCTTACAAGATCTTGCTTTCTTGGCCCGTAAATGGACCTGGCTGGGCCATGATGCGAATCCTTAAGTGGGTCGCATGCTGGCTTAAGTGCGGCGCTGCTTGCCGCTTTATGCTGGTCATGGGGTCGTCTATCCGACCATGTGGCTTTCTCACTTTTGGAATGCGAGGGCTCTAAGGCCTCCTCGTCGAATTCAGGCAGGAGCTTTCTCTTCGGATAGTTTTTAGTGCGACGACTGTCGCCGTATTTGTCTGCGGTATTGATTACTTTACTCCATCTGATCCTAAGTGCATCTTCCATAGTTTTTAGCTTGCGCTTCTGCTTTTTCAGGCTGCGTGCGGTTGCAACGAGCCGTTTGTGGAGGTTCTTCTGCTTCATGGGCTTGTCCGGCGTAGGGTCGTCCGGAATGCCATTTTCGCCAGGGGAGGGATGTTCGGTTTCTCTATCCGGGTTGTCCTGTTGGGACAGTTGCTCTAAGGCATGCTCGTCGTCTACCGGCTCATCCTGCTCTATGGCTAGGTCTTTATCGAGGCGGGGCTTGGGTCGGCGTTTATGCCGACGCTTTGATTGTTTTTAGAGAGATCGATCCCTCTTTCCATCCCCGTTTTCCTCGTTGTTGCTTCCTTTAGGGGTATCCACCATGTACACATCGTGAGATGAGGTGGCTGTCCAATGCCCTATAGGCGTTGGTTCTTGGTTGTCTCCTGCATCGTCGTCCATACCGTCGATTTCTCCGGAGTCGAAGTCAAGCATGTCGGTTAAGTCGTCGACAGTGGCTACGAAGTGGGTGGTGGGTGGGTTTTGAATTTCTTCATCATCCGAATCCCATCCTTGCTGACCGGATTCCGGCCAGGGCTCTCCTGATAAAGAGAGAGACTTTAGCGAATTCAGGATGTCGCCGAAGGGCGAGTGCTGAAAGATGTCTGCGGCGGTGAACTCCATTATCGGCAGGGGCGCGGGGGGCTCGGAGTTCGGAAAGGAATCCGGCTCCTCGGAGTCACGGGCCATGCAGAGCGCGGGGCTAGAGTTCGGCTCGATCGCCTCTGAGATCGCAGCCCCTGAGGCAGCTTACAACCGCTGATCCTCGATCGGCGCAGTAGGATCCAAATCAATGGTCGGAACCGATGTGTGTGCAGCCTCCAAGGCGCTGTTCGGCGGAAGAGCTATATCATGCCCATCGAGACAGTGCGGCGCGCTTGGCTGTGGCTCGAATCCGTCGAAGATCAAGTCCCCACGGATGTCAGCCATGTAGGTTAGGCTTCCAAACCTGACCTGATGGCCAGGGGCGTGGCTTTCGATCTGCTCAAGGTGGCCAAGCTACTTGGCCTGCAGTGCGAAGCCGCCGAAGACGAAGATCTGTCCGGGGAGAAAAGTCTCACCCTGGACTGCATCGTTGTTGATGATCGAAGGAGCCATCAGGCCTAAAGGCGACGACACAGAGGAACTCTCAATGAAAGCACCAATGTCGGTGTCAAAACCGGCGGATCTCGGGTAGGGGGTCCCGAACTGTGCGTCTAGGCCAGATGGTAACAGGAGGCAAGGAACACGATGTTTTACCCAGGTTCGGGCCCTCTTGATGGAGGTAAAACCCTACGTCCTGCTTGATTAATATTGATGATATGGGTAGTACAAGAGTAGATCTACCACGAGATCAAGGAGGCTAAACCCTAAAAGCTAGCCTATGGTATGATTGTTGTATGATGAAGTTGTCCTACGAACTAAAACCCTCCGGTTTATATAGACATCGGAGAGGGTTAGGGTTACACAAAGTCGGTTACAATGGTAGGAGATCTTTAATATCCGCATTGCCAAGCTTGCCTTCCACGCCAAGGAAAGTCCCATCCGGACACGGGACGAAGTCTTCAATCTTGTATCTTCATAGTCCTGGAGTCCGGCTGAAGGTATAGTCTAGCTACCCGAACACCCCCTAATCTAGGACTCCCTCATAGACCCTATGTGTTTATTTACTTCGCATGTTAGCTTTGTCTCGGTTCAATAAAAAGCAGAGTTGGTGATGATGGTGTGCCTGCCATCCTGCAATATAGGCCGTCCGATCTATATCTAACGGATAGGAAGGAAACTATGACAATTTACCCGCACTCCTCTCCACATTTGCAAATAAGGCCTTCCCTCCTTCATCCTTTTCTCCCACAAGATCTTGATGTTCCGTGAAACGCACATGCATCTTGCTAGTACTCCTACAATATACTATATTATTGTGAAAGTTCATATACACCGGCCGAGATTAATGCAAACACGGCAGATTTTCATTACATTTCAAACTTTTATAGGATAGAAAAATAAAAGAAACTCGACCCTAAACCTATTCTACAGCGGCGACCGACGTCCTCCATCTGCGATCTCCATGTACGGGGTCGGGGTTCAAGACGAAGGTGTGGTCTTCGGCGATGAAGAGTAGAACACGAGAGACGGACCGACCAGTTGTTGGGGAACGTAGTAATTTCAAAAAAATTCCTACGCACACACAGGATCATGGTGATGCATAGCAACGAGAGGGGAGAGTGTGTCCACGTACCCTTGATAACCCACAAGTATAGGGGATCGCAACAGTTTTAGAGGGTAGAGTATTTAACCCAAATTTATTGATTCGACACAAGGGGAGCCAAAGAATATTCTAAAGTATTAGCAGCTGAGTTGTCAATTCAACCACACCTGGATAACTTAATATCTACAACAAAGTATTTAGTAGCAAAGTAATATGATAGTAGTGGTAACAGTAGCAAAAGGTAACAGTAGCAAAAGTAATGTTTTTGGTATTTTGTAGTGATGATAGAAATAGCAACGGAAAAGTAAATAAGCGAAGAACAATATATGGAAAACTCGCAGGCAATGGATCAGTGATGGAGAATTATACCGGATGCGGTTCATCATGTAACAGTCATAACCTAGGGTTACACAGAACTACCTCCAGTTCATCAATGTAATGTAGGCATGTATTCCGAATATGGTCATACGTGCTTATGGAAAAAATTTGCATGACATCTTTTGTCCTACCCTCCCGTGGTAGCGGGGTCCTAATGGAAACTAAGGGAGATTAAGGCCTCCTTTTAATAGAGTACCGGAACAAAGCATTAGCACATAGTGAATACATGAACTCCTCAAACTATGGTCATCACCGATAAGTATCCCGATTATTTTCACTTCGGGGTTAACGGATCATAACACATAATAGATGTCTATAGAATTGCAATATAGGATCAAGAACTCTCATGTATTGATGAAAACATAATAGGTTCAGATCTGAAATCATGGCACTCGGGCCCTAGTGACAAGCATTAAGCATAGCAAAGTCATAGCAACATCAATCTCAGAACACAGTGGATACTAGGGATCAAACCCTAACAAAACTAACTCGATTACATGATAGATCCCATCCAACCCATCACTGTCCAGCAAGCTGATACGTCTCCAGCGCATCTATAATTTTTGATTGCTCCATGTTATATTATCTACTGTTTTGGACATTATTGGGCTTTATTATCCACTTTTATATTATTTTTGGGACTAACCTATTAATCGGAGGCCCAACCCAGAATTGCCGTTTTTTGCCTGTTTTAGGGTTTTGAAGAGAAGGAATATCAAACGGAGTCCAAACGGAATGAAACCTTCAGAAACGTGATTTTCTCATCAGATAAGATCCAAGAGACTTGGACCCTCCGTCAAGAAAGCCACGAGGCGGTCACGAGGGTGGAGGGCGCCCCCCCTAGGGCTCGCCACCTGCCTCGTGGGCCCCTTGAAGCTCCACCAATGTACTTCTTCCTCCTGTATATATTCACGTACCCCCAAACGATCAGAGACGGAGCCAAAAACTAATTACACCGCCGCAACTTTCTGTATCCATGAGATCCCATCTTGGGGCCTGTTCCAGAGCTCCGCCGGAGGGGGCATCGATCATGGAGGGCTTCTACATCATCATCCAAGCCTCTCCGATGAAGTGTGAGTAGTTTACTTCAGACCTACGGGTCCATATTTAGTAGCTAGATGACTTCTTCTCTCTTTTTGGATCTCAATACAATGTTCTCCCCCTCTCTCGTGGAGATCTATTCGATGTAATCTTCTTTTTGCGTTGTGTTTATTGAGATCGATGAATTGTGGGTTTATGATCAAGTCTATCTATGAATAATATTTGAATCTTCTATGAATTCTTTTATGTATGATTGGTTATCTTTGCAAGTCTCTTCGAATTATCAGTTTGGTTTGGCCTACTAGATTGGTTGTTCTTGCCATGGGAGAAGTGCTTAGCTTTGGGTTTGATCTTGCGGTGTTCTTTCCCAGTGACAGAAGGGGAAGCAAGGCACGTATTGTATCGTTGCCATCGAGGATACCAAGATGGTTTTTTTTTATCATATTGCATGAAACTATCCCTCTACATCATGTCATCTTGCTTAAGGTGTTACTCTGTCTTTAACTTAATACTCTAGATGCATGCTGGATAGCGGTCGATGAGTGGAGTAATAGTAGTAGATGCAGGCAGGAGTCGGTCTACTTGTCTCGCACGTGATGCCTATATACATGATCATACCTAGATATTCTCATAATTATGCTCAATTCTGTCAATTGCTCAACAGTAATTTGTTCACCCACCGTAGAATACTTATGCTCTTGAGAGAAGCCACTAGTGAAACCTATGGCCCCCGGGTCTCTTTCTCATCATATCAATCTCCATCACTTTATTATTGCTTTGCTTTTACTTTTTACTTTGCATCTCTATACCAAAAATACCAAAAATATTATTTATCATCTCTATCAGATCTCACTTTAATAAGTGACCGTGAAGGGATTGACAACCCCTAAGCGCGTTGGTTGCGTTGAGCTATTGTTTTTGTGTAGGTACGAGGGACTCGTGCGTAGCCTCCTACTGGATTGATACCTTGGTTCTCAAAAACCGAGGGAAATACTTACGCTACTTTGCTGCATCATCCTCTCCTCTTCGGGGAAATCCAACCCAGTGCTCAAGAGGTAGCACAAGCCTACGATGGAATTACTCATGCACGGCAGTGAGCATCATGAAATTGGTGATGTAGGATGGTTGATGATGACGATGGCGACGGATTCCCCTCTCCGGAGCCCCGAACAGACTCCAGATCAGCCCTCTCGAGAGGTTTTAGGGCTTGGCGGCAGCTCCGTATCGTAAAACGCGATGAATCCTTCTATCTGATTTTTTTCTCCCCGAAACCAAATATATAGAGTTGGAGTTGAGGTCGGAGGAGCTCCAGGGGGCCCACGAGGTAGGGGGCGCGCCCCCCACCCTCGTGGACAGGTGGTGGGCCCCTGGTCTTCATATTTTGCAGGGATTTTTTATTATTTCCGAAAAGATGTTCCGTGAAGTTTCAGGTCATTCCAAGAACTTTTGTTTCTGCACATAAATAACACCATGGCAATTTTGCTGAAAACAACGTCAGTCCGGGTTAGTTCCATTCAAATCATGCAAGTTAGAGTCCAAAACAAGGGCAAAAGTGTTTGGAAAAGTAGATACGACGGAGACGTATCAACTCCCCCAAGCTTAAACCTTTGCTTGTCCTCAAGCAATTCAGTTGACAAACTGAAAGTGATAAAGAAAAACTTTTACAAACTCTGTTTGCTCTTGTTGTTGTAAATATGTAAAGCCAACATTGAAGTTTTCAGCAAAGATTATGACTAACCACATTCACAATAACGCTTAGGTCTCAAGTTCACTCATATCAATGGCATAATCAACTAGCGAGCAATAATAATAAATCTCGGATGACAACACTTTCTCAAAACAATCATAATATGATATAACAAGATGGTATCTCGCTAGCCCTTTCTGAGACCGCAAAACATAAATGTAGAGCACCTTTAAAGATCAAGGACTGACTAGACATTGTAATTCATGGTAAAAGAGATCCAGTCAAGTCATACTCAATGTAAACTAATAATAATGAATGCAAATGACAACGGTGCTCTCCAACTGGTGCTTTTTAATAAGAGGATGATGACTCGGCATAAAAGTAAATAGATAGGCCCTTCGCAGAGGGAATCAGGGATTTGTAGAGGTGCCAGAGCTCGGTTTTGAAATAGAGATGAATAATATTTTGAGTAGTATACTTTCGTTGTCAACATAACAACCAAGAGATGGCGATATCTTCCATGCTACACACATTATAGGCGGTTCCCAAACAGAATGGTAAAGTTTATACTCCCCCTCCACCAACAAGCATCAATCCATGGCTTGCTCGAAACAACGAGTGCCTCCAACTAACAAGAGTCCCAGCGGGAGTTTTGTTTGCAATTATTTTGATTTAGTTTGCATAAAGCATGGGACTGGGCATCCCGGTGACTAGCCACTTTCTCATGAGTGAGGAGCGGAGTCCACTCCTCTTGAGAATAACCCACCTAACATGGAAGATACAGATAGCCCTAGTTGATACATGAGCTATTCGAGCATACAAAACAGGATATTTATTTGAAGTTTTAGAGTTTGGCACATACAAATTTACTTGGAACGGCAGGTAGATACCATATATAGGTAGGTATAGTGGACTCATCTGGAATAACTTTGGGGTTTATGGGATTGGATGCACAAGCAGTATTCCCGCTTAGTACAGGTGAAGGCTAGCAAAAGACTGGGAAGCGACCATCTAGAGAGCGACAACAGTCATGAACATGCATTAAAATTAATCAACACCGAATGCAAGCATGAGTAGGATATAATCCACCATGAACATAAATATCGTGAAGGCTATGTTGATTTTGTTTCAACTACATGCGTGAACATGTGCCAAGTCAAGTCACTTAAATCATTCAGAGGAGGATACCACCCTATCATACCACATCATAACCATTTTAATAGCATGTTGGCACGCAAGGTAAACCATTATAACTCATAGCTAATCAAGCATGGAACAAGAAACTATGATCTCTAGTTGTCATTGCAAACATGTTTATTCATAATAGGCTGAATTAGGAACAATGAACTAATCATATTTACAAAAACAAAAGAGGTCGAGTTCATACCAGCTTTTCTCATCTCAGTCAGTCCATCATATATCGTCATAACTGCCTTTCAGTTGCACGACCGAACGATGTGAATAATAATAATAGTGCACGTGCATTGGACTAAGCTGGAATCTGCAAGCATTCAATAAATAGGAGAAGACAAGGCAATATGGGCTCTTTTGTTAGATCAACAATAATGCATATAAGAGCCACTTCAACAATTTAATTATGGTCTTCTCCTATCGACCGCCAAAGAAAAGAAAAGAAATAAAACTATTTACACGGGAAAGCTCCCAACAAGCAAAAGAAGAACAGGAAATATTTTTGGGTTTTCTTTTTAATTATTACTACAAGCATGGAAAGTAAACTAATTAAAAGCTACAACTAAATTTTTTGGTTTTTCTTAAGGTTTATTAAACACACAAGAAGAAAGCATAAAAAGGAAATAAATGGATGATGCAATGAAAAAGTATGAGCACCGACATCTAGCAATGAGTGTGTGAACATAAATGTAATGCCGGTGAGAAATACATACTCCCCCAAGCTTAGGATTTTGGCCTAAGTTGGTCTATGGCCATGGCTGGCCTGGCGGATATCCATAATAGTAGTTGGGGTCATACTGAGATGAAGAAGACTCTGACTGCCACTGGTTGGCAATCATCTCCGGATCCCAATGGTAATTAGACTGTCGTGGAGGATTAACTTGTGGTTCCGACTCTGGCTCTACGGCTGGTGCAGGGTTCCGGTAGGCGTGAATGTCCTCTGACGAGGCGAGGTACTGGCCTGCAGATAAATCAAACAAGGAAGGAGCAGGCAAGGTAATAGTCTCCGGATGATGTTTATCAAAGAACAATTTGTATTTAAGCTCCCCTTCCCTGTTCTTTATAATGAAATCATGTGCTACCATACTCTTATAATCTAAATAAACATGAGGCAACAATTTTTCTTCCTTCTCATAATGCCTAATAGGTATGTTAAAATGTGGAGCTAGGCGTGAAGCATAGATACCACCAAAGATGGGGCCCTTTGTATGGTCCAGACTCAACCATTTAGCAATAATACCGCCCATACTCACAGAGTTATCACAGAATAACCCGTGAAACAAAATAATAATATCAGGAACACTAAGGTTTCCACAATTTCCGTGACCAATTAAGCAACTAATAGCAAATATTGCAAAGTAGCGTAAAACAGGAAAATGTATGCTAGTGATTCGTGCATCGGAAACCTTCCTCGTTTCCCCTATGGTGATGGTATCAATAAACCCATCCACATCGTCACGATGTGGTTCCTCTATTTTGCCCTCGAAAGGGATCAAACAAACCCGACAAAAATCATAAAGTGACATCTTATTAACCACATCATATAAATGAAACTCTAATGAATGAGGTGATTCCCTAGGATAATAGTAGAAGTTTTGCACAAAAGTATTGGTGAGTAAGAGATACTGTTCACATTGGTCATGGAGGAAGTCGGCGAGGCCTGCATTCTTAGCCAATTCATAAAAATCCTCATAAATCCCGGTGGCTCTCAAGAAATCATCGGGGGGCCATTCACACGGCCTAACCTCCATAGTGCGAGGCAAATTATATTTGGGCTTCTATGCTTCTTCATTTTGCTTTTCCCTTGAGCTTCGGCTCGATGAGCCCCTCAAAAATCTCTTCATCATTTTCTGAAAAATTCTGAAATTTTAGTAACTTCAAAAATGAAAGTGAACCAAACTCAGTAATATTGATAGCAACTACTCATACAAGTGCCTAGAGCCTATATCATGCATCAAAACTACTTGGAACCATATAAATTTGACATGCAAGCTCAAGAACATGGTCACCTAGGCAGCACAAATTTGCAATGAATAAAGCACTAGAACAAAAACTAATTGGACCAATGGAGGAGTCACATACCAAGGAACAATCTCCCCAAGCAGTTTTGTGAGAGGTGCTTTGAGCAAGGAGATCGAAAATAGCAGCAAAATGAGCTTGGACTCAGGTTTGAGCTGGATATTCGTGTTTGTGGGAGGAAGAAGGAGTGTGTGGGTGAAAGGATAAGTGGAGGAGGGCCACCGTGGGCCCATGAGGCAGGGGGCGCGCCCAGGGGGGTAGGGCGCGCCCCTGACTCTCGTGGCCAGGTGCCAGCTCCTCCTGCTGTGTTCTCAGTGCCAAATATTCTCAAATATTCCAGAAAAAAAATCATATTTAAATTTCAGGGCATTTGGAGAACTTTTATTTTTGGGGTATTTTTATATTGCATGGATAAATCAGATAACAGACAGAAAATACTATTTTTATTTTATTTAATATAAATAGAAGAAAGTAAAAGTGGGATACAAAAGGTTGTGCCTTCTAGTTTCATCCATCTCATGCTCATCAAAAGGAATCCACTAACAAGGTTGATCAAGTCTTGTTAATGAACTCATTCCGAATAACATGGAACCAGAGAAATTTAGAATAACACTATGTTACCTCAACGGGGATATGCACATCCCCAATAATAAGAATATCATATTTCTTCTTGACAGTAGGAAGAGGAAATTCAAAACCTCCAAATATAATCGATGGAATTTTTCCAATAGAATTGATACTGTGGACTTGAGGTTGTTTCCTCGGAAAGTGTACCGTATGCTCATTACCATTAACATGAAAAGGGACATTTCCTTTAGTGCAATCAATAACAGCCCCTGCAGTATTCAAAAGGGTCTTCCAAGAATAATAGACATACTATCGTCCTCGGAAATATCAAGAATAACAAAGTCCGTTAAAATAGTAACGTTTGCAACTACAACAGGCACATCCTCACAAATACCGACAGGTATAGCAGTTGATTTATCAGCCATTTGCAAAGATATTTCAGCAGGTGTCAACTTATTCAAATCAAGTCTACGATATAAAGAGAGAGGCATAACACTAACACCGGCTCCAAGATCACATAAAGCAGTTTTAACATAGTTTCTTTTAATGGAGCATGGTATAGTGGGTACTCCCGGATCTCCAACTTTCTTTCGTATTCCACCCTCAAAAGTATAATTAGCAAGCATGGTGGAAATTCAGCTTCTGGTATCTTTCTTTTATTAGTAACAATATCTTTCATATACTTAGCATAAGGATTTATTTTGAGCTTATCAGTTAATCGCATACGCAAAAATATAGGTCTAATCATTTTAGCAAAGCGCTCAAAATCCTCATCATCCTTTTTCTTGGATGGTTTTGGAGGAAAAGGCATGGGTTTCTGAACCCATGGTTCTCTTTCTTTACCATGTTTCCTAGAAACAAAGTCTTTCTTATCATAACGTTGATTCTTTGATTGTGGGTTATCAAGATCAACAGCAGTTTCAATTTCTATATCATTATCATTGCTAGGTTGAGCATCATCATGAACATTATCATTAACATTATCACTAGTTTCAGGTTCATTACCAGATTGTGTTTCAGCATCAGAGATAGAAATATCATTTGAATTCTCAGGTGTTTCAGTAATAGGTTTACTAGAAGCATGCAAAGTCCTATCATTTTTCTTTTTCTTCCTATTAGAAGGACTAGGTGCATCTATATTATCTCTCTGAGAATCTTGCTCAATTCTCTTAGGGTGGCCTTCAGGATACAAAGGTTCCTGAGTCATTCTACCAGTTCTAGTAGCCACTCTAACAACATTATCATTATTCGTACTATTCAATTCATTGAGCAAATCATTTTGAGCTTTAAGTACTTGTTCTACTTGAGTGGTAACCATAGAAGCATGTTTACTAATAAGTTTAAGTTCACCTTTGACATTAGCCATATAATCACCTAAGTTCTCAAGCATATTTGAATTGTATTTCAATTGTCTACCAAAATAATCATTAAAGGCTTCTTGCTTGGCCATAAATTTATCAAACTCATCTAAGCATGGGCTAGCAAATTTAATAAATGGGATTTCAGCTTTATCATATCTATAGAGAGAATTTACCTTTACTACCTGTGTTGGGTTATCAAGACCATGTATTTCTTCAATAGGTAATGGATTCAGATCATATGTTTCTTCAACAGGCGGTAAGTTAAGACCATGTATTTCTTCAATAGGAGGTAAATTCTGAACATCTTCGGCTTTAATACCTTTTTCTTTCATAGATTTCTTTGCCTCTTGCATATCTTCAGGACTGAGAAATAGAATACCCCACTTCTTCGCACTTGGTTTAGGAATATGTAGGATCGAAAGTATGTCTAGAGGGGGGGTGATTAGACTACTTGACCAAATAAAAACTTAGCCTTTTCCCAATTTTAGTTCTTGGCAGATTTTAGCTATTTTAGGACAAGTCAAGCAATCATCACATAATTCAAGCAAGCATGCAAAGAGTATATTGGCAGCGGAAAGTAAAGCATGCAACTTGCAAGAATATAAAGGGAAGGGTTTGGAGATTTCAAACGCTATTGGAGACACGGATGTTTTTCCCGTGGTTCGGATAGGTGGTGCTATCCTACATCCACGTTGATGGAGACTTCAACCCACGAAGGGTAACGGTTGCGCGAGTCCACACAGGGCTCCACCCAAGGGCAACGGTTGCGTGAGTCCACGGAGGGCTCCACCCACAAAGGGTCCACGAAGAAGCAACCACCCACAAACGGTCCATGAAGAAGCAACCTTGTCTATCCCACCATGGCCAACGCCCACGAAGGACTTGCCTCACTAGCGGTAGATCTTCACGAAGTAGGCGATCTCCTTGCCCTTACAAACTCCTTGGTTCAACTCCACAATCTTGTCGGAGGCTCCCAAGTCACACCTAGCCAATCTAGGAGACACCACTCTCCAAGAAGTAACAAATGGTGTGTAGGTAATGAACTCCTTGCTCTTGTGCTTCAAATGATAGTCTCCCCAACACTCAACTCTCTCTCATAGGATTTGGATTTGGTGGAAAGAAGATTTGAGTGGAAAGCAACTTGGGAAGGCTAGAAATCAAGATTCATATGGTAGGAATGGAATGTCTTGATCTCAACACATGAGTAGGTGGTTTTCTCTCAGAACATATGAGTAGGAATGATGTGTGTGTTCTGATGGCTCTCTCATCGAATGAGAAGGAGGTGGAGGGGTATATATAGCCTCCACACAAAATCCAACCGTTACACAGATTTCCAATCTCGGTGGGACCGAATAATAAAACTCGGTCTGACCGAAGTAGTAAACCTAGTGACCGTTAGGAATTTCGGTGGGACTGACATGCAACTCGGTAGGACCAATTCGGTTAGGGTTTGGGCATAACGTAATCTCGGTGAGACCGATTACACAAACTCGGTGGGACCGAGTTTGGTAATTAGCTAACCAGAGAGTTGGTCAGGCAAACTCGGTGGGACCGATTTGCTCTTTCGGTGGGACTGAGTGAAACTCGGTGAGACCGAAAAGTTACAAAGGGGAAACACTGAGTTTACATTGCAATCTCGGTGGGACCGATTCACTCTTTCGGTGGGACCGAAAAGTTACGAAAGGGAAACAGAGAGTTTGCAACCCCATCTCGGTGGGACCGAGAACCTTATCGGTAAGACCGAATTGCTAGGGTTTGGCAGTGGCTAATGACATTTGAAACTCGGTGGCGCCGGATAGGAAAAATCGGTAGGACCGAGTTTGGCTTAGAGTTTAGGTCATATCTGGATATGGGAAAGTAGTTGAGGGTTTTGGAGCATATCATTAAGCACATGAAGCAAGAGGCTCATTAAGCAACACCTCATCCCTCCTTGATAGTATTGGCTTTTCCTATGGACTCAATGTGATCTTGGATCACTAAAATATAAAATGAAGAGTCTTGAGCTTTTGAGCTTGAGCCAATCCTTTGTCCTTAGCATTTTGAGGGTTCTACTTTCATATCCATGCCATGCCAATCATTGAGCTTTCTTGAAATAATTATCTTGGAATAGCATTATCTCAATGAGCTATATGTTGTTATGAATTACCAAAAGCACCTAGGGATAGTTGCACTTTCAATCTCCCCCTTTTTGGTAATTGATGACAACATATAGATCAAAGCTTTGACAAATGATAATAAGTATGAAGTATATCGTCGCTTTGAGAAGTATGTGATAAGTAAGAGCTCCCCCTAAATTTGTGCATATATAAAATTTTCTTTGGACTGCAAATGCACAAGGAGTTAGAGTCATGGGTTACTCTTCCATGTCACATACATCTTGGTGGAGCGCTCAAAATGATAAGAATGAAATACATGCACTCATCACCAAGAATAGTGAATGATCACAAACGATAGATAGCATGATAATATTTAAGCAAGCATTAAGCAAACATTAAGTGTAGCTTATGATCAAACACATGATCATCGATGTCTCACACATAATGACATAGTATCAAGCACTCAAAAGCAGAAAAAGTTCGAAAGACCACCAAATAAAGCAAGAGAGAAAAGCAACACTCTCTCTCTCGAAGCCTATGATCTATACATCTTCTCCCCCTTTGGCAACAAGTTACCAAAAAGTTCCTAGAAAATGCATAGTGCTAAGTCGTCGCTCAGGCTAGATCTTCAGGTGGTGGTGGAGTCCGGATCACTCCAAGGACAAAGGCTTCTGTAGATGCTGAAGTAGTCGCTAGAGTTGGAGCTGAGGTAGATGCTGGAGCTGAGGCTGTGGCTGGTGCAGACGTTGTAGCTCTGGTGTCAGCAACTGGCAGTGCAGACGACCTCGGGCCTCGTGGCACTCTAGAAAAAGCATGAGTTGTGGTCCTGCCTCTCCTTTCATTCATGTTCTCCTGGAGCTGCTCCACTATAGACTGGACTTCTGTTACCTTGACATCCAAGTCATAGAACTTCTGTTCCATGATCCTCTCTAGGCTCTGCTGATTTTTGGTGAGGTTGGCTATACTTTGCTCAATTCTCAGCGAGGATGCAATCAAGTAACTGAGCTGCTCTTGTTTCGTCTTCAAGAAGTACTCAGATGCCTCCTCTTGAGTAGGCATCCTGGCAGCTTTCTCCTTCTTCGCCTTCTCCTTCTTTGCAAATGCTTGTGCAGATGATGGCTCATTTTCTGTCATCACAACTTCATTGTTCTCAAAATCTGGACGGATGGGCAGGTGTTCCTTATCCAAAATATATATGCCCGTGCCCATCTTGGAGTTGATGAGCTCCTGAATCTGAGGGGCATATCCACAGCTCCTCTTTTGATCTGCAGCTGTCCTCTTTATGGTTTCCACAATGAGACTCATGACCTTGAATTTCTGAGGCACGTCAAAGACATGAAGCAGGTTGATTGCGTGACCTCTGATCATCTTGTGATCTCCAGACTTAGGCAATAGAGTGTGCCTTAGTATCCAATTGATAGTAGGCAATCCTGAAAGCAGATAGTGCACTGAGCCAAACTTGAATGAGTCAAGAGCTTCATTGGGAATTTCCTTGTACATGTTGGACATGGAGTTATGGTCCATTTTCTTCTTGGCATAGATGTCCAAGTCCTCATCTTGCTATTCTGGGGCATTGATGATCTGTGCCCACTCAGCCACTGTAGATTGGTACCTTGTACCCTCTGACATCCATGTAATCCTTCCATCCGGATAAAAGTGAGCTGTGGAGTAGAACTGCATGATGAGTTCCTCGTTCCACTTTGTGAGCTTCTGCCCAACAAAGTCCTCTACTCCACACGCTCTGAAGCTGTCCTGAACTCCTGGATAGTTCTCTTCATTCTCCTTGATATAGGTCCAGTCGACCCATCTCATGTCACAAACGATTGGCTTCTTGTCAAGAAAAACAGTCTCATAAAAATCTTGTTGCTCCTTTGTGTGAAATCTGTAGTCCATGACAGTCCTTCTCCTAGAAGCATATGGATCTGTTTCCCTCCATTTCCTGAGCCCTGAGTCTCTCCTGAGCTTCATGTCCTCATCCACATGATGAGCATCGTTGTGGTCTGGGATCTTGGGCTTGAGCTTCCGAAGGACACTCTCTTCCTCTTCTTCAATAGCTTCAGGCACTGGGGCCTTGTTCTTTTCTGCAGCAGGTATACTCCTTGTGTTTCGCTTTGGAGCTGTCTTAGGCTTAGGTGCAGCCTTAGGAGCTTCCTTGGGCTTGGATGCAGCTTTCCCTGACCTTATGGCATCTCCCATAAGTTTGGCTGCCTTGGGTGCTGGTGCAGCATCCTCTTCTTCCTCCTCCTCTTCTACCATGATGGAGGCTCTCCCAAGCACTTTGGCTACAGTCTTCTTCACTCTCTCTTTCCTCTTTTTCCCTTCAGCAGCAATGGGCTCAATGGGAGCAGGTGCAGGCTTCTCAGTTGATGCTCTAGCCTTAGACATGGGCTGCCTGCCTGCTGCCTCTTGATTTTCAGTCCTGGCTTTCAGCCTTGAGCTGGCTCAACCCTCTTGGAAGTGGCCTCTTCCTCTGCCACATAGTCTTCATCCTCAGAATCAGACGTTCTCTTCTTCCTCTGACGTGTGGCAGCCTTAGGCAGGTTGCTGGGTGTGCTCCTGCTGCCATCATCAGAAGAACTTGAGGGGCTAGTGCCCTCACTCATCACAACTTGCTGCTCTGAGAGGTTTTGGCTGTCACTTTGATCAGACATGCTGCAAGCTGACTGCTGACCCTGTGAATAGATTATAGAAGAGATAGAGTGGATGAGCATCACAAAAAGCAGAGATTTTTGCAAAAGAATAATTCAAAAACTTAGTTTTAGTTTTCCACAGAAAGCATCTCGGATCTACCGATTTTAAAACTCGGTGACACCGAAGCAGTTTTGGCACCAAAACTGGTGAACTCGGTCAGACCGAGTCACAGTTCGGTGGCACCGAGACTGCTAGGGTTTCACAGAATTCCAAAATCGGTCGCACCGATAAGTTATTCTCGGTCACACCGAGTTTAACTTGTGCAATGGAAAAAGCCAGATCGGTGGGACCGAGTTTTTCAACTCGGTGGGTCCGAGATGGTTTCGGCGGAAACCTAACCCTAAAATTTTCGAATTAAACCTAATCTACGAGCGTTTTGACTGGATAGAAGTTTATCAATCATGGCAAGATACACGATAATCACAATGTGCTAGGAATCAGATTGAGGAATAGCACAATGATCAAGTCCATACCCTAGTTCGGCGTGGACTTGCTATGGCGGCAACGGCGGGGCAGAAATCCGTTGACGGCGGCGAAGACCAGCGACAGGAGGCTGCTGGCGGCGAGGAGACGATCCGGAGACCTCGAGGGCAGAGCAGGCTATCGCGCGAGCGAGGAGGTTTCGGAGAAATTTCCAAAATTCTGCCCGTCACTATATATAGCCTGACCCTGTCGGTGTGACCGAGTGGAACAACTCGGTGGCACCGAGATGCAAAACTGTGTGCAGTTATTGCAACTCGGTGTGACCGAAAAGTTCAAATCGGTTGCACCGAGATCAAAAACCTAGATCAACTTGATGAACTCGGTAGGACCGAAAATGGAGCATCGGTCAGACCGAGATTCATAAAGAGGTTTTGGAAGTTTAAGTCTATGACGAATCGGGGACTCCGAGCGCTCCTCACACAGAGTGGTTCGAATCTGACTTGATCAAATTTTGTGATGCAGCATGAATAGAGTTTGAGACGAGAAAAGCATAGATAGCTAGAGGAGGTTCTTAGGCATCCTTGTCCATCCACTTGGCAAAAGAAGATAAAGCCAAACAATCAAAACAATAAGTGGATGTCCTTGAATGAGTAAAATATGCAACCAACATGCTCACACAATAAGATAGCGAATGAAATATGTGGCAAAGCATGCACAACCAATTCTAGCATCTATCAAGCAATTTGCGATGATTAGGTCATCTATATATGAGTATATTGACTTAGGAGTCAAGTGAGAACACTTGATCGTAGGTCATACTCATCGTTTAAGCTCAAGTGGGGTTACCACTTTTACATAAAGCATTGCTTTGTTCACATCTTTAGAGTTGCTTTAGCTCAAGTCTTAGAGTAAAGCTCCCCCTAGATGTGATATCCCCCCTAAGAGGGATGAACTAACCTTGGGTTTTGTCGATGATGACTTCATGTAGATATTGAAGATGTGGATGCTCAATGTTGATGTAGATCTCTTGGAGCTATCCTTTTGAGTGAATTGCACTTTCAATACCTACATGGGTTAGTCCCACAAGGAACAAACAAGGATATCCATAGACATAGAGTGATGCACACAAAAGATGATGTCCATGAAAACTTTAGGTTACCTTGTCCCTTGTCTTACCAACAAGAGGGTTTGTGACTCCTTGAACTAGTGCAAGATGTGGAAGTTGATTGCACTTGTTCTTGCCAAAATGATAAGAGTGAAGTATGTTGGCGGAGTCACCCTCAAGAACTCTCTAGTTCTTCTTCTTTTGGATCCACATCATCTTGATGGGAATCCTTGGAGTTGTAGTCGTACTTGATGAAGTGGAACTTGACGTAGTCTTGGGAATCCACTTGACTAAGGTCTTAGGAGCTTCTTCAAATGCATCAATTTCCTCTTGAAGCTTGTCCTTCCCTTTTTGCTCGTAGTCTTGTGGTGGAAGATTATCTTGAGCTTGTGTCCCCTTGAAAGAAGTATACTTCTCTTGTTGAGGGACAAACTTCGTCTTGTGGTATTGATCTTCTTCCCATTCAACTCCATTGGCATTGAACTTTCGTTCAAAACCAACACCTTGATTCTTCCGGTGCATTCCTTGCTTGCGCACAATTTCCTCGAATTGCTTACTCCCGGCAAGGCTCTTTTACACTCCTTTCTCTATAATTCCCTTCAATAAGCTATTTTCTTGCTCAAGTGTAACTTGACTAAGAGAATCATTAGTGGAATCAAGAGAACTACTAGAAGCAACAATATTGGATTTAGCATGATCATTGTTACTACTAGAGGAGGAATCTTTCTTGTTAGATTTGACTTGAGGCATGTAAGTGGATAAGAGTAAACGCTTGGCAATGTAAGAAGAACTTTTCTTGCGGAGATCATCATTGATTGCCTTTAAGAACTCATGCTCTTGCTCAAGATTGAGTTTTTCAAAGCGTAGCTTCTCATGAGCCCTTAAAAGTTCTCGATGATCTTCGAAGATAGTGTCATGAGCTAACTTAAGAGTTTTTAGTTCTTTAGTTAGAGCCTCAATCTTCTCCTTATCATTGTCATTCGTTTTATCTTGTTTAGCATGATTAATTGGTCTTTCATCATAGTACTCATCACTAGAGTTGTCACCAATCAAATCATCACCTAACAAGTCATCTTCATCACTATTGAAATCAACATACTCGGGGTGTGTTACCTTAGGACCTTTGGCCATGAAGCATCTTCCAATTCCTTCATTTGGTGAGTCAAATATGTTGTAGGAGTTGGATGACACAAGTGCTAGACCGGCAACACCTTCCTCTTGAGTATCTTCGGAGTCGGAGTGATAACTTCTCTCGGAGTGGCTGTCGGAGTCGGAGCCGGATACCCATTCACCAACATGAGCTTGATGTCTTCGTCTTGTGTAGCTCCTTCATGATTTTTCCTTCCTTTCCAAGTCCTTGCTTCTCCGTGAGTATCTTCGTTCATAACGATCATCTCTACTCCTTCTCTCTCTTGGTGGTGATCCTTTGCTTCTTCTTTTTGGAGAATCTTCTCTTCTCTTGTAGGGAGCCGTACACTCATTGGAATAGTGTCCGGGTCTTCCACAATTGTAGCAGTTTCGCTCTCGACTAGAAGATCTTTTGTCATTGTAGGACCTTGATTTGGAGCTTCTATCTTTGCTTCTACTCTTGTAGAACTTGTTGAAGTTCTTCACCATTAAGCTCAATTCTTCATTGAAGTCTTGTTTCTCACTTGATGATGTAGGGGCTTCACATGAGGCTTTGTAGGCACCACTTGATTTGTTGTGAAGTTCCTCTTTATCCTTAAGTGACATCTCATGAGCAACAATCCTTCCAATCACCTCCGTTGGCTTGAGATCTTTGTAATTGGGCATCATTTGGATCAATGTGCACACGGTATCATATTTTCCATCCAAGGCTCTTAGGATCTTCTTGATGATGAATTTATCGGTCATCTCTTCACTTCCTAAGCCGGCAATCTCATTTGTGATGAGAGCAAGCCTAGAGTACATTTCGGCGACACCTTCACCATCCTTCATCTTGAACTTGTCAAGTTGGCTTTGAAGCACATCCAACTTGGATTCCTTGACGGAGTCGGTACCTTCGTGCATATCAATCAAAGTGTCCCAAATTTCCTTTGCATTCTCAAGGCGGCTGATTTTGTTGAATTCTTCGCGGCACAATCTGTTGAAGAGAATATCACAAGCTTGAGCATTGTATTGCAACATCTTCAACTCATCCGCGGTAGCTTCATGGTTTGGTTCTTTCCCATCAAAGAAGTCACCTTGCAAACCAACACACACAATAGCCCAAACGGCGGGGTTATGTCCAAGAATATGCATTTTCATTTTATGCTTCCAACTAGCAAAATTAGTACCATCAAAGTAAGGACCTCTACGGTGATAATTTCCCTCGCTAGACGCCATACTCTCCTAGGTTGTGAAACCAAGGCTATGACCACCAAAAGCTATGGAGATCAAGCAAATGGAGACCAAGGCTCTGATACCACTTGTAGGATCGAAAGTATGTCTAGAGGGGGGGTGATTAGACTACTTGACCAAATAAAAACTTAGCCTTTTCCCAATTTTAGTTCTTGGCAGATTTTAGCTATTTTAGGACAAGTCAAGCAATCATCACATAATTCAAGCAAGCATGCAAAGAGTATATTGGCAGCGGAAAGTAAAGCATGCAACTTGCAAGAATATAAAGGGAAGGGTTTGGAGATTTCAAACGCTATTGGAGACACGGATGTTTTTCCCGTGGTTCGGATAGGTGGTGCTATCCTACATCCACGTTGATGGAGACTTCAACCCACGAAGGGTAACGGTTGCGTGAGTCCACACAGGGCTCCACCCAAGGGCAACGGTTGCGTGAGACCACGGAGGGCTCCACCCACAAAGGGTCCACGAAGAAGCAGCCACCCACAAAGGGTCCACGAAGAAGCAACCTTGTCTATCCCACCATGGCCAACGCCCACGAAGGACTTGCCTCACTAGCGGTAGATCTTCACGAAGTAGGCGATCTCCTTGCCCTTACAAACTCCTTGGTTCAACTCCACAATCTTGTCGGAGGCTCCCAAGTGACACCTAGCCAATCTAGGAGACACCACTCTCCAAGAAGTAACAAATGGTGTGTAGGTAATGAACTCCTTGCTCTTGTGCTTCAAATGATAGTCTCCCCAACACTCAACTCTCTCTCATAGGATTTGGATTTGGTGGAAAGAAGATTGGAGTGGAAAGCAACTTGGGAAGGCTAGAAATCAAGATTCATATGGTAGGAATGGAATGTCTTGATCTCAACACATGAGTAGGTGGTTTTCTCTCAGAACATATGAGTAGGAATGATGTGTGTGTTCTGATGGCTCTCTCATCGAATGAGAAGGAGGTGGAGGGGTATATATAGCCTCCACACAAAATCCAACCGTTACACAAATTTCCAATCTCGATGGGACCGAATAATAAAACTCGGTCTGACCGAAGTAGTAAACCTAGTGACCGTTAGGAATTTCGGTGGGACTGACATGCAACTCGGTAGGACCGATTCGGTTAGGGTTTGGGCATAACGTAATTTCGGTGAGACCGATTACACAAACTCGGTGGGACCGAGTTTGGTAATTAGCTAACCAGAGAGTTGGTCAGGCAAACTCAGTGGGACCGATTTCCTCTTTCGGTGGGACCGAGTGAAACTCAGTGAGACCGAAAAGTTACAAAGGGGAAACACTGAGTTTACATTGCAATCTCGGTGGGACCGATTCGCACTTTCGGTGGGACCGAAAAGTTACAAAAGGGAAACAGAGAGTTTGCAACCCCATCTCGGTGGGACCGAGAACCTTATCGGTAAGACCGAATTGCTAGGGTTTGGCAGTGGCTAATGACATTTGAAACTCGGTGGCGCCGGATAGGAAAAATCGGTAGGACCGAGTTTGGCTTAGAGTTTAGGTCATATGTGGATATGGGAAAGTAGTTGAGGGTTTTGGAGCATATCATTAAGCACATGAAGCAAGAGGCTCATTAAGCAACACCTCATCCCTCCTTGATAGTATTGGCTTTTCCTATGGACTCAATGTGATCTTGGATCACTAAAATATAAAATGAAGAGTCTTGAGCTTTTGAGCTTGAGCCAATCCTTTGTCCTTAGCATTTTGAGGGTTCTACTTTCATATACATGCCATGCCAATCATTGAGCTTTCCTGAAATAATTATCTTGGAATAGCATTAGCTCAATGAGCTATATGTTGTTATGAATTACCAAAACCACCTAGGGATAGTTGCACTTTCAGAATAGGCTCCGGAACTAGCTCAGGAGGTGTCCTATTATTTTCATTTGTCAACATATTATTCAATAGAATTTCAGCTTCATCCGGTGATCTTTCCCTGAAAACAGAACCAGCACAACTATCTAGGTAATCTCTGGAGGCATCGGTTAGTCCATTATAAAAGATATCAAGTATTTCATTTTTCTTAAGAGGGTGATCAGGCAAAGCATTAAGTAACTTGAGAAGCCTCCCCCAAGCTGGTGGGAGACCCTCTTCTTCAATTTGCACAAAATTATATATATCCCTTAAAGCAGCTTGTTTCTTATGAGCAGGGAAATATTTAGCAGAGAAGTAATAAATCATATCCTGGGCACTACGCACACAACCAGGATCAAGAGAATTAAACCATATCTTAGCATCACCCTTTAATGAGAACAGAAATATTTTAAGGATATAAAAGTAGCAAGTTCTCTCATCTTTAGTGAACAGGGTGGCAATATCATTTAATTTAGTAAGATGTGCCACAACAGTTTCAGATTCATAGCCATGAAAAGGATCAGATTCATCCAAAGTAATTATATCAGGATCAACAGAGAATTCATAATCCTTATCGGTAACACAGATAGGTGAAGTAGCAAAAGCAGGGTCAGGTTTCATTCTAGCATTTAGAGATTGCTGCTTCCATTTAGCTAATAACCTCTTGAGTTCGTATCTATCTTTGCAAGCTAAAATAGCTAAAGAAGCTTCTTTATAAAAAACAGAACCCTTAGGAATAACAGGTGAATCTTCATCATCACTTTCATCAGTATTATCAGATTCAATATTTTCATTCTCTCTAGCCCTAGCAAGTTGTTCATCAAGAAATTCACCAAGTGGCACAGTAGTATCAAGCATAGAAGTAGTTTCATGATAAGTATCATGCATAGCAGAAGTGGCATCATCAATAACATGCGACATATCAGAACGGATAGCAGAAGCAGGTTTAGGTGTTGCAAGCTTACTCAAAACAGAAGGTGAATCAAGTGCAAAGCTAGATGTCAGTTCCTTACCTCCCCTCGTAGTTGAGGGATAAATATTGGTTTTTGGATCTCTCAAGTTCTTCATAATGATAAGCAGATATAAATCCCAAGTGACTCAAAGAATAGAGCTATGCTCCCCGGCAACAGTGCCAGAAAATAGTCTTGATAACCCACAAGTATAGGGGATCGCAATAGTTTTTGAGGGTAGAGTATTCAACCCAAATTTATTGATTCGACACAAGGGGAGCCAAAGAATATTCTCAAGTATTAGCAGCTGAGTTGTCAATTCAACCACACCTGGATAACTTAATATCTGCAGCAAAGTATTTAGTAGCGAAGTAATATGATAGTAGTGGTAACGGTAGCAAAAGGTAACTGTAGCAAAAGTAATGTTTTTGGTATTTTGTATTGATGATAGCAATAGCAACGGAAAAGTAAATAAGCGAAGAACAATATATGGAAAACTCGTAGGCAATGGATCAGTGATTGAGAATTATGCCAGATGCGGTTCATCATGTAACAGTCATAACCTAGGGTGACACAGAACTAGCTCCAGTTCATCAATGTAATGTAGGCATGTATTCCGAATATAGTCATACGTGCTTATGGAAAAGAACTTGCATGACATCTTTTGTCCTACCCTCCCGTGGCAGCGGGGTCCTAATGGAAACTAAGGGATATTAAGGCCTCCTTTTAATAGAGTACCGGAACAAAGCATTAGCACATAGTGAATACATGAACTCCTCAAACTATGGTCATCACCGGTAAGTATCCCGATTATTGTCACTTCGGGGTTAACGGATCATAACACATAATAGATGACTATAGACTTGCAAGATAGGATCAAGAACTCTCATATATGGATGAAAACATAATAGGTTCAGATCTGAAATCATGGCACTCGAGCCCTAGTGACAAGCATTAAGCATAGCAAAGTCATAGCAACATCAATCTCAGAACATAGTGGATACTAGGGATCAAACCCTAACAAAACTAACTCGATTACATGATAGATCCCATCCAACCCATCACCGTCCAGCAAGCCTATGATGGAATTACTCACGCACGGCAGTGAGCACCATGAAATTTGTGATGGAGGATGGTTGATGATGACGATGGCGACGGATTCCCCTCTCCGGAGCCCCGAACAGACTCCAGATCAGCCCTCTCGAGAGGTTTTAGGGCTTGGCGGCGGCTCTGTATCGTAAAACGCGATGAATCCTTCTCTCTGATTTTTTTCTCCCCAAAACCAAATATATAGAGTTGGAGTTGAGGTCGGAGGAGCTCCAGGGGCCCACGAGGTAGGGGGCGTGCCCCCACCCTCGTGGACAGGTGGTGGGCCCCCTGGTCTTCATCTTTTGCAGGGATTTTTTATTATTTCCGAAAAGATGTTCTGTGAAGTTTCAGGTCATTCTGAGAACTTTTGTTTCTGCACATAAATAACACCATGGCAATTCTGCTGAAAACAGCGTCAGTCCGAGTTAGTTCCATTCAAATCATGCAAGTTAGAGTCCAAAACAAGGGCAAAAGTGTTTCGAAAAGTAGATATGACGAAGACGTATCAACCCTCTCAGACCGAAAGCGGAAGCGTTATCACAACGCGGTTGATGTAGTCGTACGTCTTCACGATCCGACCGATCCAAGTACCAAACGCACAGAACCTCCGAGTTCAGCACACGTTCAGCTCGATGACGTCCCACGAACTCCGATCCAGTAGAGCTTCACGGGAGAGTTTCGTCAGCACGACGACGTGATGACGGTGATGATGATGCTACCGACGTAGGGCTTCGCCTAAGCACCGATACGATATGATCGAGGTGGATTATGGTGGAGGGGGGCACCGCACACGGCTGGGAGAGATCAACCGATCAACCTGTGTGTCTAGAGGTGCCCCTGCCCCCGTATATAAAGGAGCAAGGGGGGAGGCCTGCCGGCCCCTGCAGGCGCGCCAGGAGGAGGAGTCCTCCTCCTAGTAGGAGCACGACTCCCCTCTTTCCTACTCCTACTAGGAGGGGGAAAGGAAGGGGGAATGGGAGAAGGAAAGGGGGGTGCCGCCCCCTCTCGTAGTCCAATTGGGACCAGAGGGGGAGGGGCGCGCGGCCTGCCCTAGGCCAGCCCTCTCTCTCTCTCTCTCCACTAAGGCCCATAAGGCCCACTATTTCTCCTGGGGGGTTCCGGTAACCCTCCGACACTCCAGTTTTCTCCGAAACCACCCGGAACACTTCCGGTGTCCGAATATAGTCGCCAATATATTGATATTTACGTCTCAACCATTTCGAGACTCCTCGTTATGTCCGTGATCATATCTGGGACTCTAAACTACCTTCGGTACATCAAAACACAAAAACTCATAATACAGATCGTCACTGAACTTTAAGCGTGTGGACCCTACGGGTTCGAGAACTATGTAGACATGACCGAGACACGTCTCCGGTCAATAACCAATAGCGGAACCTGGATGCTCATATTGGCTCCCACATATTCTATGAAGATCTTTATCGGTCAAACCGCATAACAACATACGTTGTTCCCTTTGTCATCGGTATGTTACTTGCCTGAGATTCGATCGTCGGTATCTCAATACCTAGTTCAATCTCGTTACCGGCAAGTATCTTTACTCGTTCCGTAATACATCATCTCACAACTAACTCATCAGTTACAATGCTTGCAAGGCTTATAGTGATGTGCATTACCGAGTGGGCCCAGAGATACCTCTCCGACAATCGGAGTGACAAATCCTAATCTTGATCTATGCCAACTCAACAAGTACCATCGGAGACACCTATAGAGCACCTTTATGATCAGCCAGTTACGTTGTGACATTTGGTAGCACAGAAAGTGTTCCTCCGATAATCGGGAGTTGCATAACCTCATAGTCATAGGAACATGTATAAGTCATGAAGAAAGCAATAGAAGCAAACTAAACGATCAAGTGCTAAGCTAATAGAATGGGTCAAGTCAACCACATCATTCTCATAATGTTGTGACCCCGTTAATCAAATGACAACTCATGTCTATGCTTATGAAACTTAACCATCTTTGATTAATGACCTAGTCAAGTAGAGGCATACTAGTGACACTCTGTTTGTCTATGTATTCACACATGTACTAAGTTTCCAGTTAATACAATTCTAGCATGAATAATAAACATTTATCATGATATAAGGAAATAAATAATAACTTTATTATTGCCTCTAGGGAATATTTCCTTCAGTATCCCACTTGCACTAGAGTCAATAATCTAGATTACACAGTAATGATTCTAACACCCATGGAGCCTTGGTGCTGATCATGTTTTGCTCCTGAGAGAGGCTTAGTCAATGGGTATGCAACATTCAGATCTGTATGTATCTTGCAAATCTCTATGTCTCCCACCTAGATTGATCGCGGATGGAATTGAAGCGTCTCTTGATGTGCTTGGTTCTCTTGTGAAATTTGGATTCCTTTGCCAAGGCAATTGCACCAGTATTGTCACAAAAGATTTTCATTGGACCCGATGCACTAGGTATGACACCTAGATCGGATATGAACTCCTTCATCCAGACTCCTTCATTCGCTGCTTCCGACGCAGCAATGTACTCCGCTTCACACATAGATCCCGCCATGACGCTTTGATCAGAACTTCTCCAACCGACAACTCCACCATTCAATATAAACACGTATCCGGTTTGTGATTTAGAATCGCCCGGATCAGTGTCAAAGCATGCATCAACGTAACCATTTACAATGAGCACTTTGTCACCTCCATAAACGAGAAACATATCCTTAGTCCTTTTCAGGTATTTCAGGATGTTCTTGACCGCTGTCCAGTGATCCATTCCTGGATTACTTTGGTACCTCCCTGCTAAACTAATCGCAAGGCACACATCAGGTCTGGTACACAGCATTGCATACATGATAGAGCCTATGGTTGAAGCATAGGGAACATCTTTCATTTTCTCTCCATCTTCTGCAGTGGTCGGGCATCGAGTCTTACTCAACTTCACATCTTGTAACACAGGCAAGAACCCTTTCTTTGCCTGATCCATTTTGAACTTCTTCAAAATTTTGTCAAGGTATGTGCCTTGTGAAAGTCCAATTAAGCGTCTTGATCTATTTCTATAGATCTTGATGCCCAATATGTAAGCAGCTTCACCGAGGTCTTTCATTGAAAAACTCTTATTCAAATATCCTTTATGCTATCCAGAAATTCTATATCATTTCCAATCAACAATATGTCATACACATATAATATTAGAAATGCTACAGAGCTCCCACTCACTTTCTTGTAAATACAGGCTTCTCCAAAAGTCTATATAAAACCATCACTACAAAAAAATACACTTCCGTGATGATACATGTTTGTCACAGTAGGTCGCTTTTTTTGTCATGCATGCACATCCATGACAAATTTATGACAGAATCAAGATAGTCATACCTGTGCTGTCGTAGAAGTGTTCCATGACATTACCAAAATTATCATCACGGAAGTGTCCACTTCCATGACGATAAATCGTGCGTCACAGAAGTGCTTTCGTCAAGGGTGACCGACACGTGGCATCCACCATAATGGAACGCCGTTAAGCTATCGGGTCGGGTTTTGGATCCGATAACCCGTTAACAGCCCTGACCAATGGGGATTTTCCACGTGTAAAATCATCATTGGCTAGAGGAAACACGTGTCAGCTCATCATTGGGACAGATGTCATCCACTCACTGGACTGAAGGCGCCTATGATACGTCGACAAGTGGCACGGCCCAACAGTGGCCCATTCCTGTGAAAAGGCCGGCCCATTTGACTTGGTCAAAAGCTGGTGGGCCGGCCGATGGAAAGCCTGTTAATGGCCTGTTCGCATATAGCCCATTTACAGCCCACTAACCCAAGGCCCGTTACGCCCTATCCGAATTAGGCCCAGTAGCGTCATCTGGGCCGTCCAATATGATTCCAGCCCATTTTCACTTCTGGCCCATGTATAGCCCATGACGTCTTTCGGCCCATATGAGGCCCTTTGTAACTCTTGTCCCATTAGCGGCCCATGCTGAAACTGGCCCATAATGAACAGTGTATCACTTTACACCCATTAACGGCCCATGGTGAAACTGGCCCATAATGAACAATGTATCACTTTATACCCATTAACGGCCCGTTATTCCGTTGGTCCGTCTCCAGCCCATGTTATCTTTCGGCCTTCTTAGAGCCCATTTATTCTTGGGCTCATTTCCAGCATTCGTTTACTTATGGCCCGTTACTGTCATTTTCTGCTTATGGGCCAAAATCAGCCCGTGGTTACAGTCGGCCCGTTTGTGGTTCGTTAATACGTTGGGCCGTTTTCATAGCGTCATCAAATACGACCTATTAACGATGGCCCGTTATGGTCGGCCCATGAACGGACGATTCCAACTCTAGCCCGTTTACAGCCAGAATGCAGTCTGTTTGGCCCATGTTTGGCCAATCGATCATACGGCCCGTATAAGGCCCATTGATGATACGACCCGTAGAAGGCCCATTGATGATATGGCCCGTAGAAGGCCCATTGTTTCTACGGCCCGTAGAAGGCCCACTGTTTCTACGGCCCGTAGAAGGCCCACTGTTTCTACGGCCCGTAGAAGGCCCACTATTTCTATGGCCCGTAGGAGGCCTAGTGTCACTACAATAAATATTAGCCCATGGTTATTGTGGCCTAGTTTTAAAAAATAGGTTATTGCAGCCACTAGCAAACCGCAGAAAAAGAACTGCATTGACTACAAGCAAACAAATAAACAAGACAACAAGGAAATAAATAACCAAGGAACTTACACTAGGCTATCACGGCTATTACACATATTACATCCACTTGGCATCAAAGTTCGCCACCAGTGCAAATATAGGGAACACAGCAGCATATAAACGCCGCAGCAAAACAAGTACAGAACTGAAACCACTTCAGAAGAGCTCAAGAAACAATATCCTGGGTACCCATAATGCTGGCAAGATGCTTAGCAAGCTTATTAAGTTTCTCTTGTTTGGCGCTTAAGTCCTCCAGTGCTTGCTGTTGCACCAGAAAGTATGCATCTGAATTATGTAGGGACTTCCTCAGTCCTTCGGCTTCCTGTCGCATAACATCTGATTGATGTCTTTCAACTTGAAGTTGAGACTCAAGAAGCCGAACTGATTCAGGCAATGAGTTCAAAGAGCTGGTGCCAGCAGTGGTAGCCAGTAACTCGAACACTACATCAATACAGGACTTTGGGGTTGTCTTAGTGTCTTCAATATAGTTTTTATCAGCTTTCTTGGAGACCAACAGGGATGTCTCACTATCTTGAACCTTATCTGCATTACTTCCTTTACCATTGCATAACAGGGTACTCTTCTCCAATATTTTATCCGCGTTCTAAAAGAGAAACAAACAAACACATCTTAGGTTTACAATGTAGTATATGAAACTCATTTTGGTAAACCAGTTCAGTAGTAAGGTGGACAGGATAACAGCATGAAACAAACATATATCTATGTAGTATGGTCACTGTATGGTCTATATCATTCTAGTTTATGTTGCCAAATCAAGATAGATACAGTTCGAATCATATCTATTTAAGACAAAGCAGCATAGACAGAATATAAGTGTGGGAAACTACATAACAATAACAACACTTGTAATGTGCATGGCATGAGAACATAACTGTTTATTCAATGGAAACTGAAATCAACATAGAGCAAGTTACAACAGCAAACAACCAAACACGTTGAAGAAACAGGTTTAAAACATACCTGTTGCGCCATTGGAGTTTCAATTGCATCCTTCAAATTTGAAATTAGTTGGTATAAGTAAATAAAGTGATGCAAGAGCAAAGTAGTATGAACCATAGCTATGGAACCTGACCTGAGAACAATTCTTCTTCTGCTTTAAGCGTTGACTTCGGGTTCGGAGTGGTGGTCGTCGTGATTTGGGCACTGCAGTTGCCTTACTAACTATTGGGGATATTACTGCTGGGCGTAAACCGACCTATCTGGGCCGGGTCAACTTCATTAGTAGTTCAAGAGTGCTAAAGCCCAGGAAGACAGATGAGGGCTTAAGGCCTGTAGTCGGTTTAATACTTGTAGCTGTAAACCGGTATTTTTGTATAAACTTGTATTGTAAGTTAGGAATAAGGAGAGACCAACCCGGATACGAATATCGACCGGTGTTGGGACTCTGTGAACCGACGAGCATCACCCGTGTATATAAGGGGATGACCCGGCGGCGGTTCAAGGACAGACAACAACTCGAGACATAGGTGAAGCTTGTTTGCTCCCTAGTCATCGAAACCCCATCAATTCCATCACAACTAGACGTAGGCTTTTACCTTCATCGAAGGGGCCGAACTAGTATAAACTCTCTTGCGTCCCTGTGTCCGCTTTAACCCCTTCAAGCTAACCCGTCGCGATGGCTCCACGACTAAGTCCTTTCTCTAGGGCATCTGCCGTGACAAAACCACGACAGTTGGCGCCCACCGTGGGGCTATCGCACGATGGTTTCAGGTTCTTGGAGGGCCGCTTTAAAGGACTCGAGGGCTACGCTGTAGGCCGGATGACTAAGAGTCGTCGCGGCAAGCTCTACATCGACGACGCAGGCTGGGGCCCCGAGGCCGGCTCAGTTGAGTACGGGTACCGGGTCCCCTTTGATGGCATTCACGTTTTCATTGGCAAGATCGGTGAACCGGGCCCTGAGCCGGACATCTGCACCGACCTCGTCGAGACGGCTCAGCGTGCACGATCCGCCCGAGTTAAACCGGCCATAAAGCGTGCCTTTGTGGGAGTCATCCATGGAGGAAGTTATGAGGATGGATCGGAATCTCGCGGCGAGACCATTGTTTGTTCCGATGACGATTCATCGACCGGAGAAACCGAATCTCTTTATCAGCTACAAGACAGCCGGATTGGGGGCTGTTCCGATGGTGAAAGTATTCGGGACCCCTTTGATCTGCCCAACCGGGTTGGAATATTCATGGCCGGCACACAAGCAGCGCTTCATTCTTCGACCGCTGCGGCAACAACCTCCGGTTCAGCAGCGGCGATGGCTGCCGGGGCAGGAGGCCCTGTGCGCCTGCCGACTCAAGTTCTATCAGAGCTCTTTGATGCATTGGCTGTGCTTATGGCGGAAGCTAATCCGGCGGATCAGGACGTCCACAATGCGGAGATTGCAAAGATAAAGGAATAGATCACCCAGGCCAAGGCGGATCTGGCAGCTGAGGACACCAGGATGGCCACAGAGCGGGCCTCTTTAGACGCACAGGCCTACAGGCTCATGTTGGACCAGAGCGCGTCGCAGGAAGTCATGAGGAGGAAGCACCGATCCTGTTTGCCTCCGGTTTTCGAGGCCAGAGACCTTTTCAACAGTCCAGGAGCAAGAACCGGCAATCCGCTGGAGGGAAACCGGGCGGAAGCTCCTGGGACAGGTGCACCGGTTCAGCCTCGTCAGATGGACCCACCTCGTCAAAACACCGTTATACCTCAGGCTGTTTTAACACCTCCGGGTCACTACTCCAACCCGATGGACAATCTCGTTGCCGCTGCTGCACGGCTGGAGGCCATTCCAATTGAAGGTGACTCGCCGCAGGCAGTAGAGACGCGACGGGTCAAGGAGCTTCTGAGGACAGCTTTGGTCCAACAGGAAGCGTACTCGTACAGCCGCGACCGCATCCACTCGACCCCCCGTCCAAGATGGAGCTATATCAGACATATGGATGAACCGGCACTGTCGAGTAATGAACGACGTGGAGCACCCCGTGGCAACAACCCGGCGGGCGGTGCTGATAACGCTCAGGAAGTGGTGGACCGGGCCCGAGCGCGCAGGGAGGCCGAGTTAGCCGCACAGCATCAGGCTCGGTAGCTCACGCCGGTTCGCCCAACTATCTCGATCGAACCTGGTGTTACTTCTAGTTCTTTGGGGGTACCTTGCCTTATCCCCGCTTTACGCAATGTGCGCCTGCCCAAGGATTTCAAAGGCCCGCGCAAGGTACCAAATTACACGGCGGATCAACCTCCAGAGACATGGGTGGAGAGCTATGAGATGGCCATGGAGATGCTTGATGTGGATGACGTGGCGTGTGCAAAATACTTCACCATGATGCTTGAAGGAACGGTCCGTACTTGGTTAAAAAGCTTGCCGGCTAATTCTATCAGTTCATGGGCCTAATTACGAGCCCGGTTTATCAGCAATTTCAAGGATACATGTAAATAGCCTATGTCGATAGTGGACTTAGCTGCCTGCGTCCAGGAGGAAGGAGAGTCAACGACTCATTGGGTGCGCCGGGTTTCACAAGTGTTGCACTCATCAGACTGCATCAACGCTGACACCGCAGTATTAACCCTAGAAGGCAACTGCCGGTTTGGGCCCCTAAAGCTGAAGTTGGGATGGATGAAGCGTCATTGCACTGACATGGGGACCCTCATGGCCGCTTTGGTGAAATATGCTGATTCTGATAGTACCAAGGATCCCGAATCTGATGATGACAAGACAGGGAAGGGAAAGAGGAACAACAACTCCAAAGGTCAGCAGCATCACTGGACAGGCAATGGTGGTGGAGACAAGCGTAAAGCGGATGGTAACATGGACTTTGTGGCTAATACCAACACGCAGGACAATGGCCAGCGACGCAAGGGTAAACCGAAAAATCGCAATGGGGCACCCAACCCTAACCCGGACCACCTAAACTATCTGCTAAGCTAGCCCTGTCCAAGACATGGGACGAAGGAGGTGCCAGCAAACCACCTTTGGAAGGATTGCTTCATTATGAGGAGTTCAAGAATTCTAATGCTTTCCGGTATGATCACGGCTCCGGCGGTGGCTCAGGATCCGGGCTGGGTTACGGTGGAGGAAATTTCGGTTCAGGATTTAATGGTAATCCGGGCGGACATAATGGTCAAAATAGTCAGAACAACCAGGGTGGTTACAACCAACAGCAGCAACAGTCAGGTTACCAGAGCAACCCAAAGCAGTTGAGTAGTGAGCAGTACCATGTCTTCACCACTAGCTTGGACAAGCGAGACCGGAAGGTTCGGAGGTGGGCGGTCAACTCTGTTGAACCGGCCATACCCCGTTATCTACGTTGGTCTGAACAGCCAATCATATGGAGCAGAGAGGATCACCCTCCCCAGGTTGATAATCTGGGTCAGTTGGCTCTGGTGGTGGCGCCTCAGGTGGGAGGTTACAAGTTCACCAAGGTGCTCATGGATGGAGGGAGCAGCATTAATATCTTGTACTATGAGACCTTCCATCGTATGGGACTAACAGATAAAAATCTCAAACCGTCTAATACGGTGTTCCACGGTGTAGTACCTGGAAGATCAGCATATCCAGTTGGTAAGATAGCTCTGGAAGTGGCCTTTGGGGATGATCATGATTCCAGGTCGGAGACATTGACGTTTGAAGTGGTGAAAATCCAAAGTCCATATCACGCCCTGTTTGGGCGACCGGCCTACGCCAAGTTTATGGCACGGCCCTGTTATGTGTATTTGCAGCTCAAGATGCCGGGTCACAAGGGGACAATAACGGTTCACGGAAGCCGAAAAATCACTTTGGAGTGCGAGGAAGGAGATGCGCCCTATGCAGAGTCGGTTTGTGCCACCGAGGAGCTGAAGTATTATAAGGACAATGTTGATCCGGCGGACATGACTCCATTAAAGAAGCCAACTACGGAGCATGATCCGGCCCTGAAGTTCAAATCGGCAGCAGAAACTAAGCTTGTTGACTTTGTACCGGGCGATTCGTCCAAGCAGTTCAACATCAGTGCTAATTTGGATCCGAAATAGGAAAGCGCGCTCATCGAGTTCATCCATGAGAATCGGGACATTTTTGCATGGAAGCCCTCTGACATGCCAGGTGTACCGAGGCAACTCGCTGAGCACACCCTCAATGTGGATCCTAAATACAAACCGGTGAAACAGTTCCTCCGCCGGTTTAATGAAGAAAGACGCAAGGCAATTGGAGAAGAGGTAGCCAGGCTCTTAGCAGCTGGCTTTATTGTTGAAGTTTTTCACCCTGAGTGGCTTGCCAATCCGGTGCTGGTCCTTAAGAAAAACGGCACCTGGCGCATGTGTGTGGATTACACAGATCTTAATAAAGCTTGTCCCGCAGATCCTTTTGCCCTCCCCCGTATTGAACAAATTATTGATGCTACGGCGGGTTGTGAGCGTTTAAGTTTTTTGGATGCATATTCTGGCTATCATCAGATCAAAATGGCAGTTAAGGACCAGGAGAAGACGGCATTCATAACTCCCTTTGGAGCCTTCTGCTATGTGTCTATGCCCTTCGGGCTCAAGAGTGCCCAGGCAACTTATCAACGTTGTGTGCAAAATTGTCTACACAAACAGATTGGCCGTAATGTACATGCTTACGTGGATGATATTGTGGTTAAATCCAGGGAGAAGGAGACTCTGATTGGTGATTTGAAGGAAACCTTTGATAACCTGAGGACATACAAGATGATGCTTAATCCGGACAAGTGCGTCTTTGGTGTACCGGCGGGCAAGTTATTGGGCTTTCTGGTGTCCAATAGGGGAATTGAGGCTAATCCGGAGAAGATCACAGCCATCACCTCCCAGGCTAAACCGAAGTGTATCAATGATGTTCAACGCCTGGCAGGCCGGATTGCCGCGTTAAGCCGGTTTATCAGTCGTCTTGGTGAGAAGGCAATCCCTTTGTATCAGATGTTGAAGAAGACGGATCAGTTTGTCTGGAGTTCTGCTGCTCATGAAGCGTTTGAGGACTTAAAGCGGCAATTGGCCAATCCGCCTGTGCTCGCCGCTCCCATTGACAAGGAGCCGTTACTTCTATATGTTGCTGCTAATGCTCGGGCGGTCAGCGTGGCTATTGTGGTGGAGCAAAAGGAGGCAGGTAAGGAGCATCTGGTTCAACGTCCAGTCTATTATATCAGTGAGGTACTCATTGAGTCCAAGCAAAGGTATCCGCATTGGCAGAAGCTGATGTATGGAGTTTTTATGTTAAGCCAGAAGCTTAAACAATACTTCCAAGGGCATCCAATTACGGTGGTCAGCTCTGCTCCTTTGGGGGATATCATCCAGAACCGGGAAGCAACTGGCCGGATTGCCAAGTGGGCTATAGAGCTTGGGCCGCACGATTTGAAGTATGTGCCTCGGATGGTGGTTAAGTCTCAAGCACTTGTTGATTTTATCAATGATTGGACGGAAATGCAAGCACCTGAAGAAAAGCCAGATCACACATATTGGACCATCCATTTTGATGGATCCAGGCAATTGGAAGGCTCGGGGGCTGGAGTCGTATTAACTTCCCCACGAGGTGATAAGTTTTGTTACGTTCTCCGTTTAATGTTCCCTTGTACTAACAATGCAGCTGAGTATGAAGCCTTGCTCCATGGTCTCCGGATGGCTAAGGAGATGAATCTAAGTCGAGTTAAGTGTTTCGGTGACTCGGACCTCGTGGCTCAGCAAGTGTCCAGCACTTGGGACTGCAAGGACCCACTCATGGCAGCATATCGTCATGAGGTGGATATTGTTGCAGGTCATTTTAAAGGCTATCAGGTGGACCACGTGGACCGGCGGAAAAATGAAGCGGCGGACGCTTTAAACCGGCTGGGCTCTCAGCGCAAACCGGTCCCGCGCAATGTTTTTCTGGATGTGCTGCACAACCCGTCGGTCAAGATCCCTGGTGAAGCGGATTTGGCTATTCCTGATCCGAAGGCTCAATTGGTGGCAGCTCTTCATGTTATTCCGGATTGGATGCTTCCTTACCTGGCATACAAGAACCGGGGCGAGTTACCCGAGGATGAGACTCTGGCCTGACAGATAATCCGGCGATCCAAGTCCATGACTATTATCAACGGCGAGTTGTATCATTGCAGTGTGTCAGGAGCATTTCAACGTTGTGTGTCTCCTGAAGAAGGTCGTGAAATTTTGCGTGAGATCCACGAAGGAGATTGTGGTCACCACGCCGGTTCAAAATCTCTGGTGGCTAAAGCGTTTCGCCATGGCTTCTATTGGTTAACTGCTCATGCTGATGCGGAGGATTTGGTCAGACGATGTGATGGTTGCCAAAAGTTTTCAAGACGTGCTCATGTACCAGCTCAAGAATTGAGAATGATTCCAATTACTTGGCCGTTTGCGACTTGGGGGCTGGATATGGTTGGGCCTTTCAAAAGGTCCAAAGATAAGAAGACCCACCTCCTGGTGGCGGTTGACAAGTTTACAAAGTGGGTGGAGGCAGAACCTGTTAGCAAGTGTGATGCGGCCACGGCGGTTCAGTTCATTAAAAAAGTGATTTTCCAGTTTGGCTTTCCACACAGTATCATCACAGATAATGGTACTAATTTGTCCAAAGGTGCCATGAAGGAGTTCTGCGAACGGGAGCACATCCGGCTCGATGTTTCATCGGTGGCACACCCACAGTCCAATGGTCAAGCAGAAAGAGCTAATCAAGAGATCTTGAGAGGCATCAAGCCCCGGTTCATGGTTCCTTTGCAGAGAACGCCGGGTTGTTGGGTAGAAGAATTACCATCTGTGTTATGGAGCATCAATACAACACCCAACAGATCAACAGGATACACACCATTTTTCATGGTTTATGGAGCGGAGGCGGTTCTCCCCAGTGATATCCGTCATGATTCACCTCGTGTGACGGCTGATATTGAAGCGGACAACGAGACAGCACGGCAAGATGCTTTGGACTGGTTGGATGAAGAGCGTGACATAGCAGCCGCCCGATTGGCGATTTACCAACAGGATCTTCATCGTTATCACAGTTGCCGAGTCAGAACCAGAACCTTTCAGGAAGGAGATTTGGTGCTTTGGCTCATCCAAGATCAGACTGATATGCATAAGCTATCCCCACCTTGGGAGGGGCCTTTCGTGATCAGAAAGAATCTGCACAACGGGTCATACTATCTGATCGATATTCGAGAACATAAGGACTCACGTACATCAGAGGAGGAGACCAACAGGACGTGGAACATAGCTCATCTTCGGCCTTACTATACCTGAGCCATTGGCTCTACTTATGTACATATTACGACAATGTATATATTATGATTAAATATAATAAACCGGAGCCTCAGCTAAAGCGGGGTATCTATTCTTTTACATCATGTGTGGTTACACGGAGTTGTTCTAAAGCGGTCTCCGGTTTACCCCTTGAGTTAGCTTTTTTAAAAGCATCATGTTATATCACTTGGGGGTTTGGTCGTGTCCGAATCAATACCATACCTCTTGATAGGCGAGAGCCACCAGATCACTTGGGGACTTGGTCACGTCTGAACCAGTCATGCCTCTTGATCGGCCTAAGGCCACAGAATCACTTGGGGGCTTGGTCGAACCCGAACCATTGCCATGCAACTTGATCAGCATAAATGCCACGGTTTCATTTGGGGACCTGGCTGACTAGAACCATAGTTACACCTAACGGGAGCTTGGTCATGTTCGGCCATGGTAAAGCCATCTGATCAGCTCAAATAAACCTTTTTTGCAAATGGTTTTGTCATTGCATTTGCTTCACACTTTTCTTTGCAAGATACTTCTTTATTTTTATTGCGTTCTTTAAACCGACAAAGTTTTCAACCGGTTCGTACTGTCAATTGAAGGAACACGGTTCACTTCAATCCAGAGACTATTTGCCCGGTTTGATCTTTTTTGTTAACATCCTCTTATGGAGTAACACGGTGTTTATCATAACCCGGGACGGTTTACATGGTAAATCGGCGTCATATATATATGGGAGATGATATCTCCCCCAACAGTGTGGGTTTATAAAACTCCGCTTCAAGATTGGCCGAGCCAACTTCACGTTCAACAATGTCAGGTATTATGTATCTCAAAAATTTGGTCATATACTTAAAAAAAATTAGATGTTTTGATTTCATGTATGCAGACATCATATTCTGCCTGACGGTACAACCGCGGTGGCACTTGAAGATTTTTTATTGCAGAAAGTACTTTGGCAAGTTCATCACCCAAAGGAAGAGCAAATTATGCATGAAGGCATATCAACATCAAAAGTATCAGCTAGCCTATTACAAGGCAACACGGTGCCCACAATAAGATCATTGTTTTTTTGCAAAGGAGAAGCAGTTTTAAACCGGCTTCCGGTTCAAGCTTGGTCACCAGCCTGGCCTGATGGTTGTGGGTCATCCTGCGCCGCTTCAGCTTCAGTTTCTCTACCCAACGGCTGGAAATCAATAGTTGTACAGTCGATTCCCTTTAATGCTTGAAAAATAGCTTCATCATGGATCAGCAATGACGGGTCAATATCGGGAGCGTAAGTATGCTTACGGATTGGAGGGATAAGATTTTCCGATTCATGAATTGGTGCAACTATTCACTTGTTCTAATTGCCATATTGGGCTTGATAATGAGACAAGTCTGCTTCTTCAGCCAATTGACAAGCTAGCGGACGCACCTCCCGGTTTATTGCTCGCAGATCCGCTTCACCAAACTCTGACCCGTCTTCCTTCAAGCTGGGATAGCCCTGAGCCACTTCAATAGGATCAAAATCCGGCACCCAGGCTTTGGCCCGGATTAAGGCATTGATCGCACTGGTTCGAGCAGTAGATTTCTTCAGCTCTTCAACCCGGGCAGGAAGCACCGACATTTTCATCAGAGTGTCTAGGATCAAAGTGGGCACCGGTTTGTTGTGGGATGCGGTACAGATGATCCGCTGTGTACCAGTGTACAGTTGTTCGACCAACGTATAGGCGGCTTTCAATTTCTTCCGCACATCTGACCCCAAGTGACCAATGCGTGTCCCTGAAATATCGTAAAGGGTTAAACCGGCAGCTCTGTAAGAAGGCCGAGTCAATTCAGAAGTCAAACTGGCTTACCAAAGATAGCAGTGGTCATGGCATGCACGTGCCGCTTTATGCTGGTCAGTTCATCCGCCACCGGTTTTAGTGCAGCCTCGGCATCCTCTGCTCGTTTGATTAAAGCGGACTTTTCAGTGGCCCAATCCGCCCGCTTCTTCTTGAAGCTCTCCTTAAGCTGTTCCATGGCGCTTAAAGCGCTGGCTAATTCCTCTTTTGCTTTGGAGGTTTCAGCTTGTTGGGTTTTCAGTTTTCTTGAAGATCGGCGACTTGGCTTTCTTTCGTCTTCAGCTCAGCCTGCATGCAGACAGTTATATGCTTCAACAAAATGGTACAAGGATTGAAGTACCAACCACATAACAATTTATGCACTTGGCACTTGGGGGCTAATGCATATTCGATCTTCATCTTTCAATTGCTTACAAAGTCCCAAGATCAATACAAGTATTCAACTTGGCACTTGGGGGCTAATGGCTATTTGCTCGTATATATTCTGATGCGGCAATCTCAATTACTTAAAGTACCGGTTTAACTACGTTAAGTTGAACCGGCCCTTGGGGGCTACATCGGCAAATTTCAAAGCATTAAGATTTATATTAGTAAGTCCCGGTTTGAAAGAAGATTACAAACCGGCCCTTGGGGACTAGGAGAGTCAGCAAGAATTTAAGCATACAAGCAGGAAAGAGCATATGGAAGTTACCTCATATTTATCTTTCATCATACTAGCCAGACCGGCTTCATAGTCACGACTGGTATACAGCCGGTTCAGGTAGCCGGAATGGATATCTTGGGCGTTCAGAGCAGCGTAAGTCGCCAGATCAGCATTCCACTTGCCTTTGCCAAAGGCAGCAAATTCTTCCGTGGCAGAATGTTTGGACAAAGCAACAGGATTTCTTGGCTCGATATGGCCAGTGCCAGTAATGACAACCTCATCGTCCTTGGTATCGCCAGTTTGCACTGGGGCTGTTGGCTTGTCAGTAGGTTTTGCTGGACCGGTGGATTTCTCAATCCGGATGGAGCGTGTGGGCTGATTGACAGGACCTGAGGCATCAGTAGGTCTCTCTTCAGCAATAAGATCGTCGTCTTGCTGCGGTGGATCATTGGGTATATCCTCAGGAATAGCCGTTTCAAGATCTGGTGTCTTGCCCGGTTCAAGGACGGCATCTTCTTCGGCCGCTTTGTCTAGGCAAGCCTTCTTGCTTGGCCTAGGTTTGGCCCTGAAAGGAATAACAAAATCAAATACAGCATATGTTCTAAGGCGATGTGCTGCAAATGTTATGATAAGTATAGCTTACCCAAGCACCATTTTGAGCGGTGGCAGCTGAGTAGCCGATGACTCGCCAGAAGATGAGTGGGAAGTAACCTGGTAATCGGAGTCAGATGGATTAAGAGGTTGACGAAAGCAGCCCGCTTTAGGACAAGCACTGACAAGCAAATTAGAGACCTCTGAACGGCGTTTCCGAACCGGACTGTTCGGTAAACCGGCGGTGGTAACTACCTAGCCGCTGTGCCGGGTTGTGCGACGAGCTTCGTGCTGTTGGGTCTTCATAAGAAATTTGGGATCCAAATAAGCAAGAGGATGAGAAAATTTAACTTTCCGGTTTGCCTGACGGATTTTTAGTGAAGGCAAAGGTTCTAAATCGGAAGAGAGAATAATTACCTATGCAACATCAGCGTGGCTGGCTTCGGCATCATCCTGACAAATATCATCATCAATAAGACGCATCAAAAATAAGCCAAGTGAGTCAAGTTCTACCTCAAGGTCCGGATTATCCAGATCATCATCAGGGGCCGGATTAGAGGATGTAGTGGTTCTTTTCCTGTGGGCAGTCTTCTTCACAGCTTTAGTCTTTTGCCGGGTTGCTCTTTCCGGTTTGTCTGGTTTTCTGGTTTCTCCTGCGGTAGTTTCTTGCTCCAAAACGGATCATTGCCCTGATTACACAGACACTGATATTAAACAATGACCAGATATATCAATAACAGATTCAGCAAAAAGAAAAATCATAGTCTTACAGCTGGTGGTTTGTTGGTGGCATAGAAGGGAAGCAGGCCGTTTTCAGCACAGATGTGTTCCGGTTCATTCAGCATCTTATTCACAGCCTCTGTGATTTCTTCATTGGTGAGCTGGATTTTGGAATGTCGCAGTGGGTCATCAACACTGCCAGTGTACTCGCACATCAAACTGGAGCACTGACTAAGGGGCAGTATGCTCCATGATATCCAACAGCGAGCGAGATCAACCCCTGTTAAACCGTTGGCCATAAAGGCTCTGAGCTTCGACAGTAGAGGAGCATATTTGCTTCTCTCCTGGGTAGTCAATCTTTGCGGAAAAGGGTGTGTATTGCTGAGCCGCTGCGGACGAAAGCCAGGCAAGGGATTCTCCCCGGCAGGGGAGGTGTCTTTGCAATAGAACCATCTCTGATTCCACTCTTTGGGGTGGCTGTGCAGTTTGGCGTGAGGGTATGTGACCTCTTTCCTTTTCTGGATCGCCACGCCACCCAACTCCGTATTGGAGCCGTCAGTAAACTCAGTACGGCGGTTTAGATGGAAAAGGTCTCTGAACAATTCCACTGTGGGCTCCTCTTGAAAGAACGCCTCACAGAGCACTTGGAAGTGACACATATTTGTAACAGAGTTGGGGCCAGTGTCTTGTGGATGGAGTTGGAAATCGGCTAAAACATCCCGGTAAAATTTATAACCGGGCAGCTTAAAGCCCCGGGCTAAGTGATCTACGAAAACAATGACCTCTCCTTCTTGAGGTGTGGGAGGACATTCTTTGCCAGGAGCCCTCCAATGGATGGTATCTTTGCTGCCTAAAGCGCCGATTAGGACTAAATCGTCTAGCTGAGCCTCTGTGATGCGAGAAGGAACCCAATTGCACTCATATACTTGCTTGGCCATGATGAAATCTACAAGGTAGAAGATCCCGGTTCAAAAATGCATTGATCAAGGTACATTGGTATGTGCAATGTTAAACCGGAGACAGATCTATCTGAACCGGAGTTTTATGAAGCAACAACATTTGGCGGTTCAACAAGGGGACTAATGGTATATACCGGTTTGGCAATTTTTTCTACAACGTTAAACCGCCTAGTCTAAACATTGAAGCAGATGAGTAAGTTTATAGAAACATATTTCATAAGATTTCTCTACAGCGATGGATCTGAAGCAAGTTCAAAAAAGAGATAAATATTCAGAGGTCCAAAAGGAGCAGTACCGAATCAATGAGCAAAACGTACATATAGATCTATGGTTTTGAGATGCGTAAGTGAAGGCGAAGGTTAAACAACTACCATTGCACAGAATAAAGATTTGCGGATTCATATAAAGATCTATCGTATGAGCAAGAGGCAGACGATGAACACTGAACAACTGTGAAACCCTAGAGCAGATCTGCGGGGGAAAGGATAGAAGATTTACCGGAGCTGAGGAAGACGCGGAAGGTTGCCGCGATGCTTTGGTGCGCCTAGGTTGATGCAGCGGCCAAGGTTGAGGCAGAGGTCGACGACGGCGGCGGAGCTCCGAGGCTGGCAACGCGAGGAAGATGAAGAAGAAAGGCACGAAGGGGAGAAAAGAAATGACCCTTCGGTCCTATTTATAAGGCAAAAGGACATGTGTCAGGAGCGACAATCAAGGGGCCATGAAACGGAGCTGTCGCCTCGATTTCCGCAGATCTATTAAACAAAGAAGCATAATGGATAGCTTCGTTTTGACAGGTGACGTCACTCCGGTTTACAGCAATCAGAGAAGATGACATCATGGCAGTTTACCAATGTATAAGAAGATGTTGAAGATGAAGTTTTTGTTATAGGATTGACATGAACCCGTTCAAATCAATCTGGGGCCTAATGTTGGGGATATTACTGCTGGGCATAAACCGGCCTACTGGGCCGGGTCAACTTCATCAGTAGTTCAAGAGTGCTAAAGCCCAGGAAGACAGATGAGGGCTTAAGGCCTGTAGTCGGTTTAAGACTTGTAGCTGTAAACCGGTATTTTTGTATAAACTTGTATTGTAAGTTAGGAATAAGGAGAGACCAACCCGGATACGAATATCGACCGTTGTTGGGACTCTGTGAACCGACGGGCGTCACCCGTGTATATAAGGGGATGACTCGGCGGCGGTTCAAGGACAGACAACAAATCGAGACATAGGCGAAGCTTGTTTGCTCCCTAGTCATCGAAAGCCCATCAATTCCATCACAACTAGACGTAGGCTTTTACGTTCATCTAAGGGGCCGAACTAGTATAAACTCTCTTGCGTCCCTGTGTCCGCTTTAACCCCTTCAAGCTAACCCGTCACGATGGCTCCACGACTAAGTCCTTTCTCTAGGACATCTGCCATGACAAAACTCGTGTTTGGGTGCTCTATGGTGGAGACAGTGTTGTGTCAACGGGAACTGGGTGTCTATCTGCTGGGGTTGGGGTTAGAAGGGGTGTATCTGGTTCTCTGTCCAACTAGGTAGGGGTACAATCTGCATGAGTGTGGGTTATGTGTGGTGGGGCTGGTTCTTGGGAAAGTACAACCGTGGTTCTATCTGCATCAACAGGTAGCACGATCTTTTCTGAAGACCATGTTTTTACTCCCACAGATACTGCCATCACTCCCTCCAATTGAAATGGCTGATAAACAAGAAAAGTAATTGAATGTACAGACATTGTAAGATAGACAGGTGCAATGGATAGTAGGGAAGAAAACAGGGAATGGAATAATTCACATTTATGTTGTCTAAGCAAATAGAATAGTAGGACATAATTTCACATATATGATGGCTAATTAAACAGGATAGCATGACACAATTTCAAATGTATGATGGCTAACTAAACAGGATATAATGACATACTTCAAAATATGATGACTATGCAAACAGGATGACATGATATAACTATACGATGTGTCTATTAAAGTGGTTGGCATGCCATAAATCACAAACATGTCGTTGACGGAAACATGATGGCATGATATAATTCACGGATAGAATGACATAATTTAAATATGATGACTATGTAAACAGGATGAGTTGATATAACTATATTATGTCTTTAGAAAATGGGTTGGCATGCCATAATTCAGATACATGCTGTCTATGTAAACATCATGGCATGACATAATTCAAATATATGATTTATATACTAAGGAAGTGAGGAGAGGGCAATCACATATATGATGTGTCAACTAAGGAGATGGCATTCAATATTGTGTATATGATGTAAAAACTAAGCATTGCAATACAAAATATGCATTATATGAGTAATATAACCCTGCCAAGTTTGAGCATACACCTCAGGGGGATAATAGGACTGGTCATCTGCCTCTGAATCCTCCTCTGAAGAGCTATCTGTAACCAGCAAGATATCTGCTTCAGCAGGTAGCATTGTCTGCTCTGAAGACCTTGTTTTCACTCCAGATTTCTCCACCACCAATTCAAATGGCTGATGCACAGGAAGAGCATTTGAATGTACAAACATTGTTGACAAAAGCAATGAGAAATACAAAAAATGGACGGCATGATATAATTCACATATATGACACTTGCCTAAACAGCATGGCATTGCATAATTCACATACATAATGCCTTGCAACAAGATAACATTGCATAATTCACATATATAATGTCTTGCAACAAGATGGCATTGCATAATTCACATATATGGTAATTAGACACTAAACGGGTGGCATTCACACAAAGCATGTCTAAACTAAGCAAATGACATAGCAATGCAAGATACCATACGCATGATATGAGCAACATAACCCTGCCAAGTTAGGGCATGCACCTCGGGGGGGGGATATGACTAGTCATCTATCTCTGAATCCTCCTCTGAGGAGCTATCGGTAACCAGCAAGACATGCACTTCATCAGATAGCATTGTCTGCTCTGAAGACCTTGTTTCCACTCTAGATTTTCCATGACCGTGCCAAATGGCTGATGCACAGGAAGAGTAATTGAATGTACTAAAATTGTTGACAAATTTAATACATAATAAAAAAATGATGGCATGATATAATTCACATATAAGATGACTGGCTAACCAGGGTGGCATTGCAAAATTCACATATATGATGCCTGGCTAGACAAGATGGCATTGCATGATTCACATATACGATAAAGATACTAAATAGATGGTATTGACACAAAGCATGTCTAAACTAAGCAGATGACATCTTTAATGTATACAGTAAGCAATGCAAGGCACCATATGCATGATATTACCAACATCAGCATGCCAAGTTAGAGCGAAGACCTCATGGGGTAAATAGGAGTGGTCTTCTCCTTCTGAATCCCCCTCATAACAGTTATCTTCCTCTTGATTACGATCCGAAATGGGTGGAGGGGGGGCTGCCTTCGCGCCCACCATGGAACGACGTCTGCATGAAATTTTATTGCCACGCAAGGCTCGTCTCTTTTGCTCTACATGATCAGTTCCATTGTGTACAATACCTCGCATGCATAGGAATAAAACATAGTGAGATTATGTAAGGAGTGCATGCACAAATCCAGAGTGATGGTAGCAAACTGTGGATAGACCCAAACCAATGATAGCAGGCAGATAATAGCTTTAGTTAAAAAATACAGATAATGGATCCTTTAATGTTTGTTTGAACCCAACATGAAACTCATAGTAGACACCGGAGATTAACTAGATAGCAGACAGATAGTACTGATTGCTGCCCCCATATGTACCCCACAACCATTTAAAAACTCAAGTTTCAGCATTAGTTTGGACCTGACTCAGAGTCTAATAGGTGAACACGACGATAATGTAGCATGTCATCATATGAAAAGACGCATAACATAAGCAGACACGGAAGAGTGCGACCTCTCTTGCGGACCCATGTAGTCCTCAAGGTCATCTGCTCAGTTGATGATGGTAATGCAGTTGCCGTGGCTGCCGGTGGCAGGGAAGAAGATCTGAGGCGGCGAAAGATAGTCTGGAGAGCCGATCCCTGCTGTGGTGAACCCTTCCGTCGTTGGAGCAGCTGAGCTGGGGTGGAACACAGCGCCGCAGGAGCAGGACAAACCACACAAGGTTTTCTTTAACACATATCTGTAACAGAAGTAATTGAGTAAGGGCTTGTTTGAATTTGAGGATTCTAACAATGCAGGGATATGAAATAGACAGGAATAGGATAGGAATGCACGTGCAAAACAGAGAATTTAAAAACACAGGATTTCTGCCAATCTGGGTGTATGATTCACAACAATTGGAAGATCACAGGATGCAAAAAATCATGGTGAGATTAAGTCAAACCACAAGAAAATGTACGGTTATAATGCTATTATGCTACTATCTCTTAGTCTTGTGCTTGATGAATAGGAATATGAAAAGGAGGAGAAGTGGAAATTAGAATTCCTACGGTTTTTCTTTCAAGGAGAGACTAAAGGAACAAATCCTACAGTTTTCCTTTGCTCCATTCCTTTGCACCAAATTCATGAAAAGTAGTACCATAGGAAACTTTCCAATACCGATGTTTTTCATTCACTTTTCCTTTCAAGCACTGGCGATTCTAGTAGGCAGGCTTGAGCAAGGAAAATCCTACACTAAAAAAATGTTTTTGTGCTACTTCTATTACTTTGGACCCAGGCCACTGCCATACTAGCTCAACTCCCAGGCCCATCGACAAATGCACAGCTCAAACGCGCAAAGATAAATAATGATGGCGTTCAAGAGAGTCCATCATGGATAGCTAAGTTGCCTGGTACCTCACTGCTTGTCATATAGTAGGATAAAATAATCATATTTCCCGTTACTACGAGTGCTCAGTGGACAATATATATAACATGTAGAGTAAAAAAGAGATGCAGCAAGTGTACAACCTCTTTGGCAAAGCCATGTCGATCTCAGCGTGATTAGGTTGGCCAGTGAGGATGCTCTGGCTGACTTGGCTGTCGGAGGAGTGGAAGAAGATCTTAGGCGTCTGGAGATGGAGCCCGAGGTACTCCTCCGCTATGATGGAGGGTTTCGTCGTTGGAGCAGCTCCGGTGAGTTGTACGATGCCGAGGCTGAAGCAGGACAAGAGAGACAACGAACAACGTTAACCTGAGTGGAATTCTAATAGCATCTCCAATACATGACGTAAAATGCATAAACACAAAGTGCTAGATGTAAAATACATCAGCCGCTCATCTCTGAACTTAACTGTCGAAACTAAATTTAACTGTCGAAACTGAACTTAACTGTCGAAACTAAACTTAACTGTCGAAACTGAATTTTGCTGTCGAAACTAAATTTTGCTGTCAAACCTGAACGCACTAGCAAGGTGAGGCTACACGCCGGTCGACTGACTTTTTCATCTCTGGTCAGTCGATTTTGCAGCTGTTGGATATGAAATCAAGGGCCTGCGGTTCATCTTCAACCTCCACCCCCCTGAGCCGGCTAAACAACAGCCCCCCGCCGCCCGCGGCCGGTGGTGCGCCGCCCCGCCTGCCCCAAAAACACTCCCCACCGCCGGTCCGCTGCCACCCCGGCCATCCCTCTAGGCCCCCCCGTGCCGAGCTTTTTCTCTGGTGATCCCCACGCCACCGCCAGCGACCTCCGCCCCCATCCTGAACCCTAAGATAGATAGTGGGGTACCTCTCCGGCGAGCTCCCCTCCCCGCTGCGGCTGGTTCTTCCTTCAACCCGGCGGCATCGGAGTGAAGTGTAGCTAAATCGGAGCAGCATTGCAAGCAAGAGCAAGAGCGAGAGCAGCAGCGCGAGCAAGAGCAATAGCAAGAGCAGACCAGGCAGGGGACGAGAGCAAGAGCAGAGCAGCAGCGTGAGCGAGAGCTAAAGCAGCAGCAGGTCCTACTGATGTGGACGTCCCCGCCGAGGGAGCGATGCCATGGAGGATGTGGCCGGTGACGCCACCGTGTATGGAGCCGCGCTGTGTCGGCTCGGGACCGAGCGCCGGCAGCATCGTGAGATCGAATCAAGAAGAAAATGCGACGATTAGTGTACAACCTCTTTGGTGGCGCCGATTAGGCCGCAGCTTCATCCGAGGAAACGGTGATGATGATGCTCTTCCGGTGGTGCAGGTGAAGACAGCGGTGTGGGAATGGAGGTGGCGCGAAAGACGAGGGGAACATCGGGGCAGCTCCTTGGAGGTGGAGGACAGTGTGGCTGAACCGGCGGGACGATGAGATCGACGATAGATCCTCATCCGGTACGGTGGATGAGGGACATCGAGGTGTTGCTGTGGACGACGTCGTCGGGGAAGAGGCTCCGGCTGGGTGGCGGATGGAGCAGGGTGTGGGATTTCGTTGCAGGTTATCATGGCCTCGGTGTACGAATGGGTGGGCAGATGGGATGGCAGTGGGGAACCATGGCTTAGAGACGCGCTTGTCTGAAATGTGGGGTAAGTTACGAAAGTACCCCCACCAATTTGTGGCGGTTCTTTCGGTTCAGGGGTACCACGGGCATTTCGCATGTCGGGATTTCACAGGAGGTGGGAGTTTTCGCGCGCGTTGTAATTTCGGAATAGCAAGGCGCGGGTTGAGATGGAGCGAGTCGTCGGAGCACAATGAGACAAAGATATATCTTAAATATTTCGGGCTAACAGGGCGCGGGTTGAAGAGGCAGGAGTTTCCCAGCACGATAGACATAGACGCTAGCTTGAATTTTCGGCATAACAAGGCGCGGCTTGAAATTTTGAAAGAACAAGCTTAACGTGTACCCAAAAAAAGACAATTTGCACCTCAACACGCACAACACACACACAAACACCATTTAGACCAGAGTAAGGTACACGTGCATTGCACGCATGAGATTTGGCAACCAAATTATGAATAAATACCACATTATAGCATGCAAGATTTGAATCATATATGCATGATGTAGATGTTCGTTTAATTCTTATAGTTCATTTCATTCAAAATCATCTAGTTTTTATAAGAAAGCTAATCTATTTTAAGATTCATGGAATTGTGCATCGTAAGACATAAAGTAAAAACAAATAATGGCAAATCATGTAGAAAAACAATTGGGCAATTTTCATATGGAAGATTCTAGAACAAATAAGAAGTTCTTGTGTTTTGATGTTTGTGCATAATGCTTAAGTTCAACCATGGAGTCTTCTAGATTATACATGTGGCTAAATCTGGTGGAATCTAGATGATATGCAACGGCCAGAAGTGCTCAAATTTGCCATCTTTGGACCATCGGATTCGCCTCATCCAACGACCATATTTCAAAGTTAAAGTTACCCGCACACAATATAAAAAATATAATATATATAGGGCTATAGATATAGATATGTGATGCAAAAGCCGCCCATCATCTCCAATTAGAATAGTGTGTCGATGCACGGATGCGACGTGGCCAAATGATGTCTGCCATCGGTATCTCAAATTCAAATCAGTCTGACCTTGTTCAATGTGTATACATTACAACATGCTCGTTTCCAAACCACACCGCGCAGATCTCCGCTATATTCATGCATGCATGGGTTTCAAACATTAGGATCTCTTATTCAAATATTTGAATTCAACTTTACATTGATTGTGACCTCACCTATTCAGCTATTCTTTTACACCCACACAGTAGTCTTCTCTTTATAATTGTACCACTAACCTTCTCTCGTGCATGCATGCACACACACTACTAGTCGGCATTATCCATCGCACGCATGCAATCTTTCTCTTCAGGTTGGTCTCCCATGAAGACACACACCAACACACATCCCCCTCTCCATCATATCGAGCATTCTTTATCTCTCACGCGTGCATGCGCAACGATCGATGTTCCTCTATGTATGTGTGTATATAGCTAGGTCTTTCATAGTTTTCCACACAAACCGATCAATCGATATATCTAGTGAGGTCTCACCCTCTTTCCCACGTCCACATCGATCAATCTATACCTCTCTATATAGGATTAACATATATAGCTAATACACCCACATTAATAATGTATCCAACGTCCCCCTCTCATCATCCATGCCTTCCGCTTCATCTCTCAGACGCGTGCACATTGGCGAAGACAGGGGGCAGTAAGGGCCCTGCCCCCTCCCCCCTAACACCACTATATATCAAGGCTAATATGAATGTGATCATTAGACAATTGCAGCTAAAAATGGTTTAAGTTCATGAATTGACCCTCCTCGTAAAGGATTAGCAATGCTTAGCCCCCTAGCTCATTTATTTTTCATGGCTCCGCCAGTGCGCGCATCAGCGCACGTGTTCGCCCTCTCTCTCTCTAAATATCGATCTCGCACTTATGCATTCCTTCATAGTCTCCCTCCACTCGGCCCCTCGCACCATCTTCTAGCCCCCCACTGGATTTTGCCACATGTACAATCTAGCAGACTCCATGGTTGAACTTAAGCATAAAGCACAAACCTCAAAACAACAGTGGTTCTCTTTTTTTCTAGAATCTTCCGTATCATAACTGCCCAAACTTTTTTCTAGTTGAATTGCCATTATTTGTGTTTACTTTATGCTTTACAACGCACAATTCCATGAATCATAAAATAGATTAAGGGATTCTTTGATTCAAAGGATTCTCAAAGGAATTTTGGAGGATTCTAATCATTAGGAATTTTTCCTATCTTGGTTGTTTGATTCCTAGGATTGTAAACCATAGGAATTTTTCCATATGATTCATTTGCACTAGATTTCATAGGAAACATCCCATCCACTCAAACCTCTTTGAAAGAATTCTGCGTTTTTTCTATGCACAATCAAACACTCGTACAATCCTGTAGGATTCAAGATGACATTCCACTATAATCCCATGTTTTTCCTATTCCCGCGTTCTTAGGTTTTTAATAAAAACTAATTGATTTTGAATGGGATGAACTATAAGAATTAAACGAAGGGCTACATCAGGCATATATGACTCAGAGCTTACATGCTATGGTGTGGTATTTATTCATAATTTGGTTGCAAAATCTGATGCGTGCAATGCACGTGTACCTTACTAGTACTTCGAGTATGTGCAAAACTCGTAAATTCGAATACCAATGGCACGCTACACAGTGTCTCTCTTACAGTTTATGAAGCCACATGGCACATGTGTAGGCGTTGTCGCGACCTCCTTGCATGGATTGATCACAGTGACGTGCTGCTGGTTCTAGAAGAATGTACTCGTCCTCCCTGAGCCATACTGGCGGTACATGCACGAAGCGAAGATGTGCACGCACGCCATGCACGCACTCATTCCTCGCACGCACACGCGGGTACACGGGTGGACGCAATTTTGTACCAAGATCCACCCCATGTGATAATTTGATGCGTGTAAAGTCGTTCACTTCATTGATGGTCAATTAATACAGTGCATGCAAATTGAGTGGACGTGAGAACGGAAGAAAGACATTATTACTCCACTACGCGCATGCGAGTAGTTAAATTGTGGGTTGCTAGTAGTACTTCCATTGGTCTCCTTCGTATTTTGTGCCAATTTTTGACAGTAACATAATATTTATGCATTTGAGCAGTGTAGTAGTACTTGAAATTTATGTTCCGCTAAACTCATCGGGAGCTGTTTCGGGCCTCGAAACCAAAACCATCAATTAATCTTTACCTTGTTCCCATCACATTCGAAAGCCTGCTCACACCTACTAGTAGTACGTACCAAACCTGGACGTGTTCCCACTATGCAGGCATTAGTACTAGTGCTAGTACTTAGGTTATTAAAAGGGGAACTACCTAAACGAAAATCACTCTATCTTTCCTCCTCATAAGTGCTTCTTCTTCGTCCGTCGTTGCCATGGTCGGTGAGCAGAGCTCTAGGTCGAGAACTACTCATAACAAGGGAGCGGCAACCAAGGCTGCGGAAAAAAAGAGAGGGCTCGCTGCCACGCAGAGACCTCGAAAGATCTCTCACGGGCAGGCGATGGCTCCCAGGAGCGCCCTAGCCGCGGAGGCGAATATGCCGAGCTGGCAGAGCTGGAGTCGTTATCCCTCGACGACATGCCCGATCAGCTCAATAAGCAGAAGGAGTTCATCCAAGGCTTGATGGAGTTGCTGAAGGAGAGCCTCGATGACATGACCTCTGAGCTCAATCAGCAGGGGGAGTTGAGCGCCGGCTTGGTGATGCTGCTGAAGAAGAGCATTGCCTCGGAGAAGAAGGCGACCGGCAAAATCCTACAACCTCGGGAGGACAATGCGAAGCTCTGCCACGAGATCGACTTGTTGAAGGAGAAGAACACCGGCTGGAAGAAGCTGCATGAGAATAGTAGTTCCTCGATGAAGATGCTGCAGGCCCTCGCCATGGAACAGAAGGAAGAGATGGCAAAGCTCCGCATTGAGCACCCGGCTGCTGTCAAGGTACGTAATATGGCCGTGGAACAGATGATGAAGGATCGCATCGAGAAATGCCGCATCATGGACACAATGATGAAGATGGCGGAGGAGACGCGCAAGGAGATGGAGGTCGTGGAGGCGATGAAGAAGCAGTTACGACTCCATGGCTAATTAGATCATTTGGGGTGATAACCTTCCTTCTTCTTTTGCTCCTGTGTTTCATCTCGGGTGTTTCGCCGCACGTGTCACGTTCTCTGCGAGGCATGAATAGAACAATGTTTTTTGAGGGAATGAATAGAACCATGCTAACAATGAGATGACTAGAAAATTAGATCATTTTTATCGCCATATGGCACTGGGCTGCCGTGTTTCGTGCTCCTCCGTCACAGTACTACTCCAGTGGAAAACTTGAGTATACCGCACGGTTCTTTGCTCCTCCTCGATCAGGTTGTCCGCGCATTTATACGAGCAGTCAAATCACAAGGCCCCGCCTTCCAGCAGTAATGAGCCGTCAAATCACAAAGGCCCTCACCTCTCGTGAAACTGACCAAGCTAGTCTGCCCCGCCCTCTAGCCTTTTAAAAAACGTATACTTTTGTACAGCAGTAGTATCGATGGATTGCGCCATGGAGCAAAACTTGAAATTAAAAAAGGTGGTACATATAGAGAGTGCTCGTCGCCAAATTATGCATATATTACTATTAAAAAGGCTAGTCACAATAATGGTGTCTAGCACAACCCACCCCTCAAATAAAACTAAGAGGGTGCTTGGATACGTTTTAGTCCCATGACTAAAAGTAGTGGGACTAAAACATGCTAGCCTCACCCATGCTTGTATCCAAATACTAAAAAGGCTAAAATTAAGTTAATGAGCATTTATTATCCTCCAAACCCTCCAATCCAGAACTCACCTATGTTAAAGGAGAGGAGTTAAATGAGTAGAGAGAGGACTAATCCACATTTTAGTAGGGGTACCCCTGGCTAAAAAAATTTAGTCTCAAGACTATTTTTAGCCCCTCTTTAGTCAGGGGTGCTTGGAACTTTAGCCTCTTAAAGATACTATTTTTAGTCAGACTAAAATAAGTCCCTTGGATCCAAGCACCCTCTAAGCATCCTGGAATTCTTTGACAAAACTAAGAACCCTGAAATTCTTTAACAACTAAACTGCTGGCTGTATGATGTTGGCCATTTATATTGTACGTATATAATGTGAAGAAAAGAGTGGTAGTACTATACCAACTAAAAGATGAAATGTAAGAAATACTAGTATGTACGTACTGAAGAGTTAAAGTAACGAGAAGAAACATAACATAGTTCTGCTGGGGGCTCAGCACAACACACCCCTGAAATTAAACTTTGCAACTATTCCGGTAGACACTGCATTAGAACCACCATGAGCAACGACACTGCCACCTTACTCAGAGTCCTTGTCCACGTCCTCGACTTCGTCCTTGTCCCTATTCCTCTTGGCCGATAATTCTTTGCTTGAACCGCACACTTGGCTGTTGCTCTTCATCCAACCCTTGTAGATATTGAAGCAAAGGTAGCCATCCATTGCAGCGTAGTGGATGTGGTCTATATCTAGTACATTCCGCTGCCATGCATGACGATGAAACGTGTAATGAGGTTTCTCCAGTTTACCGTACGAAGGATGAACCATGGCTCCTGCAAGGGTCAGCATTGAAGGCTGATGAGAGGACACCAGCCGATTCTTCTGGAGGTCGAAGGTGTTGCCTACAACGAGGCCTATCCAATGCAGGACTTCTTTGTCGTTACCAAAGTCTACAGTAATGAATTTGACTAGGTTGCTCTCGAGGAAGTCCTTAAAATCCCGGCACTCAACGTCGGCATGGAATATGTGGTAGACCAAGCATAAGTCATGCACGCAAACCTGGATCATGGTGGGCTTCTTCCTTTCTTCGTCCTTTAGATCCTTCTCTCGTCTCAGATTTGCAGTATTGAGCATATGAAGTATTTTATGAATTCTAGATATCTATTTTTAGCACTTAAAAAATGTAGTTTCATAGGAGTATAAAAGTGCAGACAATGTGATTCTCAGAGAAGAAACTGCAAGTTCAGTTTCAGATAAGAAACTGCAACTTTCAGAGGCAGAGCATTTATATTAACACGGCCTTTTCAAACAGGGTTAACATCATGTTGGAAGTTTTATTCATGGTCGAAAATGGAACTACCACCCAGTTAACATCATGCTGATCAACATTCATGCATAGCACAACTTCATATGATGCATAGTCAAAATGCCCACACAATGTCAAGTGTGCGAAACACAGAGAAAACGAGGGACGCAGTTTTGGCAAGTGTTGGACGTGGTTTTGGGCTTCCCTGTCTAGGCTTTCATTTTTAACATGCGCAACCCACGTCCTCGGATGGGAGGTCCATAGGCCTGTTTGTATTTTCTTAGGGTCGTCATGTATCGACCGGCCTATGGACCTCCCATCCGAGGTTTTATTTTTGGCAGCCCAATTTATGTATTTTTTTTTGAAGAAAACGCAGAGGTCTGTTCTGTTTTTCTATATAAGAATAGGAACGCCAGGTCCAACTTATGTTTCCCTTCTAACTATATTGTATATATTTAAATTATTTTATATGTTGACTGTTTAGTTCACATAATTGGCAAATAGATGACCACTCTCGCAATCCCCTTCGCCCCTGCCACCACCTCCACCCTCGCCGCCGCCCCCGCCACTACCTCCACCCTCGTCGCCGCCATAGATCTCGCCGCCACCCCCCGCCTCCTGACTCCGGGGGCGCCTGCCCCCCTCAGCAAGTCCGCTCGCGCGCCCCATGGAGTCGCCGGCCATATCCACGGGGGAATGGCTGGAAGACAGGCAGATGTACAAGATGCATCTCCCACATGTCTACAAAGCCTTCCCGCGGATGCTCCAGCCGCTCGACTCCGTCATGCCGACGGTGCTGTGGGAGACTCGAGGGAGGAGATGGAGGGAGCAGGCGATGCGGATCCGCGATGACGCTCTCTCCTGGACCCAATGCACGCGCGAATGGAGGGAAGTAGAGGAGGAAGCTGCGAGGGAGGAAGCCAAGGAGGGACCGAATCCGTTCTCTCACTCGCGCAGGTATGCTTGGATGTGCAAGGATCATGTGGATTGGGAGCTGCTGAAACTAGCCCTGCGAATCTACTTCGAAGGAGATTTCTCGGAGAAGCACAGGATGTCCCACCCCAGTGAGCCGCCGATTGCGTTCGTTCGATGGGCGAAAGGAGAAGTTAATTCAGGAGATCCACGCCGTGCTACGAGATGGGAATGCTTGACTGGACTCCTGCCCACCAGCACGCCACCGGAGCCGAAGCAGGTGGACCCCTACCTTACCTCTCCCCCAAACCTGCAGAAGATTGAAATTAGGCTAGCAATCTGCTTCAATTGAGCTGTCTGGTGGTTATTTCTACTTCCTGAGAGACAACATCTGGCTGGAGGATGAGAAGGAACCAGGAACTCCGATGAATTTCCCCTATCACAATGGGGGGAGCCGGTTGGGCAGTGGTACGGCCCACCTCCGCCCCAAATGGGGGCACAATCTGGGCAGGCTCATGTAATTGCCCAAGATCAATCTGCTGGTGGTTCTGACTCTCAGATTAGTGGGAAATCTCAAGGCAAAAATCAGCAAAAGAAGAGATAGGACACCCAGAAAACTACTCTTGCCCCTGCTTCGGGCCTTATGGCATACTCTGAGGTGATCTGCTGCAACTATGGGGAACCAGGACATCATTTGGACAAATGTGTCAAGCCCAAGAGTTTTTTATCTACAAAATGGTTACCCATAAAGTTGAGAATTGCCCTGTCAGAAGGAAAACCCACAGTTCTGCTAGATATGTTGGAAGTGCTGCTCCAGGATTATGTCCACCATTGACAGAATTTTCTGTGACACAGAATTAGATAGTTTTTTCCCCTTTCTAGTTGTAGAGCTCTGCCCAGATGTGGTAGTGACCACACTCCTTTGCTCTGGGACTCTGGTCTTAACCAAACTCCAAAGAGCAATAGTTTTAAATTTGAAAAGTGGTGGTTGCTTAGAGAAGATTTTACTGAGCTGGTCAGGAAAATCTGGAATGAGCCTACTGGGAGCAGCTGCCCCCTAGAAAATTGGCAGATCAAAACCAGGAAATTTATAAGAACTACCAAAGGGTGGAACTCCAATGAGGAAGCTAATCTTAGAAGATACAAAAGGCTTCTCCTCCTTGAGTTTGATTCTCTAGATATTAAGGCAGAAACCACTGACCTCTCTGAGGCCGAGACTAATAGATTAAACTTTGTCCATGGAGAGCTCAAGAAAATTTGGCTTCAAGAAGAAATCAAAGCCAAACAAAGGTCTAGAGATAGGAACATTAAGGAGGGTGATAGAAATACTGCTTACTTCCATGCAGTAGCTAACTAGAGGAGGAGGAAAACCCTCATTCACTCCCTTGATGGCCCTAATGGCCCTGTTACTGAGGTAGATGAGATGCTGAAAGTGGCTAGTGATTTCTACAAAGACCTGTTTAAGAAAGAAAACCCTTCTGGGTTCTCTCTACAATTTTTTTTTCTCTGCTTCTGAAAAAGTCTCTCCTGCTGAAAATGAGCTGCTAGAAGCCCCTTTTTCAGAGACAGAGGTGAAGGAAGCCATTTTTAGCTCTTATCCTGATGGGGCTCCTCGTCCTGTTGGGATTCCCTTCTTGTTTTACTAGCATTTTTGGGACTTGGTGAAAAATGATCTCTTAGATCTTTTCCAAGCCTTTCATAGAGGAGAGTTGGATCCAGCAACTTACTCATGGGGGTTCTATTGGGGTCAAGTTAAATAACTGTGAAAGTTATTTTTTCCTTGCTGGTAAATGCCTTAGGCAAGGTGACCCCATCTCCCCGCTTTTGTTTAATTTAGTAGTGGAAATTCTTACTAAAATGCTGAGCAAAGCTGCTGATCATAGTCCGATTGCAGGGCTCTGTCCTGAGGTCTGCCCTGGTGGCATCATCTGCCTTCAATATGCAGATGATACCATCCTTTTCTTAGGCAATGACTCCACACATGCTATCAATCTGAAAACTGTTCTAACCTGGTTTGAACATGTCTCAGACATGAGAATCAACTACTCTAAAAGTGAACTCATCCCTATCAACATGGATGATCAGGAGTTAGCTGACTTCCTCTCTATTCTAGTCTGTAATAAAGGTAACTTCCCCATTAAGTAACTAGGTATCCCTCTCCACTATGATAAACTTAGGAGAGAGGATATCCAACCCCTTCTGGATAAAATCATTAAAAGGATTGCTGGGTGGAGGGGCAAACTTCTCTCTTATAGAGGTAGATTGATCCTCATACAAGCTTGTTTGGCTAGCATTCCAGTGTATCTCCTCTCCTTCTTCAAGTTCCCTAAATGGGCAGTGAACCTCATCAATTCTCAAATGTCTCATTGCTTGTGGAATGATTTTGAGGGAAATAGGAAGCTACACCTTGCTAATTGGGCCCTAGTCTCCATGAAAAAAGATTTTGGAGGCCTAGGCATACCTAACCTCCAAGAAATTAACATCTGTCTTCTAGGGTCTTGGATTAAAAGATTCTATGAGGAAGACCTGAAACCCTGGAAGCTTCTTATTGCCCATAAATACCTAGGAAATAAACCAAATATTTTGTCCCTTCCTCCAACCCTAAGACCTCTAGATTCTGGAAAGGATTAAAATCTATTATGCATGCTGTGAAATTTGGCTACAGATGGAACATAGGGGATGGGAGCAGAACCAGGTTCTGGGAAGATACTTGGTTTGGCACATCCCCCTAGCAGTCCAATTTTGGCCTATTTACTCTGTCCGCAATGAGCTTAACAAAAGTGTCAATGAAGTTTGGGACGGTCAATGCCTAAAACTCTGTTTTAGAAGGAACTTTAGTGATAGTCTCATGGAACAATGGTTCCAGTTGGAGGAAATTGCCAAAAGCATTACCTTTACTGCCGAGCCGAATGCCCTGATTTGGCAGCTGGACAATAAGGGGAAGTATTCCTCCAGCTCCCTCTATCATGTTATCAACTTTAGAGGGGTTCAACCCGTGTTTATCCCTGCTGTCTGGAAATTGAGAGTTCCCCCTAAAATTCATGTATTTCTCTGGCTTCTCTCCAAAAACAAATTGATGACTAGGGATAACCTTAGGAAGAGACACATCATCAAACCCCTTGATTGTGTTTACTGCTTGGAACAAGAGTCTTGTTCTCACCAATTTTTTGAATGTATAGTTGCTAAACATCTCTGGGCCCACATTGAGGAATATTTCTCTAGTCAGATTGGCTCATCCTTCGAATCTGTCGCCAGATTCTGGATTGCTACCAAAAAGTGCTCAGTTTTAAACACTGTTAGCTCAGCTGTCCTTTGGTGCCTCTAGAAATATAGAAATGCTATGATTTTCTGTAACACCTCCCAGATTTCCATTCCGCAGGTCTTGAGGTTGATCAGGAACATGGTGAGGAACTCGGCGATTCTCTCCTCCGGATCGGACAAGGACAAGTTGATGAGCTTCGTGGAAACCCTAACAAGATCCCTCCAGAAACTTTTGGCGATCACTTGTGGCTGAACAAGGCTTGACTTGCTCTGGGGATGGACCCGTGGGCTCGTCTCAAGATCTCTGATGAAGATGATGGGCACCTGGCGCCGAAAGAGAGGGACATCCACCATGCTACGCCTTCCAGCCCGGTGTCTCTGCTTGCTTACTGGTCGCCGCAGGCTGACACGGCCCCTCGGCTGAAGACCATGAAGGCTTCGCTGGACCCTCCTTGTGTCATTTGAGTGCTCTATCCGCTCTGCCTTTGGCACCGCTCGGGTGATTTGTGTTATTCAGAGAACTTGTTCATCCACCCCCTAGTTTGTAGCTTTTCTACCTTTGCTTTCGAACTGCTCTTTGAGCTGCTGTATCAGAATATGTTGTGGTTTCGTTCTCAGCAATGGAACCGGGGAGATGCTCCCTGTTTTTCTAAAAAAATTATTTTATATGTTATTATATAAAGCTTGGTAAGACTATAAATTTTAGGACCAATGTAATAATATCACTTATTATTTAAATATATTTATAACAAAATGCTCAGCCCCTTTTTATTTTTTGATATCATTGCTGGCCCAACCCAACATTATAATTAGAATCAGCGCAGCAAAATCGTGTATTTCGAGAAAGTGCAAATGGGCTGTAATTTTTTAGGAAATAAAATAAACGGGCCGCATGGACGCTACATTATTTGTTCACCCTGCCCAGCTAATGGCTGTAATTCAAAAAAAAAGATCAAATTGACTGTAAATTCTACTGTGCAAAAAAGACTGTAAATTCTGAAAAATGGGTTGAATACGTGCCACATTTTTGGAGGCTGAAATGTGGGCCAATAGATTGAAGCCAATGCAAGTCGTTGTCAATTTAGTTAACAAATGATTCTGACATGTTAGCCGTTGGATTTACATCCAACGACCGGCATCCATCTTCAATCTCTCGTCTTCTTCCTCCAGCGCCACCGGGACCACCTCGTGCCTCCTGCTGCTAGCAGCTCTGCTTAGCACGCTTCGCTATGAAGCGCTACTCCACCGTTGGCCAGGCCATCCGTCCACCCCTCCACACCTCCTGTTCTTCTCCACCGACTGCCGAACCACACCGCACTAGAACCAGTTAACCCTCGTACACCTTTCTGTCTGCGACTCTACTCCCGCGTCTTCCCATCTCCGGCTCGTTGCTGTCCGGGGCCTCGCCGTCGTCCACCACCTTGGATGCGCTCAGTGCGGCGTGGTCAACGTGGTCAACGAACGACACCATCGGAAGTAGACTATGCGTGGAGAGGCTGACAACTGGGTCCACAGCCACACACAAGGAAATGCCTCCTTATTACGCGCAAAATAATGATTCCTCCACCTGGCATCTGGGACCCACCGGAAGGGCCTCTGTATTTCGCGAAATAAAGTGCCCCCCGCTGACATGTCGGACCCACCAGCTATCTTCGCATGCAAGGAAGTGCCTCCTTATTACGCACAAAAAAATGAATATTCCCCCTGCCAGCTGGAACCCAGCATAGTGGGAGGCTGACTTGTGGGCCTACCAAGTTGACGGGGATGGAGGGCTTTGTCAACTTAGTCAATATGAACGATTCTAGCTCATGTTATAGTACGATATTCATCCAACGGCCATAGTGCTTCAACCTCTGGTCTTCTTGCTCCAGCCGCCCAAACCAGCGCCGGTCATGCCGCGTGCTCCTGCCTCCCGTGGCCGGCTGTGATGCCACGGAGGCCTCACCACCCCCTACTACTCCCACCGCTGGCCAGGCCATCCCTCTACTCACCCACACCCCCTGTTATTCTGCGGCGACAACAGCCTCACACCGCAGCTGAACCAGTGAACCCTCGTACTCCTCTTCGCGTGGGCATCCACTGTTGCGTCTTCCCCGGCTCCGAGTCGTCCCCTTCCTAGTCCTCGCCGTCGTCCACCGCCCTGGTGCTCTCGGCGCGGCGTGGTCAACGTGGTCAACGACCGACTTCCATCGGAAGAGTACTGTACGTGGAGAGGTTGACAGCTGGGTCCACGGCAGCCGCAAGGAAGTGCCTCCTTATTACGTGGAAAATAATTATTCCTCCACCTGACAATGGGGACCCATCGGACGGGCCACCAGTATTTTGCGAAAAAAATCGTTTCCCCCTGATTGCTAGGACCCACCGGACGGGCCACCGTATTTCGTGAAAAAACGTTCCCCCCGCTGTCAGCTTGGACCCACCGGAAGTGCCTCCTTATTATGCACAAAAAAATGAATACTCCCCCGGCTAGCTGGGATCCACCTTGCTGGGAGGCTGACTTGTGGGCCTACTAAGTTGACGGGGACGAAGGGCTTTGTCAACTTAGTCAATATGAACGATTCTAGCTCTAGTGATCGTACGATGTCTGTCCAACGGTCGTAGTGCTTCTTCAACCTCTGGTCTTCTTGCTCCAGCCGCCCAAAGCAGCGCCGGTCTGCCTCCCGTGTCCGGCTGTGCTACCGCAGAGGCCTCACCGCCCCCTACTATTCCCACCGCTGGCCAGGCCCTGCAGCGACAGCAGCCTCACATGGCAGCCGAACCAGTGAACCCTCATAGTCCTCTCCGCGCGGGCTTCCACTGCCGTGTCGTCCCCTTCCTAGGCCTCGCTGTCGTCCACCGCTGTGGTGCTCTTCGCGCGGCGTGGTCAACGTGATCAAGGAACGACTTCCATCGGAAGAGTACTGTACGTGGAGAGGCTGACAGCTGGGTCCACAGCCACAACCCAATTTTTTTGTGATTTGCCAAGTAAGTCGCTTTGTCAGGCCTGTTGGGCTGCAAATATATCAAGACGAGGAGAGCTTTCATTCGGCTGGCCGAGAAAATGGCCCATCAGTAATGAGCAATGGGTTATACATTTTTAAAACACATCAAACCGGCAATTAGTTTCAAATCTTTTTTTTTCATTTCAAGATTTTAAATTACATTAATTGTTATGCGTGGAGAATTTGTTGGATTTTATATTGATATACATTTATTTTTAAAATCAATTTGAATGTGAGTCGAAATTTCGGGATTAAAAACAGTTCGGACCGCACCGAAATATGCAAAATTTCGTATAATTTTTTAACCGTTGCCACAATATGGGCTGTAATGCTAACAAAAAGAATATGGGCTCCAAAAAAACCTTAAGAATTAGCAAATGGGCTGTAAATTATTATAAATAATGGCAGATGGGCTGTATGTTGTTTTCCATAGATTTGAGGCTTTCCTAAAAAAAGGTTGACGCACAAGCACTAACTGTTGGATGTCCATCCAACGACCGTCGTGCTTCTTCAATCTCTGCTCTTCCTGCTGCAGCTGCTCAAACAAGCGCCGGTGGGACCGCCTGCTCCCTCCTCCTCATGGCCGGTTGTGCTGCCGCGCAGGCCTCACCGCCCGACCGTACTCCCATCGCTGGCCTAGCCATCCCTCTACTCACCTACACCTGCTGTTATTCTCCGGCGACGGCAGACGAACCAGTAAACCCTCATATAGTCGTACTCCCCTCCGCGTGGGAAACAACTGCCGAGTCTTCCCTGCCTCTGTGTCGTCCCCTTCCTAGGCCTCGCCGTCGCCCACCGCCCTGGTGCTCTCGGCGCGGCGTGGTCAACGTGGTCAAGGAACGACTTCCATCGGACGTGGAATGTACATGGAGAGGCTGACAGCTGGGTCCACGGCCGCAGCAAGGAAGTGCCTCCTTATTACGCGGAAAATAATGATTCCTCCACCTGACAGCTGGGACCCACCAGACGGGCCACTGTATTTCACGAAAAAACGTTTCCCACAGACTACTGGGACCCACCAGCTACATCTTCGCACGCAAGGAAGTGCGTCCGGGCAAAAAAAATGATTCGCCCCCTGACTGCTAGGACCCATCAGCTACATCTTCACAGGCAAGGAAGTGCCTGACAGTCGGGACCCACCTGGTCGAAGCGTACGTAGCGTTGTCATTCTGGTCGCGAATGTGTACGTACATACTGGTCGATGTAGAGGCGCGCACGTGTCGTAGTAGAGGCGCGCACGTAGCATTTACACGTACGTACAGCGGCCAGGGTGCAAGAAAGAAAATACGGCCACATATGTGTACATACGGGCAGGGTCTCGAACGCCTACTCGCGCATACGTACGGCCAGGGCTCGTGTACATGGCTGGGTCGGAACGGAGAAACAGTGTCGTCGTCGTGTTCATGGGGAGGCAACAGAATGCGTCATGTTCATGGGGAGGCAACGGAATGCGTCGTGTTCATCGGGAGGGCTTGGACAGAACAGGCGATGGAAACGAGGCCTGGCGTACCGCAGAACGGAGGAAACGGCCTTGTGTTCGACCGGCCACGTTCGAAACAGGATCCTGTTCATCGGGAGGGGTCTGGCGTACCGCAAAACGGAGGAAACGGACCTCCTACGGTCGAAACCGGGGTCCTATTGATCGGGAGGGGTGTGGCGTACCGCAAAACGGACGAAACAGACTTGTGTTGGAGCGCTACGGTCGAAACGGGGGTCCTGTTCATCGGGAGGGGTGTGGCATACCGCAAAACGGGACTCCACGGGATACTGTTCATCTCCACCGTTGACCCCCCTCCAGCCTCCACGGGCTCCTATTCATCTAGCCTCCACGGGCTCCTGTTCATCCAGCCTCCACCGTGTGCTACTCCACTGGCTACTGTTCAACCACCCCTCCACCGTCTACTGTTAATCCAGCCCTCCACACCACGGGGTCCTGTTCAACCACCCCTCCACGGGCACCCCTCCACCGTCTACTGTTCATCCAGCCCTCCACACCACGGAGTCCTGTTCAACCACCCCTCCATGGGCACCCCTCCACCGTCTACTGTTCATCCAACCCTCCACACCACGGGGTCCTATTCAACCACCCCTCCATCGTCTACTGTTCATCCAGCCCTCCACACCACGGGGTCCTGTTCATCCACCCCTCCACGGGCACCCCTCCATCGTCTACGGTTCATCCAGCCCTCCACCACACCACGGGGTCCTGTTCATCCAGAGGCAACGCCACCGCTCACTGTTCATCCAACCCCCCCCCCCCCGCAACGCTCACTGTTCATCCCATCGATCAGCTTCAGTTAGCAGCAGTAGCAAAGGAATCGCTCGATCGGGTTCAGTTAACAGCCATCGATCAATCACTCGGGTTCAGTAACGCGTAGCCTGCAGTGCAATCGCTCGGGTTCAGTTAGAGCCCAACGCCTCGCTCGGGTTCAGTTAGAGCCAATGCCTCGCACACACGCGCATACGTGTACGAGAGAAATGCGCATCGCTCGGCCCCCGACCTCCCACCGTAACCGGGAACTCCCTGAAATTTTTCTCCCCCTCGCTTCTACCACGGGTTTTTCCGTCATAGACGGCCCAAAGAATGTCATGCAACTGCGTCTTCGGCCCGCCCAGGATGAAAAGCCCATTTTCTGTCATGATTTTTTGTCATAGAAGTAGGAGCCCAGCACATCTATGATGATACCGGGTTTTGCCACAATTATCGTCATAGAAGTGTCATATGTATGACAGATTTTTTTTGTTCGGCCCAAAATGTCACGGATGTGTCTTTTTTGGTAGTGCATATGCTTTGATCACACTATCAAAACATTTATTCCAACTCCGAGAGGCTTGCACCAGTCCATAAATGGATCGCTGGAGCTTGCACACTTTGTTAGCACCCTTTGGATCAATAAAACCTTCAGGTTGCATCTTATACAACTCTTCTTCCAGAAATCCATTCAGGAATGAAGTCTTTACATCCATTTGCCCAATTTCATAATCATAAAATGCGGCAATAGCTAACAATATTCGGACGGACTTAAGCATCGCTATAGGTGAGAAGGTCTCATTGTAATCAACTCCTTGAACTTGTCGAAAATCTTTCGCAACAAGTCGAGCTTTGTAGACAGTAACATTACCATCATTGTCTGTCTTCTTCTTGAAAATCCATTTATTCTCGATGGCTTGGCGATCATCGGGCAAGTCAACCAAAGTCCACACATTGTTCTCATACATGGATCCCATCTCAGATTTCATGGCTTCTAGCCATTTTGCGGAATCTGGGCTCATCATCACTTCCTCATAGTTCGTAGGTTCGTCATGGTCTAGTAACATGACCTCCAGAACAGGATTACCATACCACTCTGGTGCGGATCTTACTCTGGTTGACCTACGAGGTTCGGTAGTAATTTGATCTGAAGTTTCATGATCATCATCATTAGCTTCCTCACTAATTGGTGTAGGTGTCACAGGAACCGGTTTCTGTGATGAACTACTTTCCAATAAGGGAGTAGGTACAGTTACCTCATCAATTTCTACTTTCCTCCCACTCACTTCTTTCGAGGGAAACTCCTTCTCTAGAAAGGATCCATTCTTAGCAACAAAAGTCTTGCCTTCGGATCTATGATAGAAGGTGTACCCAACTGTTTCTTTTGGGTATCCTATGAAGACACATTTCTCCGATTTGGGTTAGAGCTTATCGGGTTGAAGCTTTTTTACATAAGCGTCGCAGCCCCAAACTTTAAGAAACGACAACTTTGGTTTCTTGCCAAACCACAGTTCATAAGGAGTCGTCTCAACGGACTTAGATGGTGCCCTATTTAACGTGAATGCAGCCGTCTCTAAAGCATAACCCCAAAATGATAGCGGTAAATCAGTAAGAGACATCATAGATCGCACCATATCTAGTAAAGTATGATTATGACGTTCAGACACACCATTACGCTGTGGTGTTCCGGGTGGCGTGAGTTGCGAAACTATTCCGCATTGTTTCAAATGAAGACTAAACCCGTAACTCAAATATTCTCCTCCACGATCAGATCATAGGAATTTTATTTTCTTGTTACGATGATTTTTGTAACACCCCAAAAATTTAACCATGATTTATTAATTAAAATTTTTCCATGGTAAATTAATTTTTTTTCTGGATTTTCTTTTGATTCAGAACCACTCTTTTCTCCTGAATTGTGGAGTTTTCACCCCAAGTGAAAACTTTCCAAAAATATTGTTGGATTTGTATACCTTCTCAAGAAACATTCCTTTTATCAGTGGAATTATGTATATAATTATTTATTATTATTTTTCCTGAGCTTTATTTCTTTAAAAATGGTTTTTCATAAGTCTAAGAGCCTCTTTTGGACTACAACCTATATAAATATTTCTTTAAAAATTCCACCAAAATTTGGGGATGTTAGTAGTAGTGTATAATTCAACTTTATGCAAAAACCCATTGGTGTTCTTTGAAAAAATTGAGCAAACTATCCTCATCTTCATTCTGGTTTAGTTTGGTGATTTATACTGCAACCATATTTTATCTTGCTCTTATTGCCTTGGGATTTGTCCTGCTTGAAGTACACCCTACCAAACCCTTAAGTCCAGGATTTGGGAACCATTTGAAGATTTTAAGCACATGCAATAATGCCCTTTATTTTCTGTCCAGATTTGGTTTTCTCAAAAACTTGCACTAGGGAGTTTTTGTTTTTGTCAAACTAATCTTGCCACCATCACCTACATCTAAAGAGACTCTGATCTGGAGATTTTGGCCACCAGAAGAGATCCCCAGATGCCCATGGCATTCTGTCGAGCACCTTGTGTGCATGGCCAGTTTTGGTATACTATTTAGTTTACATTGTGGACTTGATCCCCTGACCCAGCAGCCATGTCCACTAATCTCCTAGCCGCCTCTCAACTTATTCTGTTAATTTGCATTGTCACCCAAGCCCTCTAGGCCACCATGGCATTCCATCGAGCACATGGCGCGTGTGCTCTGGGCGCGCCCAGAGCGCATGTTTTGCACGCGCGCGCGCAACCAAGCCGCCGCGTTCGCTTACCTCGCGCCCTGGCCTTTGCTCGCCTGCAGAGCCACGCCCGTCCTCAACCGCTCACCAGAACCATCCAAGTCGCCCCTGGCGCCCTACAACGCCGCCGTCAGAGCCCCCTTGGCGGCACGCCGGCGTCCGCAGCACGCTCCTGCCATGGCCGACACTGCCCCGACCACCCTCGACGCTAGCTGCCCCTGGAACAGCTCAAGCTCATCCGCTTGCCCTGCCAGACCCCGCCAGCCATCGCCACGCGCCCGTGGCTACAGAACGGCGGTTCGCCGTTCCTATCCACTGCCTCCGTCGAACCAACCTCGACTGCCTATAAAAGGAGCCCCCGAGCTCGTCCAGACCCTCAGGCAACCTCAGGCCATCTCCCTAGCGCTCCCACAGCCAGCAATCGACGGAGGGAGGCCGTCTTCCTCATCTCCGGCCAGTTCGTCCGCCGCCACGCTCCGGTGTCGTACGTCGCGAGCAGAGCCTCCCCTGTCCTTCCAGCGCCACTGTCCGGCTCCCCTCGACCGTGCGGAGCCACCCAACACCCCAGCCTCGACCGGGACCCACCATAGCCCAAGCCCCCAATTGTTCCTGACACCACCGTCCGTCGCGGAGCTCGCCGCCGGCGACCCCCGCCAGCCTATCGACCATTGGGAGGGCCGCCCTGGACCAGCGGATCCACCCCGCCCTCAGAATCCCACGGGGAGCCGCCGTTCGTCGGCGGCAATCGCCGGAGCCCCGCCACCGCTCGGCCAGAGGAAAAGGAGGCGCGGCCAACTGGTCAAACCTGACCAGTGGGCCCAAGGGACCCACTGTCAGTGACTCACGAGTCGACCCGCGCTGGCTTAAGTGGAAACGTGTTCCACCGAATACGCCTTCGCTAGGGGAAAGCGTAAGCCCCTGAACCATTTTCTTTTTTTTGTTTTTTTATTAAAAATAGACTTTTGACTAAAATTTGACTGGCTATAACTTTTTAAATATAAGTCCAATTGGTTTGATTCTTTTTCTGTTGTTCCTCAAATTTTGTCTAGTTTATTTTCATATTTATTTGAAAATTTTCTGAACAACTCTTTTGTACTGGTTTGAAACTATGTGTTGATTTGAAAATTTTTCTTAAATAGGATTTTGGAGAGGGAAACAACTTTCAAAAAGTGCACCCCACTTACATACTCTTGAAGGCTAGCATTCTGAACCCTGGCATAATATTGTTGTGTGTTGTGTGATACGGTTACAACACCACCTTGACACGAAGTATTCGTTATTTTATGTGATGACATGATCATACTCATGAGTGCATAATGAAGATTCCTTACTGTTGGAATTTGGTATGCTTGTGATAGTAATCACCCTCGTATGCCTTTCATGCCTACCGGAAGGAGTACGGGAAAGTCTCTGTCTTGGGTAGACATGAGCTTTTCTGTAGTTCTTCGTCGAGACAGTTATGTCCGGTGAGGCATGGTGAGGTATGATGAGTGCTGATTCTGTCTGATTGGTGTGAAATATATTTCTTATGCTTATCATGCAGGAAATGCTTTAACCTCCTGAGTTGACCATAGGTCGAGTCTTGTTCCAGTAACCCCCATACTTTTTTCGTACAACCACTTGTCCCTGCCGCAGGTAGGGTACGGTTCAGTAAGTTGTCAACCCCTTCCTAGCACACACCGTACAGAGAGGCCATGGTGGAAGATACCGGCTGCATCCGGTAGGCATGCCACCTGGTCCGGGGCATGGCTTTTTCCGGTTGGAGCAAAGGGGGTAGCTCCCCTAGTTTGCACGCGTTATAAATTTTGTGATCCCATGCTCGTCAAGGTTGTAGCCTCCCCACTTAGAGTTTCGCTTAACAGGTGTCGTGGGTGATTCCAGACACCGGTAAGTTAGGCTGGTGTGTGCGGTCAGGTGTGTTTTCAATTAAAAGACCATAGACGGAATTAGTCCCGATGGACTAAACGAATCCGTTACTCGTGGGTAAAGAGTACACCCTCGGCAGAGATTATATCTATTCGAATAGTTGTGTCCATGGTTAAGGACTACAGTCTGGGATGGGTCAAGTGTCGGTCTTCGGAGGAAAAATTGCTAAACCAGAACATGGATCATGACTTGTGACTCATGATGATTATGATTACTATTATTATTGACTAACCATTTACATTATTTGAATTATTGAGTATCCCTCGGACGGTTCTACCTCCTGGATATTCACTGTGATTATTCACTTATAAGCCCTTTATGTGGTGTCGCTCAGACGCCCGACTGTGGCATGCTTGTTATTTAAAATGCTTATAAGCCCTTTATGTGGTGTCGCTCAGACGCCCGACTGTGGCATGCTTGTTATTTAAATTATTTATAAGCCCTTTATGCGGCGTCGCACAAACGCCCGACTGTGGCAGGCTTGTTATTTCTTTTCTTTATAAGCCCTTTATGTGGTGTCGCTCAGACGCCCGACTGTGGCATGCTTTATATTATTATCCTTTTGAGGCATCGCTTCAGACACTCGATTGGTGCATTCTATTTCTACTCCCTTATTGCATATCCATGTTGTATATGAATAACCTGCTTGCGTGCATCATGGATTTCTATTTTGTGACTGACGTTGTGATCATAGAATATTTCAGAGCATGATTATCATTTGTTATATTATACCTATGTTCGTAATGTTTACGAGTACATTCAAAGTACTCACTGGCTTGTCCCTGGCTATTGTCTTGGCCAGATTTCTTGCATGGAGAGGAGCGTTGCGATGATAGCCCCAAAACCTACACAATGGTGATAGCAGCCTCGTTAAGATAGGAGTTATATAGGTCAGCTGTTCCTATGGGAAATGGAGTCCCATAGACACTGATGAACCACAAACCGCTTCCGCCAGTAGCTATTAGAAACCTTGTGTTATATACATAGGCCAGAATGGTCTTGTACTACATATTTTGTATTTTGCTTGGAGTTTCTGTATCAAGTTGGTGTCTCATCAGCTAACAGTAATCCTGGGGCTGGTGAGCACAAGGGCCATTTTTCGGGAAATTAATATCCTGAAAATCCGGTCCTAACAATTTTCCACTTCACTCTAAAATTCTTTGAACTTTTCAAATGTTTTAGACTTATGTTTCATCAAGTAGATATACCCATATCTGCTCAAATCATCTGTGAAGGTGTGAAAATAACGATATCCGCCATGAGCCTCAACATTCATCGAACCACATACATCAGTATGTATGATTTCCAACAAATCTATTGCTCGCTCCATTCTTCCGGAGAATGGTGTTTTAGTCATCTTGCCCATGAGGCATGGTTCGCAAGTACCAAGTGATTCATAATCAAGTGATTCCAAAAGTCCATCAGAATGGAGTTTCTTCATGCACCAATATGACCCAAACGACAGTGCCACAAATAAGTTGCACTATCATAATCAACTCTACATCTTTTAGCTTCAATACTGTGAATATATGTATCTTCACTATCGAGATTCAAAAAGAATAGACCACTCTTTAAGGGTGCATGACCATAAAGATATTACTCATATAAATATAACAACCATTATTCTCTGATTTAAATGAATAATCATCTCGCATTAAACAAGATCCAGATATAATGTTCATGCTCAACGATGGCACAAAATAACAATTATTTAGGTCTAAAACTAATCTCGAAGGTAGATGTAGCGGTAGCATGCCGACCGCGATCACATCGACTTTGGAACCATTTCCCACGCGCATCGTCACCTCGTCCTTTGCTAATCTTCGCTTAATCCGTAGTCCCTGTTTCGAGTTGCAAATATTATCAACAGAACCAGTATCAAATACCCAGGCACTACTACGAGAATTAGTAAGGTACACATCAATAACATGTATATCACATATACCTTTGTTCACCTTGCCATCGTTCTTATCCGCCAAATACTTGGGGCAGTTCCGCTTCCAGTGGCCAGTCTGTTTGCCGTAGAAGCACTCAGTCTCAGGCTTAGGTCCAGACTTGGGTTTCTTCTCCTGAACAACAACTTGTTTGCCATTCTTATTGAAGTTCCCCTTCTTCTTCCCTTTGCCCTTTTTCTTGAAACTGGTGGTCTTGTTGACCATCAACACTTGATGCTCCTTCTTGATTTCTACCTCCGCAGCCTTTAGCATCGCGAAGAGCTCAAGAATCATCTTATCCATCCCTTGCATGTTATAGTTCATCACGAAGCTCTTGTAACTTGGTGGCAGTGATTGAAGAATTCTGTCAATAACACTATCATCCGGAAGATTAACTCCCGGTTGAATCAAGTGATTGTTATACCCAGACATGCTGAGTATATGCTCACTGACAGAACTATTCTCCTCCATCTTGCAGCTGTAGAACTTATTGGAGACTTCATATCTCTCAATCCGGGCATTTGCTTGAAATATTAACTTCAACTCTGTCACATCCCTAGTTCTAGTATGCTCTGAGCTAGCTAGCCATGTGTTGCATCATGTTTAAATTCTTATGAATTTGAATTGGGGACTGTGGAAACCCTAGCACAGATGAATCAAACTAGGTTCAAATAAAAAAAATATTTTCAATGAACCCGAAATTCCTTTGGAAAAGTTCATCATTTTTGAATTGGTCTAGAACCTCTGCCAAAAATGATAAACATTTTCCTAGGTCACTTTGGAATTTTGAATGAATTCATAAAGTATTTGAATTTGGGCATTTAATTGCTATAAATAATTAAAATGCCCAAATAATTCTGAAAGTGGTTGAGGGCTATTGGAAATATTTTCAAACGTGCCCACAATTATTTTCAGGGTTTTTGAAAATGCCTTAGCATTTTATTTAAGTCAAAACAATTACAGAAAAATAGAAAAGAGAACAGAAAAATAAAACAGAACACAAACTTACCTGTAGCCTACCTCGGCCCAGTTACTGTGAAGCCCAACCCACGCAGCCATCTGCCAGTCATCGTCCTCCTCTTGACAGAAGGACGCGAGGGCGTGTGCCCACCGCGCGCCGGCACGCGCCGGCCACCTCCTGCTTACCTGCTCGCCGCTGGAGGCAACCGAGGGCACCACGCACTCCCCTCGACACCTTGCACCTCTCCCCTCTCTCCCAGGACTCCCTCTCCCTCCTCTACTTGCTTCTGCGGCACCACCGAGTGCTGCCGTCGCCGCCGCTCGTCGTTGCCGCGTCCACCGGCCCTCCCTCGCCCATCCAGCGTGTCCAGAAGAACCGCCGCGGTCCGCTACATCGTCTGGCCCGAGCCCTGAGCGCTCGCGCGCCTCGACGCAACCACCCCGACCTTGTCTTCGTCGTTCGGCCGCCGAGATCGCCGGCGACCTCCCGTCCACATCAGCCCCTCCCCGAGCTCACCGACTCGCTCGTCATGTTCTACGTGAGCTTCTGATCATCCTCCCCCTCTCCGTTCTCTCTCTTGCACTCTGTAGCCGCCACGCCCCTCTCGCCCGACTGTGCCGCCGCCTGCACTCGCCACCGACATGACTCCGACGACCATTTGGTCTGAGCGTCGTGTCCAACACACTCGCTGCCTCGCGTAGCCGCTATAGGGGTCACACACGCGCTTCCACAGCCACTGCTTCTGCATCACCGCGCTCACCCGATCGCCGCCGCCGCCGGCCCGAGCTCATTTCCGGCGAGCTCCGGCCGTCCCCGCTGCCACCACATGCCGCGCTGGATGCGGGTGAGCTCCAGCTCCCCGCAGCTGCCCTCGGCCGCTCATTTGGGCGCCAGGGAAGCGATCCCAACGCGCTCCGCCGTGTCTGGACTCGCCGGCGGCTAAACGCCGGCGACCGCTGACCCATTGACCGGCGTGGGTTGACCCCACTGCCCGGTTTGACCTCCCCCTCTCTCACTGACTTGCGGGCCCCGCCCGACCAATTACCCTAGTTAGCACTAATTAGCTAGTTAGGTTAGTTACTACAGTCACTGACTAGTGGGCCCTGCCCAGTTAGTTAGGCCTAGCTAACTTAGTTAGTTGACTGGGTCACTGACTAGTGGGTCCCACTGGTCAGGTTTGACCTGGTCGACGCCTGTTGACTGCCGACGTCACCCTGACGTAGTGCTGACGCAATAATGTAATTTCTGGATTAAAAAAAATTCTGGAGATTCCTAAAATTTCTTTAAACTTCCAAAAATCATAAAAATTCAACCGTAGCTCAGAATGAAATAAATTATATATGGAAAATTATCAAAAAAAATCCAATCTATCCATCTGTACCATTTTCATGCGTGTTAGAACAACTTAAGGCCACTATTTAGGACAAATCAAATGAATGGTATTTAAGTAACCACATGTGGAGTTTGAATTTGAACTTTGGGTTCAAACCAACTTCATTTAATTGTGTTGCTAGTTTTATTAGCTCTATAAACAACATATTGCCATGTCATTAACATGCATCATGTTGTGCATTACATTGATTGTGTTCCTTCTCTGTTGCCGGTGGTTGTCCCCTCTCGATAGGCGTTGTACCGACGCTATGATCGTTGACACTGATGAAGACCCAATGATATCTTCAGAAGTGCCAGGCAAGCAAAACCCCCTTGTTCATTCCGATACAATCCCACTCTCTTAGTCCTTCTCTCTTTTACTGCATTAGGACAACAACGATTAAACTGTTACATGTTGCGGTAGTTGAACCCCTTTCCTCTGCATGACCTGTCATTGCCACAGTAAATAAATGAAACCCACTAGCATGAGTAGGAGTTGTTTGAGCCCTGATGTGCCTACTCATTGATGCTTGTTTGTCATGCCTGCTACTGCTTAGAGTTGAGTCAGGTTTGATTCATCGGGGATGAATTGGAATGGCGATGAACATGTCCTACTGTGTGTGAGCTAAGTGTGTGAACATGATTTGGTAAAGGTAGCGGTGAGAGGCCATGCAGGAGGACATGGTGGGTTGTCTCATTGAAACCGATCTCAGGAACTGAGTTCTGTGTTTGTGATCCATGAAACAGCTACTACCACACATTGGGCCCTAAAATATGACCCCGCTCGACTTACTGACCCCTCTCGTCCTCTGTCCAGGAGTTGCACCTAGTTTCTGGTGTTTATAGGATATGTGTTGGTGGCCGTGCGTAGCGTTGACCCCAGGGGTGGGCTATGATGCGGTAGATACACCGTGGCACGGTGTACCGGGCACCCGTTTGGTGTCTCGGGAACCTGCACACATCGTTTGGGGCTGTGAGCGAAACTCCGGCTGGATCTCCTCGCGGATGGAACCCGAATAGGCGATAAACCTGGACTAGAGACTTGTGTGGTTAGTAAGGTCGTGGTCTACACCCACGCCGGCTTTCGCTTAACGTCTGCCGAGCACATGTCGTGTGCAGACGCTAAGTGGTGGAAACATGTGTGAAGAAGTACACCCCTGCAGGGTTATAAATGATCTATTCGAATAGCCGTGTCCACGGTAAAGGACTTCTGGGTTGCCTATAACATTTCATGGACAAGTGAAAGTGGATACTCTAAAATGCGCAAGATAAGCGTGAGTGCTATGAATGGCGCTCTCGCGGGGAGACGGGAGTGGATCCATATTGGTGTATTGATATGGTGAATATGTGGACTTGTGTGCGCCACCTCAAAAGAGTTACTTGCAGTCATACTTTAAGATAGCCGCCGAGTCAAAGCTGGCTTGCTGCAGTTAAACTCCACCACCCCTCTTTGTTGATACCGATGCATATGTAGCTAGTTCTGATGTAAGTCTTGCTGAGTACTTTTGTACTCACATTTTCTTAATTTATGTTTTGTAGAGAGACTTCAGTCTTGCTAGTAGTTTCGCGTGGACTTCGACGTTTAGCTTGATACCTCACCTACGATCTTGTGCCCTCGGCAGGATCTGGTAGATAGTCAGGCTTCTTAGCCTTTTTCATTTGTAGATGTCTGTACTCAAACATGTTAAGCTTCCGCATGTGCTTTGATTTGTATGCTATGATTGTTGGGTCATGAGACCCATGTTTGTAATATCTCACTCCTCGGAGCCTAATGAAAAAATACTTGAGTCGTAGAGTTATGTTGTGATGCCATGTTGTATTTACACATATTGTGTGTATGATTGAAATGCTTGGTATGTGTGGGATCCGACAATCTAGTTGTTTATCCTTGTCAGCCTATCTTATGGGGAAATGTAGTCTAGTGCTTCCATGAGCCATAGTAGTCCGCTACAGCCCGGTTCACCGGAGTCCTGCTAGCCCAGCACTACTGCTCAGGACACTTGACTAGCCAGCATGTGTTTCACTTCATTCCTGTGTCTGTACCTTCGGGGAAATGTCACGCGGTGACATCTAGAGTCCTGCCTAGCCTGCTACAGCCCGGGTTCCCGGAGTCCTGTTAGCCCAGTGCTACAACCTGGATTCACACGCTGCTGACCGATATGCTCGATGTGATTCATGTATGCTTGTCCCCATAGGTTGGTGCCGCTTTGGGTTCACGACTAGCCATGTCGGCCCGGGTTCTCTGTCATATGGATGCTAGCGACACTATCATATACGTGAGCCAAAAGGCGCAAACAGTCCCGGGCCATGGTAAGGCGACACCTGTGGGAATACCATGCGTGAGGCCGCAAAGTGATATGAGGTGTTACCGGCTAGATCGTTGTGACTTGGAATCGGGGTCCTGACAAACTCCTGGAACATCTCATATGCTCCATGATGTTCAAAACATCGTTGAAGTCCCGGTTCTAAGCCGTAAAGCATGACACACTGAATTATCGAGTAGTCATCAGCTTTGCTCTGCCAGACGTTCATAACATCTGGTGTTGCTCCTGCAGCAGGTTTGGCACCTAGCAGTGCTTCCAGGACGCAATTCTTTTGTGCAACAATGAGGATAATCCTCAGGTTACGGACCCAGTCCATATAATTGCTACCATCATATTTCAAGTTTGCTTTCTCAAGGAACACATTAAAATTCAACGGAACAATAGCACATTCCATCTATCTACAACAAACATAGACATGCAAAATACTATCAGGTACTAAGTTCATGATAAATTAAAGTTTAGTTAATCAAATTATTAAAGAACTCCCACTTAGATAGACATCCCTCTAATCATCTAAGTGATCACGTGATCCATATCAACTAAACCATGTCCGATGATCACGTGATATGGAGTAGTTTTCAATGGTGAACATCATTATGTTGGTCATATCTTCTATATGATTCATACTCGACATTTCGGTCTCTAGTGTTCCGAGGCCATATCTGCATATGCTAGGCTCGTCAAGTTTAACCCGAGTATTCTCCATGTGCAAAATTGGCTTGCACCCGTTCTATGTGAACGTAGAGCTTATCACACCCGATCATCACGTGGTGTCTCGGCACGATGAACTTTCACAATGCTGCATAGTCAAGGACAACACTTGTACCTTGAAATTTAGTGAGAGATCATCTTATAATGCTACCGTCGATCTAAGCAAAATAAGATGCATAAAAGATAAACATCACATGCAATCAATATAAGTGATATGATATGGCCATCATCATCTTGTGCTTGTGATCTCCATCTCCGAAGCACCGTCATGATCACCATCCTCACTGGCGCGACACCTTGATCTCCATCGTAGCATCGTTGTCGTATCGCCAAATATTGATTCTATGACTATCGCTACAGCTTAGTGATAAAGTGAAGCCATTACAGGGCGATTGCATTGCATACAATAAAGTGACAACCATATGGCTCCTGCCAGTTGCCGATAACTCGGTTACAAAACATGATCATCTCATACAATAAAATATAGCACCATGTCTTGACCATATCACATCACAACATGCCCTACAAAAACAAGTTAGACGTTCTCTACTTTGTTGTTGCAAGTTTTACATGGCTGCTACGAGCTGAGCAAGAACCGTTCTTATCTACGCATCAAAACCACAACGATAGTTTGTCAAGTTGGTGTTGTTTTAACCTTCTCAAGGACCGGGCGTAGCCACACTCGATTCAACTAAAGTTGGAGAAATTGACACCCGCCAGCCACCTGTGTGCAAAGCACGTCGGTAGAACCAGTCTCGCGTAAACGTACGCGTAATGTCGGTCCGGGCCGCTTCATCCACCAATACCGCCAAACCAAAGTGTGACATGCTGGTAAGAAGTATGACTTGTATCGTCCACAACTCACTTGTGTTCTACTCGTGCATATAACTTCTACGCATAAACCTGGCTCGGATGCCACTGTTGGGGAACGTAGTAATTTCAAAAAATTTCCTACGCACACACAGGATCATGGTGATGCATAGCAACGAGAGGGGAGAGTGTGTCCACGTACCCTCGTAGAACAAAAGCGGAAGCGTTAGCACAACGCGGTTGATGTAGTCGTACGTCTTCACGATCCGACCGATCCAAGTATCAAACGCACGACACCTCCGAGTTCAGCACATGTTCAGCTCGATGACGTCCCACGAACTCCGATCCAACAAAGCTTCACGGGAGAGTTTCGTCAGCACGATGGCGTGATGACGGTGATGATGATGCTACCGACGCAGGGCTTCGCCTAAGCACCGCTACGATATGATCGAGGTGGATTATGGTGGAGGGGGGCACCGCACATGGCTGGGAGAGATCAACAGATCAACTTGTGTGTCTATAGGTGCCCCCTGCCCCCATATATAAAGGAGCAAGGGGGGAGGCCGGCCGGCCCGTGTAGGCGCACCAGGAGGAGTCCTCCTCCTAGTAGGAGTAGGACTCCCCTCTTTCCTACTCCTACTAGGAGGGGGAAAGGAAGGGGGAGAGGGAGAAGGAAAGGGGGGCGCTGCCCCTCCTCTCCTAGTCCAATTCGGACCTTAGGGGGAGGGGCACGTGGCCTGCCAAAGGCCAGCCATCTCTTTCTCCACTAAGGCCCATAAGGCCCACTATTTCTCCCAGGGGGTTCCGGTAACCCTCCGACACTCCGGTTTTCTCCGAAACCACCTGGAACACTTCCGGTGTCCGAATATAGTCATCCAATATATCGATCTTTACGTCTCGACCATTTTGAGACTCCTCATTATGTCCGTGATCGTATCCGGGACTCGGAACTACCTTCGGTACATCAAAACACAAAAACTCATAATACCGATCGTCACCAAACTTTAAGCCTGTGGACCCTACGGGTTTGAGAACTATGTAGACATGACCGAGACACGTCTCCGGTCAATAACCAATAGTGGAACCTGGATGCTCATATTGGCTTCCACATATTCTACGAAGATCTTTATCGGTCAAACCGCATAACAACATACATTGTTCCCTTTGTCATTGGTATGTTACTTGCCCGAGATTCGATCATCGGTATCTTAATACCTAGTTCAATCTCGTTATCGCTAAGTCTCTTTACTCGTTCCGTAACACATCATCAAGCAACTAACTCATTAGTTACAATGCTTGCAAGGCTTATAGTGATGTGCATTACCGAGTAGGCCCAGAGATACCTCTCCGACAATCGGAGTGACAAATCCTAATCTTGATCTATGCCAACTCAACAAGTACCATCGGAGACACCTGTAGAGCACCTTTATCATCACCCAGTTACATTGTGAAGTTTGGTAGCACACAAAGTGTTCCTCCGATAATCAGAAGTTGCATAACCTCATAGTCATAGGAACATGTATGAGTCATTAAGAAAGCAATAACAGTAAACTAAACGATCAAGTGCTAAGCTAACGGAATGGGTCAAGTCAATCACATAATTCTCCTAATGATGTGATCCCATTAATCAAATGACAACTCATGTCTATGGTTAGGAAACTTAACCATCTTTGATTAATGAGCTAGTAAAGTAGAGGCATACTAGTGACACTCTGTTTGTCCATGTATTCACACATGTACTAAGTTTTCGGTTAATACAATTCTAGCATGAATAATAAACATTTATCATGATATGAGGAAATAAATAATAACTTTATTATTGCCTCTAGGGCATATTTCCTTAACCAGTTGGCACACCATGCCCTGCCGCCTCCCATGCCCTACTCATCCTCGGAGGAGTCCCCGACCTCGGCGGTGCCGTACATTAGACGGCGGCAAGTAGGACACGTGGCTGACGATGCTCCCGTCATCGGCCGCCATCGTGGCCAGCGCTTGTGCGGCCGCGTCCGCGTCTGGCTATGCCACTATTGCATCGCGAGCGGTGACTTGAGTGAGGGCGGCAACCTCGAGCTTCATCCCCGAAGACAAAGCTCTCCTGCAGAGTGTTTGCGCTCGCGGTCATGGCGGATGTGGTGCCAGGTAGCAGGACGATGTGCTATCTTCCATGCAAGGCACATGCATCTTTCTAGTTTCCTATAAACTTGGTCAAATTTTATGAAGTTTGACTTAAGTCAAACCTAGTATGCAGAGTAAATAAAAACAGAGGGAGTATCTTACTCCGTGACAAAGACGGAAGGGAAAATGAGACAACTTATTGTTTATTTGAGCCATTCAAGTATAATCATGCGGCGTTGCTTATTTCTCATTCCTCTCCAACCCTCTTCTCAATCGATCATGCAGCCCTCCGGTCGAGTCCATCCTCCCGCATGCGTCATTTGAACATTCTGCCGAGTATCATTCGCTTGTATTTCCAATGTTGTAATTTGTACGACATGCATACAAACAAACGGTTCGTTTAAAGTTTCACTTTGCCTCCACTACGTGTCGCTTCCCATCTTAGTTTTGACATCCCATTCGGTTCATGCCCCGACACATCTTGACGGGATCGATTGATGTTTGAGAGGTCAATTGTCTGTCGTGCAAGGATATAAAGGTTTGGTCTGTTTCTATGATAGAATGATAGAAATGACCCGCGGGGGGGAGGGGTCTATGGGGATCAGAGGGAGTATATTGTATGTTCATAAGCGAAACGAACATATTGTACCCACCCTAGTCCTCTTTCAATAGATGTTCGGACCCCGAGATGAAATCGAGAGAAAACGAGTGGGTGCATGTGTGATACCTAAGGCGGATTCAAAATTTTGAAACCGGTGATCATAGCATCCGCAAATCATATATAAAGGGTATTCAATGTTCGTTTCGCTTTTGAACGTACAATATACTCCCTTTGATCCTTTCTAGTTTACATATAGGTTTTATGTGCAGTCAAAGTATCTCTACTTTGATCAAACTTACAGAAAAAGTATCAACATTCAACAATGCCCAATCAATATTGTTAGATTCGTACGTACTCCTAGATTTGTATTCAAACAGAGATGGGTTCCAATTTGTTTTCAACCACGTGAATGTGCTTGTTCTCGCGCATGCTCTTCCTACTAAGATTTCGCCACGTATAGCCAGTCTAATAGCAACTTTTTTAAGCTCCCTGTCCAATAGTACTAGTGGAGTACTGACAACATCTGTAGTAGAGTATGCAGTGCTCATAGTACTCCCTCCTTCCATTTATATAGGGCCTAAGAGCAAGTCTAATAAGGCCTAGTCAGCAAGCTATAAGACTTGACATGTCATTAAAATCCTACTTGGAGGAGTGAGGAGAGAGAGTGAAGCGGGCTCTTATATTCTATAGCCTGACCATAACACATAGATCAAGAAAAAAAGTATGCATGCAACTCTCTTCCAATCATATACCTTGCTCATGCAAATATTAAATTCTTAGAGCCAACCTAATAGCCATTAAGAGCCAACTTACATGGCACTTTTGCCGATGTGAAGGAGAGAGATGTGAAAAAGTAAGGGGAGTGAGCTCTCATGCAAGAGCCTAGCTATATACGCATTCCTAGGTAAATACAATAAATATGAAGAAAGAGATAGTAGAGAGGAGATGGGAAAAAGTACTAATACAATAACCAACCTTTAAATTTTTTTTGCGGGAAATAGCCAACCTTATAGCCCACACTATTGTATGAGTGCATATAGATGATGGCTATAGATGACATGGCAGTTCCTTATAGCCATCGGCTGGCTATATTATTAACCATGCTCTAATGCGTTTTTCAAAACCGCCTTTGACTATTGACAAGATTAATAGTACATGAGATGTATAATGTGAAAATTATATCATTGGAAGCTCCTTTCACATACGAATTTGACTGTATGCTTTGTGTAAGTTGCATGTCATATATTATTACTCTAACATTTGATCAAAGTTAACCTCGAAAAATGCATTAGGCCCTGTAGATGGAAGGAGGGAGTAGTAGTGGAAGTGGATCCTCTGACATAGCATCCCTGCCTTACCCTCCCTTTCGGTCACATACTAGCGGAACCATGCTTGCTAGGCCCCGCATGTCAGTTACTCAATGGGTTCGGCCACTTCAGGGGGTCCTCATCCATAGTATACTCCCTCTGTTTTTATTTACTCCGCATAAAACGGAGGGAGTGGTAGTATAAATGACGCGGGTGGGAGAGTGGGAGGGACGTCGGTTTGCTCTCAACTGTGGTCCCACAAGAGAGCAAAAACGCAAGACGTAGCGCGTTCCATTCGGTGAACGACATGGAGGGTCCAGCGTGCTGGGGTGCAACGGGAACACGACAAGAGCGATGTACAGTCAAAACCGATTGACCGGTCGTCACTGGAACCACTATTCACACCAGAACCTTCGCTGCCCGGTCCCCTAGCCCACATTCTCCCACCTTTTGATCCCCTAGGCCGCATCAAGCGTCCCTAGTTTGCCAGAAAGCCATGGTGCCCCGCAAGATCACGTACTACAAGATGCTGACGCCGGAGCGCCGTACAGAAATCGCGGCGGCGGTCAGTGCCACAGACCTTCGTTCCCAAGATGACTTTGCGGTGGGCCAATCCCCGAGTTCTTTGGAGCCAAGCTACAAGGAGGAGGAAGCCGATCCAATGTTCATGGCGGAGGTTGTGACGCAGAAGGCCCCCGATGGTTATGATAGGATGGACGTCGACTTCGTACCGGCGTCTGGGTCCCCCATGGTGCAGGCGGACCAGCGGTTCAACCTGGCGATACTAAAGGAGGATCGGAAGGCAGAGGCTCAACTCGACGTGGAGCGCGCGCATGCCGCTGCCATCGAGGCTCTCCTGCAGGCAGAACCGGATGTCGTGGATGTGAACCGGGTAGCGGAGGCTCAACTCAACGCGGAGCGCACGGATGCCGCTGCCATCGAGGCCCTCATGCAGGCGGAACCGGACATCCTAGACTTGAATCGGGCGGCAGAGGCTCAACTCGTCGCGGAGCGCACGGATGCCACTGCCATCGAGGCCCTCTTGCAAGCGAAACCGGACGTCCTCAACTTGAACCAAGCGGTGCTCTCGTCCATGCAGAGTCCCGCATGCTCCGCGTGAACGAGTAGTTGGAGGTCAAGGACAACCACGGTGTGGAGACACACGTCCACAGCTACGACTGGTTCGTGCCGGCAGCCAAAGACGATGAGGCCGTCTCGTTCCATGAGCAGTGATAGTTTTTCTTTATGTTGTTGTTTTTAGGGATCTTTGGCTGTGTAAAAACATATATTTTATGCAAGTCGCCTGACTTTCATCATTTGGGTCAGTCTACCATTTCAGGCGGTTGGATGAATATCCTACATCTCCTAACCCTTCTTCCTCACCTCTTCTTCCCCAACAGACCACCGCACGGGCCGTACGGATCCACCCCAACATGCGGTTGGATAAACATAACAACAAAAAATATCTGTCAGCGGTAGCACGTGTCAGTGAGGGGGCGTTCCCTTGGTTGGGTTTGCGGCGTGCAGGAGCGATTGTGTGAGGGTGCGGTGCGACCGCGATGTGCAGGAGCGACCGTGTGAGGGTGCGGTTCGATGCAAATCATCGTTTGACATGTCAATTAATGCATATTTTTTCTCCAAAGCCCAAAGAGCTAACCATCTCACTCCTCATTGCTTGATTAAGACAACGCCATGCAAACAAACCTTCTCACTTCCGCATGCATGCAAGGGCATATTAATGTCCTTGGTTGCTAGTACGAGGCAAACCCCATCAATTTTTCCTCGATTAGTATTAGTGGCCTTTTGCAAATTGTAATTTTGATATACCAGCCTGGTGTACAAATTATGGAGGTAGTAACTATTTGACTTCCTTCCCCATTGCAGTGACGTCGACGGTATCTCGAACGTTGTGGTTTGGTGAAGTGCGTTCGACGGAGAACACCATTGAGGGAGACCATGGTAAGACGTTCGCAGGTGCCGCTTGCAAGCTGAGACAACCGCCTTATTTGCATCTAGCAAGTCCGTTGAACCAAAGGACGCGTAAATGTACTAGTACTACTAGTACACAATAGCGTCGTCCGTCCAGCTTAGTGCGGTGAGGTGGTTTCTCGAAGAAGATGATGGAGAAGCGGAGTCAGCGAAGAGTGAAATGATGGTTGCTTCGTCCATGCTTTGTGATTTGACGCCTCACTGCTTTGTGATTTGTGATAGATGGGACAGGGGAGTAGACTCTGTGTTCCAAGCACGGTAGAAAGAGGAGAGGCGTTGCATTTTTCTATTCCTTCAATCAATCAGTCAGGGAGCTTCAGTTCCATCTTTTTGGCTTTGGCAGCACCATACACAAATGGTTCCCATCGATGAAAAAAGCTATTTTCACATTTGGCTACACATTGTGGATGCACTTAATGGTACCACTTGGTTTTGCTCCTGTGTGCTATCCATACAAATCTCAATTATATTGATCTAAAAAATTATAGAATCAAGATTAGTAAAAAAGAGGTGATTTTGCCACGCAGATGGCGGGGGAGGTTTCTTATTTTTAGAGGACGTTGGCTTGGCGGTTTCCCTAACATGCGGTCCCACGTGTCAGTGCTTTACCAAGCCGATCCATGTCCCACATGAGGCAGAACAACGGCAAAAGCAACACGTGGTTAACCTGAAGAAGATGAGGGAGAAGCGGATTCAACAACGAGTGAAATGATGGTTGCTTCGTCCCTCCAACTTCTTTTTTTACTAGCATTATTATTACTTCATCCCTCCAACTTAACTGCGGGAAGGGTGCAGCTTTCTGATTTGACGCCTCATTGCTCATTACCACGCCAGCGCCATGACTGGGGTGCTTCACCCCTGCTGCTCTGCACTATACTTCGGTATGGCACGTGGACCCGATAGCTTGATGTCCCACATGTCGGCGAAAGGGACTAGAACATTTATGAAAGCGAGCGCTCCACTCTTATGACGGAGGAGTACACGACACGGCGGCCTAGTGAACTGTCACTTGTACTGTATACTAGTACTATAGTTTTGCTGTTTCGCACGATCCATCGATACAAACCAATTAAGCAGGAAAGGGCGGGATTTTTCACGCGCGGTAGATGATACTGGCCATACATCTCAAAGGCAATTTTAATGTATGCAAAATGAATAATTAAGTAACAATATGATATCTAGTAAAACTAAAACCACATATGATTTATTGTGTTAGAATGTAGTAGTAGTGCTGTATTGCATTGTTGTTAGATGTAACATGCCAGAACATGTAGAGATGTAGTTTTGGAGGGCCAACAGAGAGAAAACATAATACGGTCACTGAACTTCAGAATACGCTCATTACGGTCACTATATACGTTTTGCGGTGATTATACGGTCACTTGCTCACCGTTCAGCATCGGATTGCACTCTGTTGACCGGCTAAATAGTCTGGGTGGCACCATGTTGACTAGTTAAATTGACCATGTTCCTTGTGGGTCCCACCTATCAGTTTGCATAGGGAAAAGGTCAGATAAACACAAATTTACGCAGGCGCGACAAGACTCCAACCCGTGCGCGAGAATCACCTGGTTGTGTATGTGTCTGTCAGGGCCTGATGTGTGTGCATGCACGTTTAGGTTGCGCACTTGAGCGTGAGAGTGTGTGTGTTGGTTGTGTGGTGCGTGTGAGTGTTGCGTGCGTGCGTGGATGCGTGTGTACGTGTGAGTGTTGCGTGCGTGCGTGGCTGCATGTGTTCGTGTGAGTGTTGCGTGCGTGCGGTTCGTGTGCATGCGTGCGTGTGTGTATAATCACCACACCAGCTCCTGTGTGTTAAAATAGACGGCTCATCATACCAATACAACCGCTGTGCCCGCGGTCATGACTTCAAACCACCGTCCAATATTTTTTTGTCGTTTGTTTTCATTCTTACTAGCAAGATGCCCATGCGTTGCACGTAACATCAAGATGCATTTGTATGACTAGTTTATCTTGTGAGAGAAAATGATGAACGAGGGAAGGCCTTATTTGCAAATGTGGAGAGGTGTGTGGGTACCTTTTTGCAAAATTGCCATAGTTTCCTTCCTATCCGTCAGATATAAATCGGAAGGCCTATATTGCAGGATGGCAGGCACACCATCATCACCAACTCTGTTTTTATAAGAGTGTAGAAGAGTAATACAAGCCAACAAGTGGGCCCAATGGTAGTGAGATAATGTGATGCAACACTAGAGGTGCCACGTGGAGCGTTTAACTGGTCAACTAGTCATGTCTTGAGCAAATGCAGAGTTGTACGGTGAACCCATGACTGTATAATAACCACAAAACATAAATGGTGACCATAATGAGTGGATTCTGAAGTCCAATGTACGTATCGTGCTTTCGCTCCAAATACAATGATCGTCATTGTATATATCGAGAGAGAAAGATGAAACATGCGTGAATGTGATGGGGGCTTAATTTTAGAGGACTTGGACATAGTTTGTGTGCGTACGTGAAAGGGGCGTAGAGGGGGTGTATGCGATGGGGAGAGAGATGCTCTTTGTTTCTCTTTATTATGACTAACTTTATATATAATATAAAAATATAAAAATTCACAGTGCGGAATAAATATCATTGTGGGCAGCATGCAACAAATTAATGTTCATACTCCTCCATATAACTTTGTAATGTTGTATATATGTAGAAAATCTAAAATATTTTTTGGCCACACTTTATTCAAAAGGAATGTTGTATGCGAAATAAACGTGAAGAGAGGGATTTTTAGATCAATGGGGTATGTGATGTAACATGTGTGAATGTGTAGTTGATGTATTTGGCAGGGCCTAGAGAGGTATGTGTGTATTACATATTCGAGAGAGGCATGGATAGAGGGGCCGACGGGGGGGGCGTGGGAGAGATAGCACTTGAAATGAGAGAGGTCTAGAGAGAGAGACTAATATGATGTCACGGCGAGAGATTCCCTTGAGTGTGTATATGCAAGGGGGGGGGGATAGAGGCACGAGGAGATTTTTTGTGTGTGTGGTGTCTGTGTTGGTCTGTGTGGGTGTGAGAAGATAACGAGACCTGGGGGCAAAGGGTGTGTCGCCGCGTGAGGTCCGGTGGGTCGAGGTGAGGCCCTTGGTTCGGTTCCTGCGCCGCATTGGTCAGCCCGTGACGCATTTAGGGAGACCCATGGATGACTTGTCGTACAAGACAACGATAGAAGAATTGTGAAGGACTCTGTGTCCACTGACAAAGCCGGCTAGGATTTGTAACCCTGGGTTCTCGGACTAATGCAGGGAGTTCCGACACACAAGTTCATCATTTAATCAAGGAGAGGTGAGGAGGTGGCTGATTGACTCAGCGACAATCCATTGACATTTCCAAAAAGGATGGATTTCCACAACTATGTGAACAAGGAGATAACATTTGTCAGATCAAATGATATAATGAGGTATGCTGGAGGAAAACATACACAGTTAAACATTGGTAGAAAGATGCGCCCGAAATATGGTTGGGCTGCACGACCAATGTCAGAATGGTGATTCAATAATCAATATTCTAAGAATGAATGGCCGGCCATTAACTTCAAAGCAACAGGGTTGCTAGAAAGGCAGAATCCAAACAGCACCATTCACTTGTTGGTACCCCGGTTGGAATCAACGCGAGGACCAAGAAAGAATGGTGATGATGAGAAGTATCACTATACCAAGAATTCTTAAGAGGTGGAGCAATCCTCACAACATCCTTGATATTAAAAGATGGTAATACTCCAAGGTAAAGAAGAACAAATGCTGGATAGCAGGGAACTCAAGGTATAACACAAAACACGAACACGTTTGTGTTGACCGGAAGGCAATAATGTGGTCAAAACTAGCACAAATCATCGGGGGGCAAGGACAGTATTTCTCATCATGAACTCAATTGATATCCTAGAAGAGCTCATAAGGTCGATGATGATCACGACACATTTGTCGAGGGATTTCATGAAGATGTAATCAATCAGCGACGACATCAGGTCAAAGGAATGATGGAGCGGAAGGTTATTGGAACCATGGGTAGGACACAAACTTGAAATCAAGCTTGTTGTTCAAGGTGAACTGATATGACGAGCATGATCGTCGTAAGCTTAGCTCATCATCGAAAGTTGTGCTCCGGGATTAAGGACCAGGTAGCACAATTAAAGTTTAGCATGATAATGATATAGCCGAGCAGGCCAGGACTTGCGTGATCGAGTTCAAATTCGTAAGTAATGAAGGTTACCAAGAGTTGTTTAATCTCGGTGCGATCTCAATTCAGTTATCAGTGTCTTTGAGTGTCTAATAACTCCAGCCCGTGGAAAATTGGAATCAGTGAGAATGTAGCACTTGATGAAGAACTCATAAGAAGTTATGCAGTTCCATGATTATCTCAAGATACCAGGGGGTAATAATCAACGACAGATCAAGGTAGAGGTTGGACTAGGGTATTGCTCTGCAGAAGATAAGGGCTCAAACTTGCACGAGAAATGGAATCAAGGAGGAACATGGTAGGAACCATGTCCATGGATACAAGATGAACTTATAACAAGGGGATAATTATTTTAAGAGAAGCTTCAATGATAAGGTATACATCGTGTCCATGGGCATGAACACAGGGTTCAAGGTCGACTCCCACTTGTTCAACGCATAACCTTTCATTCACCTCTCGTATTTCGAAAATGACATTAGTTGTTGAAAGTTTTTACCTGGTGTAATACCAGATAAGTATGACCCGTGTAATATTTCGGGTTCACGCGGATTAGGGAAGGCGTAGGTCCAACCCATCAGGGCATCTTAGGAACATATACCACAAACTTCGGAGTAAATAATACAAGCTCAAAAGTAGAGCATTGTTCAAAAGCAGATGATACAATTTACCAAAGGCATTATATACCCATCCAAAGGCTCACAAGGTTATTCAATATGAAGCACACTGTCGGATAAAATCCAACAAAGGAACCGATGGTCCACAAGGGATATGATGTGAGCATCAGTACTCAACCAGAGGAAGAAGAATGCAAGGAGATCTGATTATAGAAACACCTGACTAATTCAAAGTTCAAATGCAAAAAGATTATGATTTCCGATCAAGGGATGAGAAGCAAACGCTCTGACTAAGGATGGATAAGTTGCATAGACTTAGGGGTACAATCGATGGCAATTCGACTGGTCGGGAACCAGCTCATGTTTAAAAGGATGTCTGAGCCGGAAAGATAATTTAGAAGGGTTGATAGATGATTGTGTGCATTCGCACACATGTTGAATCAATAGGATCAAAATGACGGTGTCAAAAGATACTAGTGAATATTGCTAGTGATATGGGAGAATCCATAATATAAGCATACAAGTATTTGCAGAGCGTTAGTTGCTAAGGATTTTCGGAGGATTGAATAGTATTTCAAAGACTTTTGTGAAACACCTGAACAACTGGGGATGAGCGGATAGTCGGAAAGCGCGAGAAATTATTCTTAGGGGTAATCAGGTGGCAAAGAACTGCAAGGCAGTAGGCACAAAATATTCTCGGAGTCTCTTGTAATAATAAGATCGACTGGGAATAAAAGTAAGCACGACAGGTGTAAGTATTTATCCAGAGGGATATTTCGGTGGAAGGGAATTGCAAAACAAACGCCACAAGGTCTCGAGAGAATATCGGAGAGTATCTTCAAAATCTTCTGGTGCAGCCGGCGATCATCTGGACTGAAGGGACTCTCCGGGAGAAAGTAATTTCGAGAACGTAAAGTTAGATTTTAGTAAAAATCGTTTAACCCGAATAGAAGAGAGTTCAGAATCCCGGAGTAAAGATCGAGGAGTAAAAGATTCTAATACCACCCAAATGGCGACGTGGGCCCGTAAGGCACACGGCCATGTTAGTAAATGTTTTTGTAATGTCTAGACTCAACTTCGACCAAGGAGTGTGGAAGGGGGGATTCCTACAGGCAGTCGGCTCTGATACCAACTTGTGACGCCCCCGGTTTGACCGTACACTAATCATACACGCAAACGTGTACGATCAAGATCAGGGACTCACGGGAAGATATCACAACACAACTCTACAAATAAAATAAGTCATACAAGCATCATATTACAAGCCAGGGGCCTCGAAGGCTCGAATACAAGAGCTCGATCATAGACGAGTCAGCGGAAGCAACAATATCTGAGTACAGACATAAGTTAAACAAGTTTGCCTTAAGAAGGCTAGCACAAACTGGGATACAGATCGAAAGAGGCGCAGGCCTCCTGCCTAGGATCCTCCTAGACTATTCCTGGTCGTCGTCAGCGGGCAGCACGTAGTAGTAGGCACCTCCGGTGTAGTAGGAGTCGTCGTCGAAGGTGGCATCTGGCTCCTGGGCTCCAACATCTGGTTGCGACAACCAGGTAGAACGGATAGGTGGAAAAGAGGGAGAAAGCAACCGTGAGTACTCATCCAAAGTACTCGCAAGCAAGGAGCTACACTACATATGTATGCATTGGTATCAACTGGAATAAGGCTATCATATGTGGACTGAACTGCAGAATGCCGGAATAAGAGGGGGATAGCTAGTCCTTTCGAAGACTACGCTTCTGGCAGCCTCCGTCTTGCAGCATGTAGAAGAGAGTAGACTGAAGTCCTCCAAGTAGCATTGCATAGCATAACCCTAACCGATGATCCTCCCCTCGACGTCCTGTGAGAGAGCGATCACCAGTTGTATCTGGAACTTGGAAGGGTGTGTTTTATTAAGTATCCGGTTCTAGTTGTCATAAGGTCCAGGTACAACTCCAAGTCGTCCTGTTACCGAATATCACGGCTATTCGAATAGATTAACTTCCCTGCAGGGGTGCACCACATAACCCAACACGCTCGATCCCATTTGGCCGGACACACTTTTCTCGGTCATGCCCGGCCTCGGATGATCAACACGTCGCAGCCCCACCTAGACCAACAGAGAGGTCAGCACGCCGGTCTAAACCTAAGCGCCCAGGGGTCTGGGCCCATCGCCCTTAGCACACCTACACGTTGCGTGGGCGGCCGGAAGCAGACCTAGCCTAGTAGGCGTTCCAGTCCAATCCAGCGCGCGCCGCTCCGTTGCTGACGTCACGAAGGCTTCGGCTGATACCACGACGTCGAGTGCCCATAACTGTCCCCGCGTAGATGGTTAGTGCGTATAGGCCAGTAGCCAGACTCAGATCAAATACCAAGATCTCGTTAAACGTGTTAAGTATCTACGAACGCCGACCAGGGCCAGGCCCACCTCTCTCCTAGGTGGTCTCAACCTGCCCTGTCGCTCCGCCTCAAAGTAACAGTCGGGGGCCGTCGGGAACCCAAGCCCACCTCTACCGGGATGGAGCCACCAGCCCCTTCAGCCGCCAACTCCGAACAGTACCACAGGTAATGTAACTGTGTAAAGTATATAGTATATGCCCGTGATCACCTCCCGAAGTGATCACAGCCCAGTAGTATAGCATGGCAGACGGACAAGAGTGTAGGGCCACTGATGGAACATTAGCATCCTATACTAAGAAGTAGGATAGCAGGTAATGGTAACAACAGTAGTAGCAAGGATAGGCTATCCATCAGGATAGGAATAACGAAAAGCAGTAACATGCTACACTACTCTAATGCAAGCAGTATAGAGAAGAGTAGGCGATATCTGGTGATCAAAGGGGGGCTTGCCTGGTTGCTCTGGCAAGAGAGAGTGGTCGTCAACACCGTAGTCGTACTGGGTAGCAGCGGCGTCGGTCTCGGTGTCTAGCGAGAGAAGAGGGGGAAGAAACAATAAATATAATGCAAACAAATGCATAACGATGCATGACATGACAAAGCGTGATGCTAGGTGTGCCCTAACACGGTACGAGGTGGTACCGGTGAAGGGGGGAAACATTCAGGAAATTATCCCCGGTGTTTCACGTTTTCGGACAGACGAACCAGAGGGGGAAAGTTGCATGTGCGCTATGCTAGGGATGTGTGGCGTACGAACGGGCTGCGTATCCGGATTCGTCTGGTCGTTCTGAGCAACTTTCATGTAGAAAGTATTTTCATCTGAGCTACGGTTTATTTTATATTAATTTTAAAAGATTTAAATCATTTTTAGGATTAATTTAAATATTTTAATTCAACATTATCAAGAACAGTGATTGATGACGCAGGCATGACATCAGAGTGATGTCAGCAGTTCAACTGGTCGGTTGACCAGTCAAATAGACAGGTGGGTCCAGTGGGACCCACATGTCATTGTCTGTTAACTAATTAATGAGGTTAATTAGTTTAGTTAACAGATTAGTTATGTTAATTAACAGTAGTTAACTAGTTTAATTAGTTATTAGGTTAATTAAACACAATTAATTTATTTAATTAATTAATAATTTTATTCATTATTATTTTTATTCTTTTTTTATATAAAACGTTCTGGGGGATGGGGCCCCCTTGTCATAGGCCCCGGGGGGCCTTAGCGGGTTAGCGGGCAGGAGGGCGATGGGCGCCGGGGCGAGCGCTCACCCGCACGGAGTGCGGCGAGGCGAGGCCAGTGGCCAAGGCGACCGCGGTGCCGGCGTGGGGAGACGGAGTGCAGGGCCGGCGACGAGCGAGTTCGCGGGCGGCAGAGGAGCAGCAGCATGGGAACCGGGGCGCGGCGGCGCACCAGCAGCAGGGGGACGCGCACAGCGGCAACGCAGCAGCGCAGCAACACAGCGATGGGGCATGGGCGCGCGCCGTCGAGCCGTGGCGCGGGCGCGGTGAGCGCGTCACGGGAGAGCCGGGGGTGGCCATGTGCGCGAGCAGCGGTGGCGCGGGGCGAGTGCACGCGGGCAGGCGGTGAGCCCGGGCGCGGCGAGGCTGTGACGTGGTCTAGGCGCATGCGCGCGCGTGTGTGCAGGGGCGGCGTGCGGTGAGGCACGGTGGGCACGACCAGGGTGCACGCGAGGGGGGTTGCGTGCGTGCGGACTCGGACGGGAAGCAACGAGCCGAGTGGCGAAACGGCGCGGGCGCGCGGTGACCGTACAGGGTGGAGGGAGTTCGAGGAGAGGGGGAGCTCACGGGCGATGCAGGGGTTCAGGGGGGGTCAGCGTGGCTCGAGGTCGGCCGGTGAGGAGGAGATGAGGAGGCAAGGCGACGGCATTGAGGTGGCAACGGTGTAGGGCGACGGGGCACGACCTCGAGGTGATGGGGTCGACGTGGTTCCGGCGAGGAGGGGAACTCCGAACGGTGACGGTTGGCGAAGAGGCGCCGGCGCCCGATCCAGATCAGGATCGGGAGGAGACGAGGGAGAGAGGGGAACGTGGGGGGAGGAGTGGGGTAGTGGGCTAGGGTTTCGGTGTCCCCAGGGGGTTAGTAGGTGAGGTGGGGGTGGGCCGGTCCAACCAGGCCGACTGGAGTGGCCAACTGGGCTGAGGCCCAGCGCGCGGGGGGGAGGGGGGTTCCCTTTTCCTTTTTTTACAGTCTTACTTTGCTTTTCTTTTATTTATTCTTTTAGTTCTTATTTGTTTTATTTTAGTTTCCAAAAATACAAAAGTGGCACCTAAAATAGTGTTACAATTTATGCCACTGCCACAAACCGTTTAGCACTGAAATAAAAATAGTTTTAAATTGTTTATTATTTTAAAGAATTTGAATAATTGTTTTATCACTATTTATTTACTATAGTGCATTTAAACGCTTTATAAAAGTGTGGTTTCTCCACCAATATTACATATGATTTATTTGTCACATTTAGAACATTTTAGTTTTGACATTTGAAAAGCTTTTGTTATTTGTCTTTATTTTAAATTTGGATCGTTTTTTAACCATCGCGAGATTAACTACAGTGATAGCGGTGACATGGCATCATTAGGAGAGGGTTACTGTAGCCTAATTATCCGGCGTCACAACCATCCTACCCCGACCCGCAGTAGGTCCGAAATTTAAGAGGGGGGCAAAGTTTGTACTTTCCCCAAATTTCAAACAAGCATGTTCCATCTGTTCAAAAAAGCCAAAAACAAGCACGTCCCAGACCAAAACATGGTTCTCCCTTAGCTCCCCTGCCCCCCGTCCGATTCCCCATTTGTACTCCGTGGGATCCAAAACTACCTCTCCACCAGCCGCGAACCCCGATGTCCTCCGTCCGCCACCCAATCCCACCCATCAACCGCCGCCCTCCTCCATCACGTCGAGCTGATACCCCGACGTCGTCATCCACCGCAACCTCAACCGCAACGCCCTCCAAGGCTAGTAGTTGAAGCCAAGGCTAAGCCGTCTGTACCCGAGCCAGTTCAACCATGCCATCCTGCGCCTCAGCGCTGGCGCTCCAACTTCGCCACCGTCCACTACACAGGAGCTGTTCCTGCTACGCTGTCCTTTGCCGCCTCGGATCTTCTTCCCCTCCGCCGACATACAGCCACGACAACACAGTCAACAATTTGGCCATGGGTTCATCCAAGCCTGCACCCTCCTCCAAAACATCAGTTTCCCCGGCAAAAAGAAGAAGATTAGCGCGACATGTGGAGGCGACCACACTGGCAACCGGAAATGGTACTCCTGTTCCCTTATTCGTGAAAATCTTATGTGTATGCTTGCACGGTATTCATCCCACAGAAGACACTAGTTGACCGCTTTTTCTTGATACTAGATGTTCCTAGTTACTTGCGATGCACAAGGTTTCTCCTCATATACTATTTCACCTTAGCTAGAGGTCCGTCGCCCACCTGGATTTCAATTCCTGGTTAGTTGATTCCCAATTAACAGAAGCATTCCCCGGCGTAACAGGCGCTAGTCCGCCTATTACGCCTGGGAAGCAGCGCCTTGGTGTTTATCTTAGGGCCGTGTGGGGCCTAGAGCTGCTGGTGCCTGATCTGGAGGTCGGCCGGGATTAAAGGGATGGCCTGGGGCCACTGCCAAGCATGGCGGTGGTGTGAGGTCGAGGGGAGGGCGAGGCGGCGGAGGCAGGGGTCTAGGCCGGTGGTCGCTGGCGGTTTGAGAAAGATCGTCAACAGTGACTAGCGGGACGTGGACGAAGGCCATCTGCCCATTCCTTATAGATTGGACGGTTCATAAAAAAATCAACTGACCTATTTATCTTGATAGGACCACATGTGGTGGTGTGTTGGAGGAGTACCTGCATTTCCTGTGCTCATATATTACAAAATCATATGGATTAGAATCTAATTTTGTTTGCCATGCAATGTTATACAACTATCATATGTCTCCTGTCATTTATTTTTCATCCACCTGCTATCTGCTACTTTTACAGTGCACTAGTTCTGCACACACTTCACCCATACTCTCACTATTGTGTTTTTATATAAGGGTATTTCAAACTCTGCTACCTTCACAGAAGCAGAAAATAAAAGAGAGAAGTTGCTCCAGCGTGGTACGTGGCTAGGCCAGACACGTTTCAGCCATTTAAAGGCTGCAATGTCAGCAGATGGAGACGGTAAACGTAGCTCTGGAGTTGATGGCCTCCCTCCCAATGAACCACCATCCCAGGTGCCTGCTTTAACTTCGTGGAGTCATATGTGGTTGCATGTTGCATATGGTTTCTATCTTGTATTCGAAAGGCCGAAGTCGGTCTTTATTAAGGTAAGGAAAGATATTTTTACATGAACCACCATCCCGGGAGCACCAGAAGTCAAATGGCTAGTCAGGGCACTGGCAGAGCCAGTGACAAGCCCAGCACAGACAGGCATCACCTAGAAGCCAACTAAAAAGCCACGATGGTGGCGAAGCAGCCCGCCTCCCACCAGGCTCTCAGGTCCTAGATGATCATGCTCACCACTCCAGCCGGATTTCTAGCTTGTATTGCTTCCAATTTGGTTAAATTGCATCTTCTTAGCTTACACACTATACCTTTGAATATGACACGCCTTCCTGTTTTTCATACATACTAGTACATCTGTCTATTAACCATATTCTTACATGAAACTAATGTTCTTGTGTATCCCTCGTCAATCACTTATGATGAGGCAGTCAGGCAAGTGGACTACTGTGAGAAAATATCCTCATTTAAAGATTGCAGCGTCAGCCTCCCCACATGATTATCAAGAAACAACAAGGCTAGATGAAGATAGTGAACGTAGCTCTATAGTTGATTACCGCATTTCCCCTACACTAGCATCGCAGGTGCTTGCTCTAACTTGGCAGCATGATATGTGGATGCATGTTGCATATGGTGTCTAGATTGTAATTATTCCAATCTTGTTAAATTGCATGTGCTATTCTGCTTAGTTTATACATTATACCTGTTAATGTGACATGCCTTCGTGTTTTTAGTACACAGTACATCTATCTATTAAGCATGTCCTTACATAAAACTATTGTTTTTTTGTATCCCGCATAAATCAATATGATGAGACGCCTTTAGTATATGCAGTGTGATATTAGTTGCATCTTTCATATGATTTATAGCATCCGCTGCTTCAAATTTGTTGAAATGCCATTTATGATGGGACGCTTTTAACTTGGCAGAGTCATATTGGTTGCATTTTTCATGTGGTGTCTAGCTTGCATTACTTCTTATTTGTTGAAATGGTTTCTGCTTAGTTTACACGAACAGTTGTGAATATGCCATGCCGTCCTGTTTTTCGTATTATTCCATCCTGGAATCATGTGTTTGCCTCACATCAAAGTAGTGATTATCAGTATCATGCACGAATGAGTTCTGAACAGTGAATTTTATTGCTTTTTCTTGTCGGTTTTACTTGACAATTCAAAATCAATAAAGCGGATGGAAGTTAGCAAGGCAGCGGATGATGGTGCTCCTTCCAAACGGAGGGCCTCTACAGATTCTACTCCTCCATCCCCCCAAGATGATTTCCAAGACAACACATGCATAGACACTCAACGTAGTTGTGTTGATGATGAGCACGTCTCCCCTAGTGCACCATCACAGGTGCTCCCTCTAACTTGGCACTGTTATATGTGGTTGCATGTTATGTATGATGTCTAGCTTGTGTTGCTTCTAATTTTGTTGAATTTCATTTGCTTACTATACACATTATACTTGTGAATAAGACACGTGTTCCTGTTTCTAGAACATACAATATCTGTCTATCACACCGTGTTCTTACATCAAAGTACTATTGTTGTGTAACCTGCAACAATCACTTATCATAAGACACGTTTGACTTGGGAGTGTGATATAGGTTACATCTCGCATTCTTTTCTAGCTTGTACTACTTCTAATTTGTTGAAATGGCACTTATGACGAGATAGTTTTAACTTGGTAGAGTGATATTTTTGCATCTTTCATATGGTGTCAAGCTTTCATTGCTTCTAATTTATTGAAATGCCTTCCCCTTAGTTTACACATCATCAGCTGTGAATATGCAATGCTGTGAATATGCAATGGCACTAATGACGAGAGACCTTTAACTTGGTAGTGTGATGTTGTTTGCATCTTGCATATGATTTATTTCTTGTACTGCTTCACATTTGTTTAAACGTCATTTATGATGAGACAATGTTAACTTGGCAGAGCAATATTTGTAGCATCTTTCATATGGTGTCTACCTTCCATTGCATTGCTTCTAATTTAGTGAAATGTCTTCTGCTTAGTTTACACATCACAGTTCTGGTTATCTCATGCTGTCCTGTTTTTCGTACATATTACATCCTCCTATCATGTGGTTGTCTAACATCAAAGTTTAGTTCGTCTGTATCACGCATCAATTTGTTCTGAAGAACTAAATTGTTATTCGTTTTTCTTGTCGGCTTGACTTAACATGGCACAGAGAAAGAGGAAGCAAGACAGAATGACAGGGAAAGGGAAGCGAAAGAATCCTACAGACTCTGCTGGTATTGATGGTGCAATAGAAGGTCAAAGTCCAGTGGAAAATTGTACCGACAAGGTATCCCATGCTACATGAGCTATAAAACAAGCCAAACAGAAACAAATAGCTGCCACCAAACAAGCAGAGACAGCCCTAGTTGTTGCAGCACCTTCCACAGTACCACCAGCTGCACGATTTACTCATTGGTCAACTCAGCTAGCAGCACGTTCCCAAGCTCCCTTGCCACCTGACACTACTTCTAAAGTACTCTTGACACAAGATGAGTTGGCAAGATTAGATGAACTTTGTGAGCTTCAACAACAAGAAGGTAGTTGCTGGAGCCAAGTTACAGTTGCATGCTTCTTTATATGCAGTCTCACAGTTTGATGTACACTAAAACTTCCTATGTTTGTTGTTGAACTAGCACCTAGGCGCAAGAGGAAACAAACATCAGGGATAATGCTCGATAGGTTAACTAAATCTAAAGGAGGAAGAATGGAGGTCCGTTTTGAGGCAGGTTTAAAAAGGCCACGTGATGCTACAGAGTCAGCCAAGTTAGTATCAGAGGCAAGGATTGCTATTAGGTCTCATGTACGTATCCTCCCAACATGGATTCAGTATAGGAATGACAAAGATGAAACCCAGTTCAACACCTTCCTCGACCATTTATCTGTAAGTATGGTTATGTATGGAAACTAGTGATATCGTCTTGCTCTATCCAATACTTTCTAGGTTGCTGATAATGAGACTGCCATAATTTTCAATAGATGAGGTTCAAGTTGGATAGCCAAGATGATGCAACCAGACAAGCTTGCACCCATGTTTTCAAGTCTGCTCTACGACAATATCGGTATAACTTGAGGAAAACTCACTTTGAAGGCAAGGCTAATAGTGAACTTGCCCAAACATCTCCAGTGGAAAATATATCGGATGAAGACTAGAGAGGCCTTGTTAAACACTGGCCCGATCCGAAGTATCAGGTACATTATATATGTGATCAGATCACATGTTGAAGTCCTATTTACGCATGTGCCACACAAATCTATCTTCTTGTAGGTGAACTGTTAAAAGAACAAGGCTAACCATATGAAAGTAAAATTCCAACAAACGACAGGATCTCGTAGCTATATTGCACACTGCGGGGCTCTTGTAATTAGCTGATGTTTCACTCTTTTCACTGTACCATATTATCGGATCTATATTGACTTGTTCCAAATACAGACGAAAGCCGGCGAGGACCAAAAATTACCTGAACCAAATGCTATGGAAATCTTCAAGGACTGTCACACCAACAAGACGAAGGGCATGACTACACCAGTCAAAGCCGCTGTTGTAAGTCCTTAATCCTCATGCCTTTTAACTACTACTTACTCTGACTCGTGCCTTGAACTGCATGGTTTGCAGCCAATGTCTATTACTCTTTTCAATTTTATACACAATTGTCTTAGCGTATGAATGCACCTTACAAGGTTTAAAAGAGAGGAGTGATGTTCCTTTGATCTTGACCTGTAATCTAGTTCCGTGCTGGACTTGCCCACACAATGTTACAATTTCTTGTTTGTCTCTTCTTAGTTGTTTTGTGATATGAATGATGTCATATTATGCTTACCGTATTATAAACTTTGTCTCTTTATCCTTAGCTGTCAATACAATGTGAAGAAATAGACAATACATTGGCCATGGTACATGGTCATATGTTTGGAACCTGGTTTTATTATGTACTTTGCAGTAAAATACAACTAATATTTTACATGGGTTCACTAGAATAAGTTCTGTATATAGACCAAAGCTATTTTGTTTGGTTTTGCTGCCTCCTTAATATCTTCTATTCTGGTACTAATGTAAAAAGTCAACTTTTCAGCAAGATATGGAAAAAATGGTGGAACCGCCACCTTCTGAAGGTGGCGAGGCAACTATAACCGCAATGTCAGCTCTTGCTACAGTGGGTCAGTACCTGTCCACTAACAGTGCCAAAAGCACGTTCCTGCGTAATACTGGGTTGGTTGTTAAGGCAATCTCGTCCAAACTGCCTCATGATCAAGATATGCAAGCTCAAAACAATGTTATATCTGTGCTCTAGACACAAGTCCGTTCCCTAGCAGAGATCCTTCGTGAAACAAGGACAAACATTGTTCGATGTCATCAAGATATGCATGGTTTTGAATCCAGACTATCAGACATTTGCTATGTTGTTCAGGAGCCTAGGAGATATCAAGGCGAAGGTTATGGTGCTCCATCGGACAATACAACATGAAAACATAATAGTCAGGTCAAATGAACCGAGCTTCTGAACTTCTGGTGGTGCATTTATCTGCCAGACTGTTAACTTTTATGCCAACCTTCCTTTTGTTTTATAGTTGTAATTTGTTTTGTTGCGATACAAAATTTGTTCTTAATGTGTAGCCACCGGCTGAAGAAAACAGCAAGCCATTTTTGTATAGTGTAGGGTGTTCCCTATATTTGCACTGCTGGCGATCTTTGATGCCTAGTGGATGTAATCTGTGCGATCGCCTTAATAGCTTAGCGATAGTTTTGGGCTTATTTATTTCCTAGTCTTTGTTTTCCTTGGTTTGCTAGTGGCCGCAAGAACCATGGGCCATATACGGACCGTGGTAACCATGACCCTGCTACGAGCCATAGGATCCATGGGCCTCCTACGGGCCATCTTTAAATGGGCCTCCAACACAGCCATAGAATCGGTGGGCCTCGAGCTGTCTGCTAAATGGGTCTACATGGGCCATAAAAAGGCGTAATTGGTATCGGCCCAGCACGTTAATGGGCCGTTAATAGGCCGGAGGACAGCAAAGGCTTAATTCTATCATAGGCATAACGGGTCGTTAATGGGCCAGAATATAGGACGTGCTGGAAACGGCGCAACAGGTTAACAAGCCAGGAACGGGCCAACTCTTGCCAAGGGCCAAATTTGGCTTATTAGGGGAACATGCCAGTAATGGACCGGAAGTAATCGAGGGCCAGAAAGGAGCCCAAGAACGTATGGGCCGTCAATAGGCCGAAAGCTAACACGGGCTGGAAACGGCCCATGTGAATCATGGGCCGTTAACGGGTACAAAGAAATTTACTATTCAATCTGGGCTAGAGTCACCGTGGACCTTTAAAGGGCCTAAAGATATGAAGGCCTCATATGGGCCGAAAGACGTCTTGAGCCATACGTGGGCCAAAAGTGAAACGGGGTGGTGTTATATTCGACGGCCCACATGACGTTGTTGGGTTGATTTCGGGTAGGCCCTAATGAGCCATGAGTTACCGAGCCGTAAAATGGGCTATTTATGAAAGAGACTGTCAACAGGCTTTTCATGGGCGAGCCCGTTAACTTTTGACCAAGTCAAACGGGCCGGCCTCTGTAAGCTAAATGGGCCGGTGGTGGGCTGTTACATGTGTCGACATATCATAGGCGCCTATCTGACCCACTCACGAGCTGACATGTGTTTCCTCCAGCCAATCGGAATTTTACACGTGGAAATTTCCCATTGGTCCGGGCTGTTAACGGGTTATCAGATCCAAAACCGGACCCGATAGCTTAACGGCGACCTGTTACGGTGGATGCCACGTGTCGATCACCCTTGACGAAAGCACTTCTGTGACGCGAGATTTATCATCATGGAAGTGGACACTTCCGTGATGATAATTTTTGTAATGTCATGGAACACTTCTACGACAACATAGGTATGACTATCTTGATTCTATCATAAAATTGTCATGGATGTACATGTATGACAGAAAACATGACCTACTGTGACAAACACGTATCATCACGGAAGTGTCTTTTTTTGTAGTGTAGGCAATTGTCTGGGGTGTGCTAGGCGCCCCCTCCTCATATATATAGGTGGGAGGGAGAGGGGAGAGGCCAAGCGGCGCCCCAAGTAGGTCCGAATCCTACTTGGGCTCCTGCCCTTGGCCGCGCCCCTTGCCATGTTTGTCAGAGGAGGAAGGAAAGAAGGGGGGAGGGGGAAGGAAGGGGGAATCATGTTCCTCTCTTTCCTTTCCCTTCCCCTCTTTCATTCTCCTCTTAGGCTGGGACATATGGGGGGCGCATCAGCCCCTTGTGGCTGGTGCGTTTCCCCTCTTGGCCCATCAGGCCCATATCTTTTGCCGCGGGTGCCTGGAACCCTTCCCGGTGACCCGATAAATATCCGGTACCCCCAAAACAGTTTCAGTGTCCGAATACTATCATCCTATATATCAATATTTACCTCTCGACCATTTCGAGACTCCCCATCATGTCCGTGATCTCATATGGGACTCCAAACAACATTCAGTCCACAAATCACATAACTCATATAATATTATATCATCATCAAACGTTAAGCATGCGGACCCTACGGGTTCGAGAACTATGTAGAAATGACCGAAGACACCTCTCCGGTCAATAACCAATAGCGGAACCTGGATGCCTATATTGGCTCCTACATATTATACGAAGATCTTTATCGGTCAAACCGTCATGACAACATGCATAATTCCCTTTGTCCATCGGTATGTTACTTGCCCGAGATTCGATTGTCGGTATCTTCATACCTAGTTCAATCTTGTTACCAACAAGTCGCTTTACTCGTTCTGTAATACATCACCTTGTGACTAACTCCTTAGTCATTTTCTTGCAAGCTTATGATGTGTATTATCGAGAGGGCCCAGAGATACATCTCTGATACTCGGAGTGACAAATCCTAATCTCGATCTATGCCAACTCAACAAACACCTTCAGAGATACCTGTAGAGAATCTTTATGATCACCTAGTTGCGTTGTGATGTTTGATAGCACACAAGGTATCCCTCAACTACTCGGGAGTTGCATAATCTCATAGTCTAAGGAATAAGTAGTTGACATGAAGAAAGCAATAGCAATAAATTGAACGATCATTATGCTAAGCTAACAGATGGGTATTGTCCATCACGTCATTCTCCTAATGATGTGATCCCATTATCAAATGACAACACATGTCTATGGTTTGGAAACCTTAACCATCTTTGATCAACAAGCTAGCCTTGTAGAGCCTTACTAGGGACACAATATTTGTTTATGTATTCACACATGTATTTAAGTTTCCAATCAATACAATTCGAACATGAATAATAAACCTTTATCATGAATAAGGAAATATAAAATAACAACTTTATTATTGCCTCTAGGGCATATTTCCTTCTGTCTCCCACTTGCACTAGAGTCAATAATCTAGTTCACACCACCATGTGATTTAACACCCATAGTTCACATCGCCATGTGACCAACACCCAAAGAGTTTACTAGAGTCAATAATCTAGTTCACATCGCCATGTGATTAACACCCAAAGAGTACTAATGTGTGATCATGTTTTGCTTGCGAGAGAGGTTTAGTCAACGGGTCTGTCACATTCAGATCCGTATGTATTTTGCAATTTTCTATATCTACAATGCTCTACATGGAGCTACTCTAGCTAATTTCTCCCACTTTCAATATGTATCTAGATCGAGACTCAGAGTCATTTGGATTGGTGTCGAAGCTTGCATCGACGTAACCCTTTACAACGAATTCTTTATCACCTCCATAACTGAGAAACATTTCCTTAGTCCTCTTTAGGCAGGAAAAACTTTGTTTTTGCCACTCTAGTTTTTGCCCACTTTGCATATGCCACTTTAGAATTTGACATTTCACTTTTGCCACTCTTAGCTTTTGACAATATATCACTTTTGCCATTCCATGGCAAAAGCAAAATTTTCAGAGTGGCAATTGTGATACATCGTCAAAAGCTAAGAGTGGCAACAGTGAAATGAAAAATTATCATATTTGCCATGGAATGGCGTTTGTGATGTATTGTCAAAAGCCAAGCGTGGCAAAAGTGAGATGTCAAATTCTAGAGTGGCATAAGAAAAATTGGCAAAAGCTAGAGTGGCAAAAACAAAGTTTTCCCCTTTAGGTACCTAAGGATAATTTTGACCGTTGTCCAGTGTTCTACTCCTGGATCACTATTGTACCCCCTTTCCAAACTCATGGAAAGGCACACAATAGGTCTGGTACACAACATGGCATACTTCATAGAACCTATGACTGAGGCATAGGGAATATTTTCATTCTCTCTATATATTCTGCCGTGGTCGGGTTTTGAGTCTTACTCAACTTCACACCTTGCAACACAGGCAAGAACCCTTTCTTTGACTGATCCATTTCAAACTTCTTCAAAATCTTGTCAAGGTATGTGCTTTGTTAAAGTCCTATTAAGCATCGCGATCTATCCCTGTAGATCTTGTTGCCCAATATATAAGTAGCTTCTGAAGGAAATATGCCCTAGAGGCAATAATAAAGTTGTTATTTATATTTCCTTATATCATGATACAAGTTTATTATTCATGCTAGAATTGTATTAACCGGGAACTTATGAATACATAGACAAACAAAGTGTCCCTAGTTTGCCTCTACTTGACTAGCTCGTTAATCAAAGATGGTTAGTTTCCTAGACATAGACATGTGTTGTCATTTGATGAACATGATCACATTATTAGAGAATGATGTGATGGACAAGACCCATCCGTTAGCTTAGCATTATGATCGTTTAGTTAATTGCTATTGAATTCTTCATGACTTATACATGTTCCTATGACCATGAGATTATGCAACTCCCGAATACTAGAGGAACACCTTGTGTGCTATCAAACGTCATAACGTAATTGGGTGATTATAAAGATGCCCTACATGTGTCTCCGATGGTGTTTGTTGAGTTGGCATAGATCGAGATTAGGATTTCTCACTCCATGTATCGGAGAGGTATCTGTGGGCCCTCTCGGTAATGCACATCACTATGACCCTTGCAAGCAATGTGACTAATGAGTTAGTCATGGGATGATGCATTACAGAACGAGTAAAGAGACTTGCCGGTGACGAGTTTGAACTAGGTATGATGATACCGACGATCGAATCTCGGGCAAGTAACATGCCGATGACAAAGGGAACAACGTATGTTTTTATGCGGTTTGACCGATAAAGATCTTCGTAGAATATGTAGGAGCCAATATGAACATCCAGGTTCCACTATTGGTTATTGGCCAGAGATGTGTCTCGGTCATGTCTACATAGTTCTTGAACCCGTAGGGTCCGCACGCTTAATGTTCGATGACGATTTGTATTATGAGTTATGTGATTTGATGACCGAAGTTTGTTCGGAGTCCCGGATGAGATCACAGACATGACAAGGAGTCTCGAAATGGCCGAGACATAAAGATTGATATATTGGACCATGTTATTCGGACACCAGAAGTGTTCCGGATGGTTTCAGGTAAAAACGGAGCGCCGGAGGGGTTACCGGAACCCCTCAGGGGAACTAATGGGCCACCATGGGCCTTATTGGAGAGAGAGGAGGGCCGCCAGGGCAGCCCCCCCTTAGCAGTACGAATTGGACAAGGGAAGGGGGGCGCCCCCTTTCCTACTCCCTCTCCCTCTCCTTCGTTCCCCCTCTCTTCCTTGGGGAGGAATCCTACAAGGACTAGTAGTCCTAGTAGGACTCCCTCTCCTTGGGCGCGCCCCTAGGGCCAACCGGCCTCCCCTCCCTCCTTTATATACGGCGGCAGGGGGCATCCTAGAACACACAAGTTGATCTTTTAGCCGTGTGCGGTGCCCCCCTCCACAGTTACACACCTTGGTCATATCGTCGTAGTGCTTAGGCGAAGCCCTGTGCCGGTAAACTTCATCATCGCCGTCACCATGCCGTCGTGCTGACGAAAATCTCCCTCGGCATCAACTGGATCAAGAGTTCGAGGGACATCACCGAGCTGAACGTGTGCTGATCGCGGAGGTGTCGTACGTTTGGTACTTGGATCGGTTGGATCGCGAAGACGCTCAACTACATCAACCGCGTTACAAAACACTTCCGCTTTCGGTCTACGAGGGACATAGACACACTCTCCCCTCTCGTTGCTATGCATCTCCTAGATAGATCTTGCGTGATCGTAGGATTTTTTTTTGAAATACTGCGTTCCCCAATAGTGGCATCCGAGCCAGGTCTATGCGTAGATGTTATATGCATGACTACAACACAATGAGTTGTGGGTGATAATAGACATACTGCTCACCAGCAACGTCTTACTTTGATTCGGTGGTATTGTTGGATGAAGCGGCCCGGACCGACATTACATGACCGCGTTCATGAGACTGGTTCTACCGACGTGATTCACACACAAGTGGCTAGCGGGTGTTTGTTTCTCCAGTTTTAGTTGAATCGAGTTTGACTGCGCCCGATCCTTGTTGAAGGTTAAAACAACACACTTGATGAGAAGTCATTGTGGTTTTGATGCGTAGATAAGAACGGTTCTTGATAGAAGCCCGTAGCAGCCACGTACAACTTGCTACAACAAAGTAGATGACATCTAACTTGTTTTTGCAGGGCTTTTTATGATGTGATATGGTCAAGATGTGATGATATATAAATTGTTGTATGAGATGATCATGTTTTGTAACAGTTATCGACAACTGGTAGGAGCCATATGGTTGTCGCTTTATTGTATGAAATGCAATCGCCATGTAATTGCTTTACTTTATCACTAAGCGGTAGCGATAGTCGTAGAAGCAATAGTTGGCGAGACGACAACGATGCTACGATGGAGATCAAGGTGTCAAGCCGGTGATGATGGTGATCATGACGGTGCTTTGGAGATAGAGATCAAAGGCACAAGATGATGATGGCCATATCATATCACTTATATTGATTGCATGTGATGTTTATCCTTTATGCTTCTTATTTTGCTTAGTACGACGGTAGCATTATAAGATGATCTCTCACTAAATTTCAAGGTATAAGTGTTCTCCCTGAGTATGCACCATTGCTACAGTTCGTCATGCCGAGACACCGCGTGATGATCGGGTGTGATAAGCTCTACGTTCACATACAACGGGTGCAAGCCATTTTTGCACATGCAGAATACTCGGGTTAAACTTGACGAGCCTAGCATATGCAGATATGGCCTCGGAACACTGAGATCGAAAGGTTGAGCGTGAATCATATAGTAGATATGATCAACATAGTGATGTTCACCATTGAAAGCTACTCCATCTCAAGTGATGATCGGACATGGTTTAGTTGATATGGATCACATGATCATTTAGATGACTAGAGGGACGTATATCTAAGTGGGAGTTCTTAAGTAATATGATTAATTGAACTTTAATTTATCATGAACTTAGTACTTCATAGTATTTTGCATGTCTATGTTGTTGTATATAAATGGCCCGTTCTTATGTTCCTTTGAATTTTAATGCGCTCCTAGAGAAAGCTAAGTTGAAAGATGATGGTAGCAACTACATAGACTGGGTCCGTAACTTGAGGATTATCCTCATTGCTGCACAGAAAAATTATGTCTGGAAGCACCGCTAGGTGCAAAGCCCGCTGTAGGAGCAACACCAGATGTTATGAACGTCTGGCAGAGCAAATCTGATGACTACTCGATAGTTCAGTGTGCCATGCTTTACGGCTTAGAATTAGGACTTCAACGACGTTTTGAACGTCATGGAGCATATGAGATGTTCCAGGAGTTGAAGTTAATATTTCAAGAAAATGCCCGAATTGAGAGATATGAAGTCTCAAATAAGTTCTATAGTTGCAAGATGGAGGAGAATAGTTCTATCAGTGAACATATACTCAGAATGTCTGGGTACCAGAACCACTTGACTCAACTGGGAGTTAATCTTCCTAATGATAGTGTCATTGACAGAGTTCTTCAATCACTGCCACCAAGCTACAAAAGCTTTGTGATGAACTATAATATGCAAGGGTTGGATAAGACAATTCCCCAGATCTTCGCAATGCTAAAGGCCGCGGAGGTAGAAATCAAGAAGAATCATCAAGTGTTGATTTTCAACAAAACCACTAGTTTCAAGAAAAAGGGCAAAGGGAAGAAGGGGAACTTCAAGAAGAACGGCAAGCAAGTTGCTGCTCAAGTGAAGAAGCCCAAGTCTGGACCTAAGCCTAAGACTGAGTGCTTCTAGTGCAAAGGGACTGGTCACTGGAAGCGGAACTGCCCCAAGTATTTGGAGGATAAGAAGGATGGCAAAGTGAAAGGTATATTTTGTTGGGGAACGCAGTATTTCAAAAAATTTCCTAGGATCGTGCAAGATCTATCTAGGAGATGCATAGCAACGAGAGGGGAGAGTGTGTCTACATACCCTCGTAGACGGAAAGCGGAAGCGTTAAGCAATGCGGTTGATGTAGTCGAACGTCTTCGCGATCCAACCAATCAAGTACCGAACGCACGGCACCTCCGCAATCTGCACATGTTTAGCTCGATGACGTCCCTCGTACTCTTGATCCAGTTGAGGGTGAGGGTGAGTTTTGTCAGCACGACGGCGTGTTGACGGTGATGATGAAGTTACTGACGCAGGGCTTCGCCTAAGCACTACAACAATATGATTGAGGTGTCAAACTATGGAGGGGGCACCACACACGGCTAAAGATCAAATTGTGTGTCTATGGGGTTCCCCCTCCCCCGTGTATAAAGGAGGGGAGGAGGGGGAGGGCCGGCCATAAGGGGCGCGCCCAAGGGGGGAATCCTACTCCTAGTAGGAGTAGGTTTGCCCCTTTCCTAGTCCAAGTAGGAGAAGAAGGAAGGAGAGGAAGAAGAGAAGGAAGGGGGGGGCTAGCTCTAGTCCAATTCGGTTTGGGCTAGGGGGGCGCGCGCCACACCTTAGCCTGCCTCCTCTCTTCCACCATTAGGCCCAATAACTTCCCGGAGGGGGTTCCGGTAACCCTCGGTACCCCGAAACTTATCCGAAACGACCCGAACCATTCAGGTGTCCGAATGTAGCCTTCCAATATATGAATCTTTATGTCTCTACCATTTCAAGACTCCTCGTCATGTACGTGATCACATCCAATACTCCGAACAACCTTCGGTACATAAAATCACATAACTCATAATACATATCATCATCGAACGTTAAGCGTGCGTACCCTACGGGTTTGAGAACTATGTAGACATGACCGAGACACATCTCCAGTCAATAACCAATAGAGGAACCTAGATGCTCATATTGGTTCCTACATATTCTATGAAGATCTTTATCGGTCAAACCGCATAACAACATACGTTGTTCCCTTTGTCATCGGTATGTTACTTGCCCGAGATCCGATCGACGGTATCATCATACCTAGTTCAATCTCGTCACCGGCAAGTCTCTTTACTCGTTCCGTAATGCATCATCCCATGACTAATTCATTAGTCACATTGCTTGCAAGGCTCATAGTGATGTGCATAACCGAGAGGGCCCAGAGATACCTTGTTGATACACTGAGTGACAAATTCTAATCTCGATCTATGGCAACTCAACAAACACCATAGGAGACACTAATGACCCTCAAGTGTAGGGGATCTATCGTAGCCTTTTTGATAAGTAAGAGTGTTGAACCCAACGAGGAGCTGAAGGAAATGATAAGCGGTTTTCAGCAAGGTATTCTCTGCACGCACTGAAATTATCGATAACAAATAGTTTTGTGATAAGGTAATTTGTAACGGGTAGCAAGTACTAAAAGTAAATAAGGTGCAGCATATGGCCCAATCCTTTTTGTAGCAAAGGAAAAGCCTAGACAAACTCTTATATAATGGAAAGCGCTCCCGAGGACACATGGGAATTATCGTCAAGCTAGTTTTCACCATGTTCATATGATTCGCGTTCGGTACATTGATAATTTGATATGTTGGTGGACTGGTGCTTGGGTACTTCCCTTACTTGGACAAGCATCTCACTTATGATTAACTCCTATTGCAAGCATCCGCAACTACAATAGAAGTATTAAGGTAAACCTAACCATAGCATGAACAGATGGATCCAAATCAGCCCCTTACGAAGCAACGCATAAACTAGGGTTTAAGCTTCTGTCACTCTAGCAACCCATCATCTACTTATTACTTCCCAATGCCTCCCTCTAGGCCCAAACAATGGTGAAGTGTCATGTAGTTGACGTTCACATAACACCACTAGAGGGATGACACCATACATATCATCAAAGTATCGAATGAATACCAAATTCACATGACTACTTATAGCAAGACTTCTCCCATGTCCTCAGGAACAAACGTAACTACTCACAAAGCATATTCATGTTCATAATCAGAGGGGTATTAATATTCATAATGGATCTTAAAATATGATCTTCCACCAAGTAAACCAACTAGCATCAACTACAAGGAGTAATCAACACTACTAACAACCCACAGGTACCAATCTGAGGTTTGGATACAAAGATTGGATACAAGAGATGAACTAGGGTTTGAGATGAGATGGCGCTGGTGAAGATGTTGATGGAGATTGACCCCCTCCCGATGAGAGGATCATTGGTGATGACGATGGTGATGATTTCCTCCTCCCGGAGGGAAGTTTCCCCGGCAGAACAGCTCCGCCGGAGCCCTAGATTGGTTCCGCCAAGGTTCCTCCTCGTGGCGGCGGAGTTTCATCCCGTGAGCTAGATTATGATTTTTTCCTCGACGCAAGACTCCATATAGCCAAAGATGGGCATCGGAGGGCCACCAGGGGGGCCACGAGGCAGGGGGCGCGCCCACGGGGTAGGGCGCGCCCCCACCCTCGTGCACGGTGGGTGCCCCCCCCCCTCTGGTACTTCTTTCGCCCAATATTTTTATATATATTCTGAAAATAATTCCCGTGGAGTTTCAGGACTTTTGGAGATGTGCATAATTTGTCCCTAATATTTGCTCCTTTTCCAGCCCAGAATTCCAGCTGCCGGCATTCCCCCTCTTCATGTAAACCTGGTAAAATAAGAGAGAAAAGGCATAAGTATTGTGACATAATGTGTAATAAAAGCCCATAATGCAATAAATATCGATATAAAAGCATGATGCAAAATGGACGTATCAACTCCCCCATGCTTAGACCTCGCTTGTCCTCAAGCGAAAGCCGAAATCAAAAAATATGCCCACATGTTTAGAGATAGAGGTGTCGATAAAATAAAATACGGACATGAGGGCATCATGATCATTGTTATAACAACAACATATATATATATATTGTCATATCATCTCTTATGCTAAAGTAACAATTCATTCACATACTCAAGTATGAATCAGAAACTTCATTGAAAACCAACAAACTATAATCTCAGTCATTGAAGCAATTGAAATTTATCATAACATAGGAAAGAGATAATATAAGAGCTTCTCAGCAAGTCCACATACTCAACCATCATTTAGTCTTTCACAATTGCTAACACTTGATAACCCACAAGTATAGGGGATCGCAACAGTTTTCGATGGTAGAGTATTCAACCCAAATTTATTGATTCGACACTATGGGAGCCAAAGAATATTCTCAAGTATGTCCTAGCGGAAACTAAGGGATATTAAGGCCTCCTTTTAATAGAGTACCACACCAAAGCATTAACACACGGTGAATACATGAACTCCTCAAACTATGGTCATCACCGGGAGTGGTCCCGATTATTGTCACTTCGGGGTTGCCGGATCATAACACATAGTAGGTGACTATAGACTTGCAAGATAGGATCAAGAACTCACATATATTCATGAAAACATAATAGGTTGAGATCTGAAATCATGGCACTCGGGCACTAGTGACAAGCATTAAGCATAGCAAAGTCATAGCAACATCAATCTCAGAACATAGTGGATACTAGGGATCAAACGCTAACAAAACTAACTTGACTAAATGATAAATCTCATCCAACCCATCACTGTCCAGCAAGCCTACGATGGAATTACTCATGCACGGCGGTGAGCATCATGAAATTGGTGATGGAGGATGGTTGATGATGACGACGGCGATAGATTCCCCTCTCCGGAGCTCCGAATGGACTCCAAATCAGCACTCCCGAGAGAGTTTAGGGCTTGGCGGCGGCTCCGTATTGTAAAACGCGATGAATCATTCTCCCTGATTTTTTCTCCCCGAACACGAATATATGGAGTTTGAGTTCAGGTCGGTGGAGCACCAGGGGGCCCACGAGGCAGGGGGCACGCCTAGGGGTGCAGGCGCACCCCCACCCTTGTGGCTAGGGTGTGGGCCCCCTGGCCTTGATTCTTTCGACAATATTTTTTATTATTTCCAAAAATAAGTTCCGTGGAGTTTCAGGTCATTCCGAGAACTTTTGTTTCTGCACATAAATAACACCATGGCAATTCTGCTGAAAACAGCGTCAGTCCGGGTTAGTTCCACTACAAGAATCAGCTAATTTGCTATCCGCCTAGGCGGACGGCAAAGGCACGGACGGCGGATGGCAAAGGCCTTTGCCGTCTGCCGCAGACGGAAAATGCACCAGCAAAGAAAGGATCGGTAAAGAGCTTCTTTGCCGTCTGCTTTTGGAAGCGGACGGCAAAGGGGCCTTTGCCATCCCCGGTGGACGACAAAGAAACCCGACGGCAATAAATTCGCCGTTAGTCCGTTGGGTGGCTAATGGCAATGTTTGCCGTCCACGGTTGACGGCAAATATCATCAGGCCTTTGCCGTCCGCCTGATGACGTCAGTTGGATGTCACTTTCCAGCAAGTCTTTGCCGTCCGCCGCTGTAGCCAAAGGCTTTACCGTCCGCCACTGTAGGTAAACTGACCAAATGGGTCAGCTCCGAGTGTCGGATTTCGGGTTCCGGCAGACCCTTGAGGTTCGAACACTGGGGTGCGCGCGGAGATTTCACCTCCTACCTACCCGCACCCCTCCGCCTTGCTAGGATCTTAACTAAGGAAAGAACAACGCAAGAGACACAGGGTTTATGCTGGTTCGGGCCACCGTTGTGGTGTAATACCCTACTCCAGTGTGTGGTGTGGTGGATTGCCTCTTGGACTGATGATGATGAACAATACAAGGAAGAACAGCCTCGCGAGGGTCTGTTCTTGGCTGGGGTGATGAACTGCTGGGAGGAGCTCAGTCACCTTTCTCTCTCTCTCTCCCTTTCTGATCTTCTCTCTCTCTCTTTCCTTGCCTCTCCATGCTCCGTCTCTCTAGGTCTCCGTGTCCCCCTTGCTCTGTGGGTGGCTGGTCCTATTTATAGAGGCCCTGGTCCTCTTCCCAAATATCGAGCGGGAAGGGAGCCAACAATGGCGGGCTAATTTGAAGGGGGACAGCTAGTATCAACTATCCTAACAAAAGTAGTCTTCGCCTGCGCAAAGCTCTGGTGATGACGCCGTCTTGGGCTCCACGGTGACCTCCGTCTCGTAGTCCCCTTGGTCTTGGTCTCGTTGCACCGAAATGGCAACCTTTACCTGATGCCTCGGTACTCCGCGGCTGCGCTTGCCCCCTTTGCACCAAAGAGGAAGGGGGGACGCTGCGCGGGCTGGCACCCGCATGGCGCCCCTGGTCGTCATGGCTTGCGTCACGGGCACCTCGTGAGGTACCCCGCCTTGATCTCTCCGCCTCCTCGTGAGCCAGCCTGACGAGGCCGCGCCTGAGGAAGCTCTGCGTCGTCCGCCCCGCGAGGCTTGGCCCCTCGCGAGGGTCTTGGGTTTGTGTTGGTGAAGATGGGCCGCCCTGGGCCCCCCTTTGAGCCATGACGCAGGCCACAGGCAGGCAAGTCTGGGGACCCCCGTTCCTAGGACGCTGACAGTAGCCCCCGGGCCCAAGGCGCGCCCGGACTTGGCCATGCAGGGAGGCGGAAGGGCAAGAGCGAAGCGCCGCGGGCCCTAACAGCCTGCGGCCTTGGGCGCCGCGTGGCGGTTGATTGGACGTGGGTGTCTCCACTTCCCCATGGTGCCTCGGCAACTGCACGCATTGGACAAGTCCCTGCATGCAAAGTGGGTCATAATTACCTGTGATCGTGGGGGCCATTGGTTGGCTATCGCCAGTTATATTATAAGTACGGACCGGCGCGCGCCCTTCCAGTTCATCCCTCCTTGCTCCTCCCTTTCTTCATGGCCCCGTCAAGGAGGTTCTCGGCCGCAGAGAAGGGGAAGGCTCACCAGGTTGAGCTCGCCTCCACCCCACCCAAGCGCGGCCGAGGGTGCCCTCATAAACATCTTGTGGCCACCAAGGTGGCTCCCTGCGGCTGTGGAGGCGATCTTTAGCACAGCGACGGGCGGATTGCTGCGTCCGGGGGGCGCGCTCCGGCTACGCGTCCCCCTAGGCCGCTCTTTCGCACTTCTGAAGTGCCGCCGGAGTTCGTCGTGTGGTCGGCGGGGCCGATCAGCATTCGGCTTCCGCTTCCTCGCTTCCTCCTTGGCGAGCTCCCGGCCGACGCCCCGGGCGGCCTTTGGCTTCAAGCCGACAGCTGCTGCAGCCGGGCCTCATGGGTCTCACTGGAGGTCTCCGTGGCCGGGAGCCTGTTCGTGGCCCGCGGTTGGCAGATGTTTGCCTGCGCGTGTGGCCTGAGCCGTCGATGCACCCTACACTTCAAGTTCGACGGTGATGCCACCCTCTACGTAAGGGTGTTTGGGGAAGATGGTCGCCGCGCAGGGTGTTGCCCCGATGGTGATGACCGCGGCTGGGAACCCAGCTCCAGCGATGATGGAGAGGGCAGCGCTCGCGCGGCCGGCGGCGCTCAGGGTTCCTCAAGCTTCTCCGGTTCTTCTTCAGGTGGCGACTCCTCTAGCGGTGGCCGCGGTCAGCCCCCGCGCCGCCGTATCTGCTTGGGAGGTGGCAATGTGTCCGCCCGCCGTCGCGCCCTGGTGAAGCGCGAGATGGAGTCCTCCTGAGCTCCGGAGGCAGCTCGGGCCTTCCCTGCGGGCCGGTGTGAGGCGAGCTACACCAGATTTGTTCTTTCTTTTTCCTTTTTCATGCGTAACAAAGACAATAGTGTGGAGCCCCACGGGGGCGTGTTTGGGCTATTGCTGTTAATCATCGTTTTGCTTTCGTTACCATACCTTCCAGCTACGTGCCCGAGCGTGGATAGTTTCCGGCCCTGGCCGTGGTGAGGCTACCGACCCAGGCCCTTTGTTTGTGTCGCGGTGCCCGTGGGGCACGGACTGGAGGGGTGCTCCTGTAAGGGGCCCAGGTCGCGAACTCTCTGAATGACCAGGATACGAACACTCGCGAGGGTGCTCAGCTGCTCCCCTCGCGAGGCCTTGCACAAGAGAAATTGAGGCAGGAGAGTGAAAAGTCAGAGAACCACAAGCCAAAGACGGCAACAACTTCAATAAAACTTCGAATGAGAAGGAAAAAGCCAACTGCGGAAAGCAAATGAAAAGCCGCGTCGGGCACCTAATCTAGTCTTCGACGTCTTCTCACCAGCGTGGAGCTAAGTGCTGCCACTAGGCGTGGGAGGGAGCCCCAGGGCCTGAGGCCGGCGCTCCTGAGACTCCGGGCCGTGTACATCCCCAACTCATTATTACGTGAGAGTGTCACGGGTGGCGAGCTTCACAGGCGTTGGCCTTCTTCACAGGCTCCGGGCCTTTTCCCAAACGCGATGGCTTCACAGGCATTCGCCTTCTTCACAGGCTCCGGGCGTTTTCCCAAACGCGATAGCTTCACAGGCATTCGCCTTCTTCACAGGCTCTGGGCCTTTTCCAAAACACGATAGCTTCACAGGCATTCGCCTTCTTCACAGGCTCTGGGCCTTTTCCAAAACGTGATAGCTTCACAGCCATTCGCCTTCTTCACAGGCTCTAGGCCTTTTCCAAAACGCGATAGCTTCATAGGCATTCGCCTTCTTCACAGGCTCTGGGCCTTTTCCAAAACGCGATAGCTTCACAAGCATTCACCTTCTTCACAGGCTCTGGGCCTTTTTTAGGGGTAGAACCTCCGGAGGTGCTGGATGTTCCACGCATTCTGGACTGGCACCCCCTCCTGAGTCTCCAAGCGCGCGGAGCCGGGCCTGGAAACAAGAACAACTTTGAACGGGCCCTCCCACATGGGAGAGAGCTTGTGCAGCCCCTCCCTGGAGAGGACCCGCCTGAGCATGAGGTCTCCTACCTCGAGAGTTCTAGGGCGGATGTTGCGGCAGTGATATCGCCGCAGTGCTTGTTGGTATCTCGCTGCTTGTAGCGCGGCTTCTCAGCGACGTTCCTCCCCAGCACGAGGTCCATCCCCCGCATGGCGTCCTGCTGCGCCTCGTCAAACGCCAGGACCCGCGCGGAGCGACGTCTGACCTCGTGAGGGAGGACCGCTTCGGCTCCGTAGACCAGGAAGAACGGGGTCTCTCCAGTCGGCTTGGTCGCGGTTGTGTAGATGGACCACAACACGGACTGAAGCTCGTCGTACCAACCTCTGCCACAGGCCTCCAGCTTCTTCTTGAACGTCCTGGTCTTGAGGCCCCTCGGGACCTCTGCGTTGGCCCGCTCGGCCTGGCCGTTGCTTCGGGGGTGCGCCACTGAAGCGTAGCATATCTGCGTTCCAAGGTTAGCACAGTATGTTTTGAAGAGGTTACTGGTGAACTGCGAACCGTTGTCCGTGATGATGCGATTCGTCACCCCGAACCGGCTCACAATGCCCTTGATGAACTTGACCGCAGAACCCGCGGGAATGGTGCGGACAGCCTCTACTTCAGCCCAGTTGGTGAACTTGTCCACGGCGACGTAGAGGTAGCGGTAGCCCCCAGGCGCCCAAGGAAACGAGCCCAAGATATCCAGCCCCCAGACTGCGAATGGCCACGAAAGGGGTATAGTCTACAAGCCTCCTGCTGGCTGATGGATCTGCTTGGCGTGGAACTGGCAGGCCTCACAAGCTTTTACTAGTTCGACGGCGTCATTGAGCGCGGTGGGCCAATAAAACCCACTGCGGAACGCCTTGCCGACGAGGGTCCGTGATGATGAATGATGTCCACAATCTCCGCCGTGTATATCTTCCAGCAGTTCCTTCCCTTGCTCCCTGGAGATGCAGCGCAAGGATACATCGTTTGGCCGCTTCCGATAGAGCTCTCCATCCTTGATGCAGTATGCCGTGGCCTGGCCTGCCACTCGCTCTGCTTCCTCCTCCTTCTCCGGTAGGGTCCCTTGCGTTAGGTAACTCCGGAGCTCCGCAATCTAACATCCCTCGTGAGGTTCCATCGCCAGGAGCAGACGTGCTCCTGAGGCCGGGCCACAGGCCGGAGCCCCTGAGGCAGGTGGCTGAGGGAGCTCCTCCCGGGGCTGAGCCGTGTTCGATAATGACGGCAGGGCTGATGGCTTGAAGAGCCGCTCCTCAAAAACACCAGGCTCTTGAGGTAACCGCCTAGACGCCCATTTGGCGATGTCGTCAGCCTCCTGATTGGTGCCACGGGGCAAATGCTGCAACTCCAACCCCCAAAACTGCTTCTCCATCTTGCGGACCTCCGCTAGGTAGGCTTCCATGTGCTCATCCTTCGGCTCGTACACTTTGTTGGAGAAATTGACAAGGAGCTATGAATCGCCCTTGATGGTGAGGCGTTTCACCCCCAGGGCAGCCGCGGCCTTCAAGCCTGCTATTAAACCTTCATACTTTGCTATGTTGTTGGAGACCTTTTCACCTTGCTGGAAATAGAGCTGCACGGCGTAATAGAGCTTGTCCTGAGCGGGCGATATAAGCACCGCCCCAGTCCCAGCGCCATGCCTGGAGAACGCCCCATCGAAGTACATGACCCAGCCTTCTGGCGCCTCACTTCCCGGGGACAGGGACCGATCCTCGTCGGCCTTGAGGCCTGGCGCCTCCGTCCATTCTGCCACAAAATCCGCCAACGCTGCTCCCTTGATGACTCTGGCCGTGCTGAATTCGAGCTGAAACGCTTGCAGTTCTATGTTCCACTTAGCTACCCTTCCAGCTGAATTAGGGCTCCTGAGTACTCTCTCCAGGGGGTACGACGAGATGACCTTGATGGGGTGACCCTAAAAATAGTGCCGCAGCTTATGCGAGGCCACCAGTAGCGCAAGGAGGAGTTTCTGAGGCATGGGGTACTATGCCCTGGCATCCCGTAGCACCGTGCTGAAGAAGTACACTGGGTGCTCAACGAGGTTGAGTGCGTCAGTGCTGGTGGCTCCCTTCGGAGACCGTGGCGCCTCTTGAGGCAATGAGGCCTCCTGAGGCTGGCCATCTGGAAGAGGGGCCTCTTCCGCCTCTGGTGCGCCCCTCTGCAGCGGCTGATCCTCCTCAGCCGCGGTGGCGGTTTCTGTAGGCCTTCCTTGTCCCTGTTCTGCCTTGTCCCGGGCTGCTGCCACGGTTTTGATTTAGCGCTCCTCTCTGACTGCCACTAAGGCTACACTGGCGGAGTAAGGAGTGGCGGCGAGGTAAAGCACCAGGGGCTCTCGAGGGCGCGGAGCCACCATGACCAGTGGGCTGGTCAGGTATCTCTTGAGATCCTGGAACGCCTTGTCGGCCCCTTCAGTCCACTCGAAGGGCCCCTTTTTCTTCATTAGCTGGAAGAAGGGTAGTGCTCGTTCCCCCAACTTGGAGATGAAGCGCCCTAGTGCGGTCACGCGCCCCGTGAGCTTCTGCATTTCTCTGAGGGTCTTTGGCGGGCTCATGTCTTCCACCGCCTTGACCTTCTCCAGGTTAGCCTCGATGCCACGGTGGGACACGAGGAAACCCAAGAGCTTGCCCGAGGGGACTCCGAACACACACTTCTCTGGGTTGAGCCATAGGTTCACTACGTTGAGGCTCGCGAAGGTTTCCTCCAAGTCTTGTATCAAGGTCTTGGCCTCCCGAGACTTTACCATAATGTCATCAACGTAATCTTCAACATTCTTCCCGATCCGCGGGCCCAAGGTGATGTGCATCAGCCGCTGGAAGGTCGCCCCTGCGTTATGCAGCCCGAATGGCATGCATGTGTAGCAGTACACCCCACACGGGGTTAGGAAGGCTGTCTTCTCGACGTCTTCTACCGCCATCTTGATCTGGTGATACCCAGAGAAGGCATCCAAGAAGCACAACAGGTCGCATTCCGTAGTGGAATCGACGATCTGGTCGATGCGGGGGAGCGGGAACGGATCTTGCGGGCATGCTTTGTTGAGTTTGGTGAAGTCGACACACATGCGCTCCTTCCCTCCCTTCTTTGGCACAACGACAGGGTTGGCCAACCAGTCCGGGTATCAAACCTCGCGAATGACCCCAGCGGCTTCTAATTTGCGGGTCTCTTGGACGATGAAGGCCTGCTTTTCTGTGGACTGCCTCCTGGCCTTCTGCTTCACAGGGCGCACGTTGGGGCACACGTTGAGGTGATGCTCGATTACACTCCTAGGGATCCCTGCCAATTGGTCAGGCTCCCAAGCGAATACCTTCTTGTTTGCACGTAGAAACCCGACCAGGGCCTTCTCCTGCTCGGGTTTGAGGTGGGCACCTATGGTGAAAGTGGCGTTGGTGGATCCGTCATCATCGACGGGTATCTGCTTGGTTTCTGCCTTGTCTTGGGTGAATAACTGTTTCTTCTTGGCGGGTGTAGCCCCCTTGGGCCCGGGGGTCTCCAAGTTGGCGGGCTGTGCTGACGCCGCCGTCTTGAAGGCGAGCTTGAGCACCCGCAGCGCGTCCCCGGTGTCCCCGTGCACAGTGAGGACACCGCTACTCCCGGACATCTCCATGAGGTTGTACGCCGGGTGCGTCGCGGCCATGAACTGGGTCAGCGCTGGGTAGCCGAGGATGGCGTTGTAGGGGAGGCCGATGGGGGCGATGTCGAAGTCGACCAGCTCCGTGCGGAAGTTAACGTAGGTGCCGAAGGTTACTGGGAGCCGGATCTGTCCCAAGGAGCTGGACGACTTGCCCCCTTCGCCTAAGAAGGGCCGGCTGGGTTGCAGCCGTTCCAGGGGTATGCAGATGAGGTTGAAGGCCTCGACCGAGAGCATGCTGAGGCCCGCGCCGCCATCAATGAGGGTTCTGGTGACGGCCACCTGGCAGATGATGGGGGTGCACAGCATGGGGAGCGTACCCGAGCAGGCTGAGTTGGAGGGGTGGTCCTCCGAGCTGAAGGTCAGGCCGGCCTCGGGGGCCGCCCGGTCCAGGGGAGCCCCCTACCGCGTGGAAGCGGCGCCGACCCAGTGGATGAACGGCTTGACATGGTGACTTGTAGGCGGCACCTGCGAGCCGCCCAAGTGGGCCGCGACGACCGGGGGTGTTGGTGTAGCGCGATGGGCGGGGGAGAGGTTGCAGGGCTCCATGGGCGCGCGGAGCGCGTGGGACGAAGAACCAGCTGGGGCGAGCGAGGGAGTTGTCTGGGCGATGCGGGAAGCGAGCGCGGCCCGGTGCTCGGCGTGGGCCCGGCGAGCGTCAGACATGGGCGTGATGGTCGGAGGAGAACGGAGTGGTGGAAGACGAATCCCGGCGCACCCCTACCTGGCACGCCAAATGTTGGATTTCGGGTTCCGGGAGACCCTTGAGGTTCGAACACTTGGGTGCACGCGGAGATTTCGCCTCCTACCTACCTGCACCCCTCCTCCTTGCTAGGATCTTAGATAAGGAAAGAACAACGCAAGAGACATAGGGTTTATACTGGTTCGGGCCACCGTTGTGGTGTAATACCCTACTCCAGTGTGTGGTGTGGTGGATTGCCTCTTGGGCTGATGATGATGAACAATACAAGGAAGAACAGCCTCGCGAGGGTCTGTTCTTGGCTGGGGTGATGAACTGCTGGGAGGAGCTTAGTCACCTTTCTCTCTCTCTCCCTTTCTGATCTTCTCTCTCTCTCTCTCTTTCCCTGCCTCTCCTTGCTCCGTCTCTCTGTGTTTCCGTGTGCCCCTTGCTCTGTGGGTGGCTGGTCCTATTTATAGAGGCCCTGGTCCTCTTCCCAAATATAGAGCGGGAAGGGAGCCAACAATGGCGGGATAATTTGAAGGGGGACAACTAGTATCAACTATCCTGACAAAAGTAGTCTTCGCCTGCGCAAAGCTCTGGTGATGACGCCGTCTTGGGCTCCATGGTGACCTCCCTCTCGTAGTCCCCCTGGTCTTGGTCTCGTTGCACCGAAATGGCAACCTTTGCCTAATGCCTCGGTACTCCGCAGCTGCGCTTGCCCCCTTTGCACCAACGAGGAAGGGGGGACACTGCGCGGGCTGGCACCCGCCTGGCGCCCCTGGTCGTCATGGCTTGCATCACGGGCACCTCGTGAGGTACCCCGCCTTGATCTCTCCACCTCCTTGTGAGCCAGCCTGACAAGGCCACGCCTGAGGAAGCTTCGCGTCGTCCGCCCCGTGAGGCTTGGCCCCTCACGAGGGTCTTGGGTTTGTGTTGGTGAAGATGGGCCGCGCTAGGCCCCCCTTTGAGCCACGACGCAGGCCGCAGGCAGGCAAGTCTGGGGACCCCCGTTCCTAGGACGCTGACACCAAGGAAGCACAGTTGGCTGCCACATGGCTTCTTTGCCTTCTGTCGTGGACGGCAAAGAGCCCATTGCCGTCGGTGGCTGACGGCAAAGAGCCTGCATTGGATCTTTTTCTGTTTTTTTAAATCCAACAATTTTCACAACAAATATATATGGCATATATAGATATATTTCACAGGGTTATTTCACAGCAAACATATGACATATCCAGCACATAAGTTTCATCGTACATACATATATAGTTCCATCCATTCATACATAGCAAGTTGCACATACACATTGTTCCATCATAGCAAGCTAAGAATACTAGAAGAGAATAAAAGAAAAAACAAGCACTCCATCATAGCAAGCTAGCTTCCGTGAAGTGAATGAGATCTGCAAAATGGCAAATAAGAAAGTTAGAAAAAAGGTGACTAGAAGAAGAAGTATATGTCATTTATGAGCAACTTAGGTGAAATGGATCATTTATGAGCTAACTTAGGTGAAATGGATCATTTATGAGCCAACTAAGGTGAAATGGATCGTTTATGAGCTAACTAAGGTGAAATGGATCATTTTAGAGCTAACCTAGGTGAAATGGATCGTTTATGAGCTAACTAAGGTGAAGTGGATCATTTTAGAGCTAAGTTTGGTGAAATGGATCATTTATGAGCTAACTAAGGTGAAATGGATCGTTTATGAGCAAGGTGAAATGGATCGTTTATGAGCTAACTAAGGTGAAATGGATCGTTTATGAGCTAACTAAGGTGAAATGTATCGTTTATGAGCTAACTAAGGTGAAATGGATCATTTATGAGCTAACTTAGTTGAAATGGATCGTTTATGAGCTAACCTAGGTAAGATGCATCATTTTAGAGCTAACCTAGGTAAGATGGGTCATTTTGGATCTAACCTAGGTAAAATGGGTCATTTTAGAGCTAACTTGGGTAAAATGGATCGCTTATGAGCTAACTAAGCTAATTATGCCATTTTTGTCATAAGTAAGCTAACTTCGGTAAAATGGATGGTTTTGGATGTCAGTATGCTTATTAAGTCATTTTGCAGGAAATAAAGCTAAGTCTAGGTCTTTATGCATTTGTTAAGCAAAACACTAGAGAAACTTACCATGATCATGGAGGTGTAGGAGTGGGATACTAATAATCTCGATCACTATCATCAATAAATGCATAATCATCATCATCACTATCATCAATGACGTGCTCATAGGGCTCAGCGGCATCAAAATGTGGAAGACCACCTTGACGTAATCGGTCAAGCCTTGACAGGTCATCCGCAACAGTAACCTCTTCTTGTTCCGGCTCTTCTTGCTCCTCCTCTGGGGTGATGCTGGATTCACTGTCGCTGTCTACTTCAATGTTTTGGGGTGAAGTATATCGGTTCTTGAAACGTTTTTTGGAAAGACGTGTCTATTGGAAGAATTCTCCTTCATATGTGTCTGGGTTAATGTGAGGTTCATAATCCTCTTCCTTTGGGGGAGATCGTCTACCACGTGGCGGCACTTCATAAACGACATCCCAACCTTTCAGATTTGGATTAGTTTGGCAGGCCCACAGTAGATAGAATACTTGGGTTGCCTGTTGAGCCGTAATATAGACATCAGGAACATCTAAATGGGTGCTTTGTTTGATTTCAACTAGCCCTATATGTTCATGAGTCCGTCTAGTCTCCTTCGGCTGAAACCAATAACATTTGAAGAGTACGACATTCTGTGGGTTGTCACCATAGAATAGAAGTTCATAAATTGCTTCAACTCTCCCATAATACTCGATACCTCCTTCGCCAATAGGAGATACACAACAATTTGTAGACTTTCGGTCGGCCATAGATAGCTCTTTGCCATAGGCACGAAAGCGATACCCTTTGATGTCGTATTTGTCAAATGAAGGGACCTTATAGTCAAAACCATTAGCGACTTGTCTCAATTTGGCGTCCATAGACTCTGAATTAGCCTACAAGTTTAATACGAAAGGATTGTTGCATTAGGCAGAAATTAGCGAATGAAATGAAATGGTCTAATAGAAATTACCGTTTGTTTGAACCAAGAGATGAAACCAGGATAGCCGCCTCCTTGATTTGCGAGAAGCTCATACTCTTCGACGGAATCCTTTTGCATTACCGCTCCATACGAGAATATGGTGACATATCGAATGTATGAAATATCTAGGAATAAGAGCAGTTCAAAGGAAATAGAAGTTACGAAACAATGTACCGAGAACTTACTCGATGTATGTCCACACTTCTGTCAGGTTGTTGAAGATATACAACGTAATGGTCCGCCATTCTTCGTTATACAAAGATACTGGTTTCGAACCACTGGCTGGTGCGAGATTCCCTTTGAATAGGCTGAGGTTGGATACACCCTTTTGAGGTTCGTCAGCATTGTACCGAGGCTTCGGATTATGCAAATGATGATTTTTGGCTTCGTAGTGTGCTGTCACGAAGTTTGCCGCCTCCTTAGTGATGAATGCCTCAGCCATCGATGCTTCAATTCTACATTTATTTTTGCATTTTTGTCGAAGCGTCTTCTGCATTCTCTTAGTTGGGTAGCACCAACGATTTTGCACGCCCCCCCAATCTTGCCTCGCCCGGGAGATGCAAAATCAAATGCTGCATTGGATTAGAGAAGCCCGGTGGAAAGATCTTCTCTAACTTGCAGATCAACTCCGGCGCGAACTCTTCCATTTCTTCTAGCACGCTAGGCGATAATTCTTTCGCACAAAGAACACGAAAGAAATAGCTGAGTTCTGCCAGTACTAGCCATTCATCCTCAGGGATGAAGCCACGGAACATCACCGGCATTACCCGCTCAATCCATATGTGCCAATCATGACTCTTGAGACCAAATATCTTCAATTTATCAAGATTCGCTCCCCTCTTTAGATTTGCTGCATACCCATCGGGGAACATCAACTGTTGTTGCACCCACAAGATAATTTCCCTCATAGCTGGCTTTCCAAGATTGAACCATGCCTTTGGCTTCGTCCAGTTCTGCTTTCCTTTCGGTTCTTTCATGTTTTGTAACGGCCTATCACATAGCGCCTCTAGATCGACTCTAGCCTTAGTATTATCCTTTGACTTCCCATCTATGCCGAACAATGTACCAAAAAGTGACTCAGCGATATTCTTCTCAGTGTGCATCACGTCGATGTTGTGTGGGCAAAGGAGGTCTTTGAAGTAAGGCAAATCCCATAAGCATCTCTTGTGAGTCCAGGCGTGTTTAGAATTATACCCCTTGAAGTACCCTGGATGCTCTGGATCTGGCTCGAGAGCGTTTAACTGATCCAGGGTCTGTTGGCCTGCCAACGCATGTGGTGTAGAGTTTTTGACAACTCTACCTCTTATGAAGTTCTTGTCTTTCCTGAACTTATGGCGAGGATCCAGGATCTGTCTATGCATGTCGAAGCAAGAAAACTTGCGACCGGCCTGAAGCCAACGAAACTCAAGAGCTCCCTTGCATGTGGAGCACGGGAACCTTCCATGCACACACCAGCCAACGAATAGCGCATACGCCGGCAAGTCATGCATCGAGTACATGTACCAGACACGCATTATGAAGTTCCATTTGCTATAGGCGTCGTATGTCTTGAACCCATTATCCCAGTCTTCTTGCAATTTGTCCTTAAGCGGCTGCATGTACACATTCATATTTTTCCCCGGATAGTTGGGCCCTGGAATTATCAACGTCAGGAAAATGTTCTTTCTTTGCATAATCTGTCCGGGGGGGAGATTGAGTGGAAAGACAAATACGGGCCAACAACTGTATTGGGTTGCCGTCAGACCAAACACACTGAACCCATCCGTGCTTACGCCGACTCGAGGATGCCTGGATCTGCCGCTTTGTCATCATGTAATTCATCAAACTTCTTCCACGCAACACCATCCGATGTGTGTACCATCATCAGATTCCCATCTGGATCTAGTTCAGTTCTTTTGCCCGTTTTGTGCCATGTCATCTGTCTGGCCGTCTCTTCAACCATGAAATGACGTTGAAGTGTTGGTATGATTAGCATATACCGAAGGACACTTATGAGGATTCTGGTCTGCGTCTTCTCACCCATACCGTTGTCTACCACAACATACCTGGAAGACTTGCAAATGGGACAATAGTTCAAGTCCGCATATTCAAGCCTAAATAAGGCACATCCTTTCTCACATGCATGTATCTTCTCATAGGGCATCTTCAGTGCACGGATGATTTTGTCCGACTGGTACAGGTTTGCAGGCATTACATGGCATTTGGGTAGAAAGCGTCCAAATACTGTCATAATTGCGTCGTAGCATTCTCTGCCCAAGTTGAACTGAGCCTTCAGAGCCATTACTTGTGAGATGGCATCCAATTGACAAAGCTCAGTGCGCTCGTGGAGCGGACGTTTTGAAGACTCCAACATTTCATTGAAGGCCTTTGCAGATTCCTCCATCTCCTCGTCCGAATCCCGAGCATCATCCAAGTCTTGCACCATGTTTTCCATCTCGGTACCATGCTCCTCGGTGCGAGGACGAACCACCTCAGCTCGGTCACGTTGGGCAGACTCACCATGAAATTTCCACACCATATAATTGGGCGTAAAACCACTCTTCTGCAGGTGTTTGCCCATTTTAGCCTCTGTCCTCTTTTCCCAATTGTCGCACCGGGAACAGGGGCACCAGGTTTTCCTCTGGCCATTTGCAAATGCGGCCTGCACAAACGCCTTGGTTTTTGTGAACCATTCAGTGCTCCATTTGTTCTGACCAGTGTGACCGGTGTACATCCACGCACGATCACTCATCTTGACTTTCAGAGCTACTGGACACACAACAAATATATATATATATAATTCACCATGTATATATTCATCAGTTGATCTAGTTTGTCAATTTTATTACGTCCATGCAACCTACACTCTAATAGGTAATGATAGATCCTAATCCCACCAGAGTATGTGTAGATTGGGTTCCTTTTCCCATGCTATGCTCCAGATCCGACACAAAATTCTGGCAGCACCTCCCCGCTGTTCTCCTGATACACATCTCTGCAATAAACAGAGAGGACGTGTACCCGGAGAACAACATGGGAGACACTGACGAAATTTATGCGCCGGATCCAGAGCAAAGCATATGGGAAAATGAACCCAATCTACACATACTCGGGCTGTCCATGGATAGCGTTGGACAATTCGAAAGAATCACGGTTATAAATATGCAAATGCATGCATATTTATAGATGTAACCCTTTTGAATGGGAGACGCATATTGGTTACACATACTGATGATTGACACCTATAGCTAGCAAGTTTCATCGGCACGAAGACCGAAATAGAGAAAATGAAGGGGGAGGAGGAGATGTCATTTGTGCTCACCAACGAACGCAGGGGCGGAGCTCGTCAAATGCATGGGGAGGTCGTCAAATACCACGCCCTCCCAGCGACGAAACAACTGCACATTTGAATCCACCCGATAAACACAAATATGTATGATGTTTTGCATAACAAAACCGAAAAATATACGACCTAACTCATAATTCACAAATATATGACCCCGCCAGCCTCCGGAAGGCCAAAGAGCACCTTATACATATTCTTCTTTTCTTCTTCTTCTTCTTCTTCTTCTTCTTCTTCTTCTTCTTCTTCTTCTTCTTCTTCTCCTACACCTACACTTTCTTCTTCTTCTTCTTCTTCTTCTTCTTCTTCCCTCCTCTTCTTCTCCTACACCTACACTTTATTCTTCTTCTTCTCCCCTCCTCTTCTTCTCCCACACTTTCTTCTTCTTTTTCTTCTTCTTCTCCCCTCCTCTTCTTCTTCTTCCTCTTCTTCTTCTTCTTCTTCTTCTTCCCCTTCTACATATTCTTCTTTTCTTCTTATTATTTTTTCATCCTTTTTCTACTTCTTTTAATTATATGACTAATTATCTAAAACCCATGCACTAAATCTAACACTAACACATATATATCTAGCTCACTAAACCTAACACTAACAATTAAACAACAAAAAAAGAAAACAATAACTCACTGGACCATGGTGGCGGGTGGCGGCGGCGACGCCGGGGTGGTGGGGCGACGGCACAGGGAGGGGGCGGCGGCGGGTGGCGGCGGGTGGTGGGGCGGCTGGTGGGTGGCGAGGGCGGCGGCAGGTGGTAGGGGCGGCTGGTGGCGGTGGCGGCGAGTGGCGGGGGCGGCGGCGGGTGGCGGGGGCGGCGGCAGGAGGTGGGGATGGCGGCGGGCGGCGGGGGCGGCAGCGTGGTGGCTCGGGGAGGAGAGAGGAGAGAAAGAGAGATGGATCCAGGGCAGGGTGGGTCTCGCCGTTAGGTAGGTTAGGTCTTTGCCGTCCGCCAAACCTTTGCCGTCAGCTTTTTTTCCTCTTTGCCATCCGCTAGCTGACAACAAAGAGGGGGGCCATTAAGTTTGGATTAATCAGCTCATTAGTGGGGACCACCACCCTCTTTGCCGTCTGCTAGCTGACGGCAAAGATTCTTTGCCGTCCGCTAGCTGACGGCAAAGAGTAGGCAGATGGCAAAGACTGTTCTTTGCCATCAGCCAGTTCATTGCCGTCCATTTTCTGCAAGCGTATGGCAAAGACCTTCTTTGCCGTCAGCTAGCAGTCAGGGGCAAACATTTTTTTTTGTGAAATATGGTGGCCCGTCCGGTGGGTCCCCGCTGTCAGGTGGAGGAATAATTATTTTGCACGTAATAAGGAGGCACTTCCTTGCTATGGTCGTGGACCTAGCTGTCAGCCTCTCCACGTACAGTCCACGTCCGATGGAAGCCATTCCTTGACCACGTTGACCACGCCGCGCCGAGAGCACCAGGGCGGTTGACGACGGCGAGGACTAGGAAGGGGACGACACGGAGCCGGGGAAGACACAACAGTGGATGCCCATGCTTAGAGGAGTACGAGGGTTCACTGGTTCACTGCGCTGTGAGGCTGCCATCGCCGCAGAATAATAGGGGGTGTGGGTGAGTAGAGGGATGGTCTGGCCAGCGGTGGGAGTAGTAGGTCGCAGTGAGGCCTTCGCCGCATCGCAGCCGGCCACGGGAGGCAGAAACACGAGGCACGACTGGTGCTGGTTTGGGCAGCTGGAGCAAGAAGACCAGAGGTTGAAGAAGCACTACGACCGTTGGATGAGCATCGTATGGTCACTGGAGCTAGAATCGTGCATATTGACTAAGTTGACAAAGCCCTCCATCCCCGTCAACTTAGTAGGCCCACAAGTCAGCCTGCCACTATACTAGGTCCCAGCTAATAGGGGGAGTATTCATTTTTTTGTGCGTAATAAGGAGGAACTTCCTTGCGTGCGAAGATGTAGCTGGTGGGTCCGAGCTGTCAGCGGGGGTAACATTTTTTTCGCGAAATACAGAGGCCCTTTCGGTGGGTCCCTGATGTCAGGTGGAGGAATCATTATTTTGCGCGTAATAAGGAAGCATTTCCTTGCGTGCGACCGTGGACCCAGCTGTCGGCCTCTCCACATACAGTACACTTCAGATGCATGTCGGTCGTTGACAACGTTGACCAGGCCGCGCCGAGAGCACCAGGGCGGTGGACGACGGCGAGGCCTAGGAAGGGAACGACACAGAGGCAGGGAAGACTCGGCAGTTGTTTCCCACGCGGAGGGGAGTACGACTGTACGAGGGCTTACTGGTTCGTCTGCCGTCGCCGGAGAATAACAACAGGTGTGGGTGAGTAGAGGGATGGCTAGGCCAGCAATGGGAGTATGGTGGGGCGGTGAGGCCTGCGCGGCAGCAGAGCCGGCCGCGGGGAGGAGGGAGTAGGTAGTCCCGCCAGCGCTTGTTTGAGCTGCTGGAGCAGGAAGCGCAGAGATTGAAGAAGCACGACAGCCGTTGGATGGCCATCCAACAGTCACTACTTGTGCATCAACCTTTTTTTTAGGAAAGCCTCAAATCTGTGGAAAACAGCATACAACCCATCTGCCATTATTTCTAATAATTTACATCCCATTTGCTAATTCTTAAGGTTTTTTTGGAGCCCATATTCTTTTTGTTAGCATTATAGCCCATATTGTGGATACGGTTAAAAAATTATACGAAATTTTGCATATTTCGGTGCGGTCTGAACTGTTTTTAATCCCGAAATTTCAACTCACATTCAAACTGATTTTAAAAATAAATTTATATCAATATAAAATCCAACAAATTCTCCACGCATAAAAATGAATGTAATTTAAAATCTCGAAATGAAAAAAGATATTTCAAACTAATTGCCGGTTTGATGTGTTTTAAAAATGTACAACCCATTTCTCAATACTGATAGGCCATTTTCTCGGCAGCCGAATGAAGCTCTCCTCGTCTTGAAAGATATGTTGCCCAACAGGCCTGACAAAGTGACTTACTTGGCAAATCACAAAAAAAACTGGGTTGTGGCCGTGGACCCAGCTGTCAGTCCATTTGTTTTTTAGTCCATTTGGTGGGCTGGGTGAAACAATGATGTAGCATCTACGCAGCCCGTTTAAATCCCATTTGCATTTTTCTCGAAATCCACGGACTTGCTGGGCTGGGTGAAAATATCATGTTGGGCTAGACGGGGAAAGTACTGGGACAAAACTCAGTTTACATCGAAAAAGAAAGTGGGAGAAAATTCAGAGACCTGCTGGGTCCACCTGAGGAGGGGAATATGTTGGGAGGAAGGAGATTCAAAGAACGGCAGCCGAGTGAACTAGTTTTTTTACGGACAAGTGAACTAGTTTACATACATAAGCAAATAGCCACTAAAAAAGCAATCAGGTTAATGGGTTCTTAAAAGAAATATTTCGGACAAAACAGATAATTACAACACATAGGCTAATGCATGAAACACTCAGATGATAAAGGTGCTTATAAACAGATAAAGTACAACATCTAGACCTTCCTAGCACGCTTGATCATGACGCTGCGGCTATCCGTGTACTCGCCGGTTACGGGAAGCTGACACGCCCTCATGTCCAAGATCTCCCTCTACATGTCGTAGCATGCGTATGCGTCCTTGGCCGCATAGGTTATGTAGGCTAGATTCAGAGGTACCTCCCACGTGTTCAGGTTGTCTTCTTTCATGTTGGCGTATCAAGGGTCGATGATGGTCTCAGCGAGGTCAACCACGGAGTCCTTCTCCTGCCCGTTGGTGATGATATTGTATTGCTTCTGGATGTCGACAAGCTTGTTGCACCAGATGGCCGAATCATCGTGTTCTTCCTTCTCTCCACCGTAGCGAAGGTGCAGTCGGCGTTGCCCACGAAACGGGCGAATGCTCCACAACCTGGTGCAGCCATAGGACTGAGGCGAGGCAGAGCTTCACCGAGTCCGTATCGTTGGTGTACATTACATTCAACTTGGGGCAGCCATAGGACTGAACGGCGAACTCAAAGGGGAACTCCTTGCTGAAGTCCATATCCAGCAGGCTCACCCCTCGGATCGCCATTAGAGTCTCCTCGAGTGAACGAGTGTGTAGGCGGCGGCAGCAATTCGTTTTTCAGCTCTTGGGGAACTGGATTCAACAGTAAGCTGAGTGTGTAGAGGCGACAACAGTTACTACCCCTCCCTCATCCGCTGCACGCCCAGCAGAAGATGCACCCTCGGCCACACGTCGGTCCACGAGCGGGTCTGTATTGGTACTGTAATAACAGGAGTTAGTGGTCACTTTACTTAAATTTAATTAGCTTTATTAGAAATTTATACTTAAACAAGCAATGCATTCGCTCATTCTATCAGTGTCACAGGATCAACATGCACAAAAATTAGAATTATTATCCTCAGGACGCACACGATCAAACATTTGTCGCACTTTCACAAAGATAATACTACCAAGTTTGAACTGTTTGTTATGGTTGTTGTCCTCTGCATCATCATGCCGTGTTTCCCAGCTTGCAAGATTCAGAACCAACAAATAAGATCCAAATAATAAGTACAACAAAGATGCCTACACATCTCATTGATTCCCAACTTGCAAGATTCAGAACCAACAAATAAGATTCAAATAATAAGTACAACAAAGATGCCTACACATCTCACTGATTCCCAACTTGCAAGATTCAGAACCAACCCATTAGAGCCTTTTGATAAAGTGAATATCGGGATTAAATCCATCTTGGCTAGCCATGTCATACAATCGAAGAACTTGGCGAATGCTCTTGACCATCACAACATCTATAGTTGAGTAGTCCTGTTTGCACAGCATGTTTGCACAACACAAACAAGGAGACATGAGAGCATGATTTCGCTTTAATAGCGGCCTCCTTGAACTCAACCTCTAGCTCTACTTGGATGAGGTCTGCATGGACTTCCATGATTCAATTCATGCGCCTTTTTCTGTAGTTCACCTGAAATGAAGCAAATATTGCATCATTTAGCTAGCAAGAAGTACTTGCTCTTGTGAGCTGGCAGGTTCTTCTTTAGTAGTTGCACTAAAATTGAGGAACATTAAGGTTGGCTGTCCGGCTCATGTAAGGTGCAACTATAATTTTCTTATCCTTTTGTGCAGTTCCACTAAAATAAAGTGCCATTGTGGTGACAGTGATGGCTCCATCTTGCAAAGGCTAATAAAATGTTGCACGAGATTACCGGCAGAACTTGACAGAGATTTTGGAAACTCCAATCACCATTTTGTGTGGTTCCACCAAAATTGAGAGATGTTGCCCACGTGACATTTTAGTTGAACTGCACAAGACACTCATTCCAAAAAAAAGTGTTTTGTGCATTTCACTAAAAGGTCACAATAGCAACAAGGTGAAATGGATATCCCTATATGCATAAAAAGATAAAAAGTAAATAGTTGCTGGTCAATAAGAATATATGAAACATATACAAAATGAAAAGAAGCATCTTAATTATGTTCATGGCAATCACGCAAGGACAGTAGAAATTTTAAACCGTCAGCAATGCTTCATGTTAGCAGAAGCATTACAATCAACAATGAGATTCCTCAAATATGGGATTACTTAAATGATGGCATTGCTTGTTTACCAGACACAATAAATCAACAGCAGCTAAAGAGTTGGTTTAAGGGCATGGGACCGTGGGGACACCAGGACACTCAGCAGCGTAAAGTAGCAACTTACTTATCATACTGGGGAAAATAGCAGGAGTGCCATTGTACTATGTGAGGGTAGCAAATCTAATCCTGGAGACCTTGTACTATGTGAGGGCAGCAAATCTACTCCTGGAGACCTTTTACTATGTGAGGGCAACAAATCTAATCCTGGAGACCTTTTACTATGTGAGGGCAGCAAATCTAATCCTGAGACCTTTTACTATGTGAGGGCACCAAATCTAATCCTGGAGACCTTTTACTATGTGATGGTAGCAAATCTAATCCTGGACATACTCTGTTGACTTGTCCACTAGCCGCCACTTTCTATCCTTTTTTCAACCAATAATAGATCTGTTCCTTATCCAGTTTGTACTGTGTTTTCCCATTATTTCCCTTTTCAACCAAGAGACCGGTTGGGTATCCGGTCTCTACTACTTTCACCATATTATTTCCTCTTTGAATCAAGTCCTAGATTCATGCTACAACTTTCCCCCCTTTCTTCGTTGTTTGAACAAAGCCCTAGATTCGAATACATGAAGTAGCTTTACCTCTAATAATACTAAAAATTTAGGTGGCTTTGGAAGAGCTGATGGGAGTAGAAAAATATGCACATGCAGACACGTGGGGAGCTAGGGTAGTAGAGCAAGGCCGCTTTCGAAGAACTTATACCTGAGGGTCGCCGAGATGTCGGCGGCGGCAGGTCAGATCTGCGGACAATACGGCAGGGTGGAAGAAGGGTCGGAGGACCTCCCGAGCCGGCCATGTGTCGGAGAGAACGACACAGGCAGAGGATCGGGCCCCTCCGGCAGCTGTGGGTTTCCTCCCTCGGCGGCGATGACCGCGTGAACGATGCACCTTTTAGTCCTCTACACACACCGGTGGAAGGGATCCAGCCAGATCTGTGACCAGCGGTGAGCAGAGAGAAAATGTCGCTACCGTTATCTTGTTTATATCTGGAGAGGATGAGAGAATGAAGAGAGAAACCCTAGTAAAGAAAGCGCTCAGGCCCCTGCGTCCATATATAGTGGAGTGATTATCTTTTTTCTCTCCACAACAAGCGTTTCAATTTGTGTGCGTGGCATTAAAGAAAAGAAACTCTCTATTTAAGGTGACTACTGTACGACTCCTACTTACTACTACTACTAGTACTACAGTATTGTTCACTTGTGCTCCCCGCCCCTCCATTCATTGAACAACCCCATGGGTGAATAAACATACAGTAAGTATTGTATTTATATAGAACGAACAAGCTCGAACTATTTTCGCGTAGTTAAAAGTTGAGGGCGGGGCTTTTCCCGGGCACTACGCGCGGCAGTTTTCGGGTAGGGCCAGAAGACTATTTTAATTTTTTTAACTTCGAGACGGCCACATAGCATGGAGCCGACCCCAATGATTTTAAGCTTACTGGCACGGTACACGCTATCCTAGACTACTCTACACATGAAACTGCCACACGAGCGTGCGGGCTGCGCTTGGCTCTTCGCCTCTTCGGGAAGTCGAACAATGATGGAATACTACTGCACTGGAGGAGTACTACAGTACGCTTCTGGCCATCTGACACCGATTGAACTGCTGCATGTCCACCGCGTGCGGGAGGGAGAGCGTGTAGCGAAAGCTTCTCCTAGTCTTGCCAGCCACCACGCTCATGGGTGAGGGAGGGACGCTCCTGCCTTTGCATGCATGACAGGTGGGCCCGACAGGTGTGTGGCCAACCTGTCATACAGCCAAAGGCAGGTGTAGTTAAGTCCACGAGGGAGAGGATAATCAAACTTCTCGTTGATGTACGAGTTGACGCGACACATCAAAGCACTGCACTCGATATATTTTCATAATTTGCGTGTGTGACTCCCAGATGCAGAGGCTGGGGGTCATCATCTTCCTTTTCGAGAAAAAATAGACGTGTGTGTGAGAGGAAGAGTGCGTGCGTGCACCACTTCTCATCCTGTATAACATACTACTAAACTCAGAGTACAAGTTTTTGTGGGCGTCTGAAAAAAGACTAGCCTAGAGCTCCCCACACGGCTATTGTTTTTCTCAAAAATTATGTTTATCAATGCATTAATTGCAATGCGTGCATGCATAAAGTACATGCATTGGTCAATTTTCTCTTAATACTTGCATGGAATGATTTAATGCACCTAGGAATCTGAACATGTGTTGGGGAACAACCAAATTGAGCCTTATTATAAAATGGAAAAACTAAAATTTTGAGATAAGCCCTATAAAACCGGAAAGGAGGGAGTAGAAAAAGAAGTACTCCATCCGGGAATAGTGCCGCACTTCGAAACTAGAACCATCAATAAATTTTGAGCTTGCGTCTCGTCAAATTCCAAATTACTCCATGCTATAGTGAATTGCAAACCTGTTCACACTGATCACAACCTAAACGGTTTCCCTCTTAGGAGCGTATTAGTACTCGGTTATAAATACTAGTATGCCAAGATGACTGCACATTCCTCGTCAACTCATCATCCAAAAAAACAAACAAGTCATTCAGCATCCTTCCCTTGCGTCTGCCATGGCCAGCGTGAGTTCTGGGTCGAGAGATTGCCACTAGGGAGAGGCGAGCATGGAAGCAGAAGCACGAGAGATGTCCCGCCTTGCTGCGAGAGCAGCCGACAAGTCCTGTCGCGCGGAAGTAGTAGTACAGAGGTCCCGCCGCGCCGCTGAAGCAGCACGGAGGTCCCGCCGCACCGCTGAAGCAGCACGGAGGTCCCGCCGTGCCATGAATGCAACAGAGATGTCCCGCCACGCCGTGGCGGCTTGGGAAAATTTCTCGCGGGCAGGCGACGACTGTTACAGGCGCATGCATGCGATCGTCCATAGCCAGATGGGTAAGATCTCCGGCTCGGCAAGGTTGCAGGACGACATGATAGCCTCGTTTGAACAGGCTACCGGCGTCATCCGGCAACTAAGGGAGGGCAATGAGAGGCTCCGGGCCGAGCGCGACCTGCTGAGGGAGAATATCGTCTGAAGTGCAGACCAGCATGAGGATACCAGTGCCTTGTTGAAGAGGACCGGCGTCATCGTCAAGAAACTTATGGATGAGAATGACATGCTCCACAACGAGCGCCAAAGGCTGGTGGAGGAATCCGTGGATGTTCTCAAGCAGCGTCTTGAGGACACTAAAGAGCTCATCGCCGCTCGCCGCGGAGACTAGTTTCCTGGTTTCTTTTGATGTAATAATCGGTTTAGGATGTGGATTGTGTTGTCGGTTGTGAAATGTTGGGTTCTTGCAATTTCAATCTGGTAGCTTTTAGTCAATCGTGTTAGGCTTGAGTTGTGCTGAACTTCTTGTGAATTGTGGTGGTTTTCAGTAATGAAAAATGGAAGGGGTAAGCCCTTCTTTGATCAAAAAAGAAAAATTAATCGTCCTTATATATTCATCAGTCTTGCTATAAGTCGCAGTAGATGCTATATAGGTTCGTCGGATCTTACATCAAGATCCGTGCTTTCAGATTTTCTTTTCTCTCTCTTAAATCTCAGTCGAGTGAGACATACCCACGCCATTAAACAGAGGCTCGGGCGCCATTAATGGATACCTTGGGAGAGAGCTGGACGGCAGATGGAGGTCAAAGGGCTCTCCTCCCGATAAGCACATGCAGGGGCCTGATCACACGCCTCTCGTACTCAAATAGCTACCCTGCACGGCGCCTCCTAGCGAATAAAAAATGGGGACGCGTGGCGGCACGTAATTGGTACTAGTAAGTAGAACGCCCATGGTTTCAATAATACTTGTGTTTCTGATTGTAACGTGACAACACTTGTTCCAAAATGACTTTGTTGATTGTTAATGTGTGGGCCTTCGCAAATCAGACTGCAAATTTACCACAACATGTTAGTGCCATGTCATGGCACCAAGCCAAGTTTCATTATTTTCATGCGTGTTTTTGATTTACAGGAATTAAAAAACTAAGTTTCTCAATGTTTCCAACCCAGCCACGACGCCCAGAATTTTGAATTTCATTCCCATTTCTTGCATGGAACCTAGAAATTTACCCGAGGACACACATGCGATTTTCCACCAACTTTGGTGCACTGGAACATGTGCTTGTATTTCAAATTTGAATTATGCACACAAAGGTGACACGTTCCCTCCCAGAACCACGAGGCTTCTTGAGAGAAGCTCCGATTTGCAAGAAGCTTATACCAAAATTTGTTCCTATTTGGCCAATTTTTTTTACCATGGCATGGTACTACCATGACATGACACCATGCCAAGTTTCATGATTTTAAAACCAAGTTTCTGAATGTTCTCGACCGAGCCACGATGCCCAGATGTTTGAATTTTATTCTCATTTTTTGCATGGGACCTACTCCCTCCTTCCATCTATATAGGGCCTAATGTATTTTTGACAGCCTTTGACTATTGACAAGATTAATAGCACACATGAGATGTATACTATGAAAATTATATTATTGGAAGCTCCTCTGACATACAAAATTGAAGGTATGCTTTGTGTAAGTTGCATGTCATATATTATTGCTCTAATGGTTGCTCAAAGTTAGCCTCAAAAAACGCATTAGGACCTATATAGATGGAAGGAGGGAGTAGAAATTCACCCGAGGACACAAATGTGATTTTTCAACCAACTTTGGTTCACGGGAGCATGTGCTTGTAGTTCAAATTTGAATTATGCACATTAAATGACCAAAAACTCAATTAATGTGTAAATAAGGCCAAACGAAGCCGGAATAATTCCAAAATTTAACAGGGCACTCATGTAGTTCTATGTTGCCATTGTATATAAACTCTAGCGGGACAACGTATATCGTTTCGCACTCAAAGGTGGCACGTTCCCTCTCAGAACTACGAGCCTTCTTGAGAGAAGCTTCGGTTTTGGAAAAGCTTATACCAAAATATGTTCCTATTCGGCCAATTTTTTTTACCACAACATGGTAGTACCATGACATGACATCAGTGCCAAGTTTCATGATTTTCAGACGTGTTTTGGATTTACAAGAATTTTAAAACCAAGTTTCTCAATGTTCTCGGCCAAGCCACGATGCCCAGATGTTTTAATTTTATTCTCATTTCTTGCATGGGACCTAGAAATTCACCCGAGGACACAAATGTGATTTTTCAACCAACTTTGGTGCAGGAGAGCATGTGCTTGTAGTTCAAATTTGACTTATGCACATTAAATGACCGGAAACTCAATTAATGTATAAAAAATGACAAACGAACCCGGAATAATTCCAAAATTTAACAGGGCACTAATGTAGTTCTATGTTGCCTTTGTTAAGAAACTCAAGGGGGGGCAACGTATATCGTTTCACACTCAAAGGTGGCACGTTCCCTCTTAGAACCACGAGCTTCCAAATCGGCCCAATTTTTTACCACAACATGTTAGTGCCATGACATGACACCATGCCAAGTTTCATGATTTCCAGGCGAGTTTTGGATTTACATGAATTTAAAATCAAAGTTTCTCGATGTTCTCGGCCGAGTCCTGACGCCCAGATGTTTGAATTTCATTCTCATTTCTTCCATGGGACCTAGAAATTCAACCAAGGACACACATGTGATTTTTCAACCCACTTTGGTGCACCAGAGCATGTGCATGCAATTCATATTTAGATTATGCATATTAAAAGCCCAGAAACTCAATTAATGTATAAAAAGGCCAAATGAACCCGAAATAATTCCAAAATTTAACAGGGCACTCATATAGTTCTATGTTGCCTCTGTAAATAAAATCAGGGGGGAGGCAGCGTATATCGTTTCGCACACAAAGGCGACACGTTCCCTCTCGGAACCACGAGGCTTGTTGAGCGAATCTCCGGTTTTGCAAGAGGTTTATACCAAAACTTGTCCCAATTCAGCAAAAATTATACGTATGAAAACAGGGTTTAGATTATCCCAAACATCTCGCTACCTAGACCAATAATGTACTATGATTTGAATTCAACATAAAATGGATACAAATATTTGAATTGGAGAGCATATGGTACATGTAGTTCATAGTGAAATATGATTACTGCTATATGTATGTTTTTTGTTATCAAGATAATATTTAAATTATTGTATAACTTGACAACAATCATATTCAAATAAGGAAAATTGATTCAAATTTAGTCCATATGGTAGACGACAATATATATGTTCACATGGTGGAGTCAAATGTTCATATCTGATGGAAGATCAAAATGTACGATTACATCAATTATAAACCGCAAGGTCACCTAACAATATATTCGAATTCAACCTAACGTGGATTCAAAAATTGAAATTCGAGATCATGGCATCTGTAATCATATAAAAAGGGACATTACTCTTTCTTTGGTGGGAATTGATTTGTTTTTTGTTGTTGTTGAGGGAAGTGCGAATCGATTTGGTACTATGCAGGGTAATCTTGTTCTCCCGACTTTTTTTACATTTTTCTTGTATTTTTTTCAATGGCATCTATAGCAATATAGTAAAAGGGGACATGACTCTCTTTTGTCTTGTATGAATTGTTTTTTTACACGTTAAGTTTGTTCTGCCGAACAAGGAATCCACACCTTGTTATCCCGAAATTTTCAAGCTCGAGTATCTTTTGTCTCACCTGCTTTGAAACTCCCGCTTCTTCAACCCGAGCCACGCCTTGTTATCCCGAAATTTGGACGCGCGCGAGAACTCCCTCCTCATCCGAAATCGCTCCCGCAGCCCAGACACGCGAAATCCCCCTTCTACCCCTGAGCCAGAAATGAAGCTGCACGTCGCGGTGTCAAAACCGGTGGGGGTACGCTGGTAACTTACCCTACATTTCAGACAAGCGTGTCCCTAAGCTTGGCTCCCCCTCCCCCTTTGCCCCCCCCATTCGTACACCGAGGCCGCCAAAACCCGCGAAACCCCACGCTCCTCCGTTGGCCTCCCAACCGCCGCCCAGCCGGAGACTCTTCCCCGACTACGTCGTCCACCGCAACAGCTTGCCGTCCCTCATCCACCGCACCGGATGAGGATCCGTTGTCGATCTCGTCGTCCCACTGAATCAGCCGCCCCGTCCTCCACCTCCAAGGAGCTGCCCCGACGTTCGCCTCGTCTATCGCGCCACCTCAATCCCCACAGCGCCATCTTGACTTGCCCCACCGGAACCGCAGCACCCTCACCAATTCCTCCGATGAAGCTGAGGCCAACTCGGCGCCACAAAGGAGGTCCTGCCCTCACCGTTGCATTTTATCTTTTATTCGATCTCACGAAGCTGTCGGTGCTCGATACCGAGCAGACATGGCGTGTCTCCATCGACGATGCTGTTGCCGGCCACATCATCCACGGCGTCTCTCCCCCATGTCGTGGCTTCCCCGGCGGCAACTTCCACAACGGCACTAGCTGCAGCTGCTCTGGCTCTCGCTCGCGCTGCGGCTCTGTTCTTGTTGTTAGTCGCAGTGCTGCGCTGCCCCTACTTTCGTTCATGCTGCTGCTCTGCTCTTTCTCTCGCTTGCGCTGCTGCTGCTGCTGCTGCACTACCTCCGGCAGCTACAGGAGTTGCTGCTTTAGCACTCGCTCGCGGTGCTACTGCATGACTTGCTCTCTGCTAGTGCGTTCCCTGCTCGAGCGTCTGCTGATTTAGATCACTGCTTCTCTGCTACTAGTGCTCGGATTCCCTAAACATCTATTGCAATGCTCTGTTACTAGTTCAATCAGTTTCGACAGGAAAATTCAGTTTCGACTGTGAAGTTCATTTTCTTCAGTTAAGTTCAGAGTGAACAGTACTTACAGCATCTGTTGGAGCGGCCGTGGTGCGGCTGATGCGTTTTACATCTAGCACTTTTTGGTGATGTATTTTACATCATCTATTGCAGATGATATTAGGGTCCCACTTCAGATTAACATTGTCTGTCTTGTCATGCTTCAGCCTCGTCGCCGTACACCTTAGCGGAGCTGCTCCAACGACGGAACCGTCCATCACAGCGGAGCAGTAACCTCGGCGCCATTTCCAGAGGCCTCGGATCTTCTTCCCCGCCTCCGGCAGTCACACCAGCATCATCACCATCCTCCATGTCTAACCCAATGATGCCGAGGTCCACAAGGCTATGCCAAAGAGGTTGTACACTCATCGCATCACTTTGTTTATCCATTCCTCTGTTCTTCCAATTCATGTGAGCCAAACACCTGGGTTGACTGAAATCCTATGTTTCCAAATGGTCTGTTTTGCACGTGCATTCCTATCCCATTCCTATGTTTTTCCTGTCCCTGCGTTTATAGAATCCTCCAATTCTATGGAGCCCTTACAGATTTACTTCATTTTCAGATAGCCGTCAAAGAAAACTCTGTGTGTTATGTCCTGCTCCTGCCATGTCGTCATCCACCCCACCTGAGCTGCACCATCGACAGAAGCGTTCACTGCAGCAGAGATCCCCCCTGCAGACTTCCTTTCGCCGCCTCAGATCATCTTCCCCGTTGCCGGCAGCCACGCCAACTGCATTACCATCATCAACTGAGCAGATGAACCTGAGGACTACACAGTTCCGGAAGAGAGGTCGCGGTCTTTCGTGTTTTCTTACGTTATACATCGGTTATTATTACCTGCTACTTTATCGTTCAATCTTGAGTTTTGAATTGACCATGGGTCTCATATCGAGCCAGCAACGAATAGTATGTGTCTACTATCTGGTTCATCTGGGGTCTTCTATGTGGTTCATGTTGGGTGGGCAAGAAACAATAGATGATCCATTGTCTATATTTTTAAACTGAAGCTATAATCTACCCGCTATCATTAGTTTTGGATCCATCCACTCGTTTGCTACCATCAGTCTTGAGTTTTGCATGCACCCCTTAGGCCTTACAAAGTCAAACTATTTTTATTATGCATGTCACATATTGTACGCAATCCTACTGAACATGTAGAGAAAAAGAGAAGACCGTTGCGTGCGAATATAATGTCATGCAGAAGCCGCTCCATGGTGGGCGAAGTGGCCCCCCTCCTGCATTTCCAGATTGTATTCCAGAGGAAGATAACTGTTCAGATGGAGATTCAGAAGGAGCCGACCATGCCTGTTTACCACCTGAGGTGTTTGCTCTAACCTGGCATGCTGATGTTGGTCATATCATGCATATGGCGCCTTGCATTGCTTACATTATACATCTTATATGTCATCAGCTTAGTTTAGATTTGCTTTGTGTGAATGCCACCTGTTTGGTTTCTATATCATACTCCCACCATTCCTAAATATTTGTCTTTTTAGAGATTTCAATAAGTGACTACATACGGAACAAAATGAGTGAATCTACACTCTAAAATATGTCTATATACATCCGTATGTGGTAGTCCATTTGAAATCTCAAAAAAAGACAAATATTTAGGAACAGAGGGAGTATATGGGAATTATGCAATGCCTTCTTCTTTAGCCAGGCATCATATACGTGAATCATGCAATGCCATCCTGTTTAGCCAGTCATCGTATATGTGAATTGTATCGTGCCATATTTTTTCCATAATGTATTCTATTTGTCAACAATGTTTATACATTCATCTACTCTTCCTGTGCATCAGCCATTTGAGTCGGTCATGGGAAAATCTGGAGTGAAAACAAGGTCTTCTGAGCAGTCAGTGCTACATGTCGATGCAGATTTCTTGCTGGTTACAGATAGCTCCTCAGAGGAGGATTCAGAGAGAGATGACCAGTCGTATTCCCCCCGAGGTGCATGCTCTAACTTGGCTGGGTTATATTGCTCATATCATGCATATGGTGTCTTGCATTGCCATGCCATCTGCTTAGATTAGACATGCTATGTGTGAATGCCTCCTGTTTGCTTTCTATATCAGATATGTGAATTATGCAATGCCATGTTTTTCAGCCAGTTATCATATATGTGAATTATGCACCGCCATGGAGCCAGGCATCATATATTTGAATTATCTCATGCCATATTTTTTCATTACGTATTCCATTTGTCGACAATCTGTGTATATTGAACTAATCTTCATGTGTATCAGCCATTTGAGCCAGTTATGGAAAAATCTGGAGTGAAAACAAGGTCTTAAGAGCAGGCAATGGTACCTGTTGAAGCATATATCTCGATGGTTACAGGGAGCTCCTCGGAGGAGGATTCAGAGACAGATGACCAGTCCTATATCCCACCTGAGGTGTATGCTCTAAGTTGCAATGTTTATATTTCCCATATGATGCATATGGTGTCTTGCATTGCTTAGTTTAGACATCATATGCACAATATTGAATTCTATCTGCTTAGTTTAGAGATCATACATGTGAGTGTTAGCTGCTCAGTATATGAATCAATTATGTCAATTATATCATGCCATCTTGTATACTTAGACAGCATGTACGTGAATTATTTCATCCCAACCTATTTCAGAAAGACATCATATAGTTTTGTCATGTCATCCTGTTTAGGTACTCATCATATGTTGAATTATGCCATTATATCCTATTAAGTTATCCATCATATATCTGCAACTATGTCATGCTATCCTGTTTAGTTAGGCATCGTATATGTGAAATTGTGTAATGCTATCCTGTTTGGTTACACAACATATATGTGCATTACCACATCTGTATATCATATAATGTCTGTATGTTCAATTTCTTTTCTTGTTTATCAGCCATTTGAATTGGAGGGGGTGATCGTAGTATCTAAGGGAGCAAAAACCCGTTCTTCACAAAAGACAGTTGAGGGAGTCCATGATTAGGGGGTATCCGGACAGCCAGATTATTACCTTTGGCCGGACTGTTCGACTATGAAGATACACGATTGAAGACTTCGTCTCATGTCCGGATGGGAATCTACTTGGCATGGAAGGCAAACTAGGCAATACGGATATGTATATTTCCTCCTTTGTAACCGACCTTATGTAACCCTAGCCCCCTCCGGTGTCTATATAAACCGGAGGGTTTTAGTCCGAAGGACACAATAATAGACAATCATACCATAGGCTAGCTTCTAGGGTTTAGCCTCTCTGATCTCGTGGTAGATCTACTCTTGTACTACCCATATCATCAATATTAATCAAGCAGGACGTTGGGTTTTATCTCCATCAAGAGGGCCCGAACCTGGGTAAAACATCGTGTCCCCTGCCTCCTATTACCATCTGCCTTAGACGCACAGTTCGGGACCCCCTACCCGAGATCCGCCGGTTTTGACACCGACATTGGTGTTTTCATTGAGAGTTCCACTGTGCCATCTCCAAAAGGAAGGATGTCTAGTCTCGTCTTTAAAGACGGTACTACTATTGGGGGAGCTTTGGCTGTCGGCCAAACTCTCCGGCTAGGCGGTTTCATCATGACCGCCTGTTCGGCCGCCGCGCCGACGATGACTTCTCGGGTCATCGAAAACAGCCTCCACGTCAAATCGGCACTCGCCGAACAGATGGATCCAATGGAGCTCACTTCTTTAAACGAGCTCTTGGATCACATCGCCGCCTTGGGAGTCGCTACGGACTATGATCGGATTGGGCTTAAACCCGATCAAAGGGAGATTAACTCTCCACCGGTCACCCATCATATTGAAGTGGTGGTGGAACAATGCGGCGACCTTTCCTCTATCTTGAGGACTAATTATGTCCGGATTCCCGAGCTCTCCGAGCCTGATGCCCGTTCGCGGAAGGACAACATCCAATCCCTGAACTTAGAGTCAGGCAGCGGGCCAGGATTATCGGGTAACACCCCGGAACCGGAACTTCCAAAATTGGAAACTCCTCGGCCCCTGGATCCTAGATCGCGTAAGGGTTCGGATTCAATTCCACCCACCCACCAAAACATAAGCGATATTTCCAACATCAGACAAGAGCCCCATGAAATAGTACATCATTATTGGGCCAGATTCCTCCTTGTGTTGAACAAGGTTAAGGACTGTCGTAAGGAAGATGCAATCTCACTTTTCTGCAATAATTGCACGGATAAGGGGATCCTTAACGCCTTAAGTCGCCATGACATATCACGCTTCGCTGACTTGGTGTCCACAGTACGAAAGTACTGTGCGATGGAAAGTGCCTGGAAAACCGAAACAAACTTTTGGGATAATCCGGCCATAAATATGAACCCAGTCCGAAATAAAAGGGTGCACTATCAAAAGACACTCGGGTCAACTACCAAAAAGCAAAAACCCTCTATAGGGCATGGAACCGTACTGGAGGGATGGCTCAATGGACCCTGCAAAATTCATAGTACAGTGGATACAATACCAATGCACAGCTTTAGAGCATGTTGGATACTCCGGCAGGTGGCCAAAAGTGGTGAGGATCTTCTTATCCCAAATGCCACAGAGCACCATCCCGTGGATAACAATATGGTGTTAACGGTCTTTGAGACATTTGCGTAAAATAATAGGCGCACGCGAACACTCGGCAGCATGGCCGAAATTTGCCACATAGCAGCAATAAATCCATGGAGTGACACGACTATTACCTTCAATGCGAGTGATGAACCTAAATTCCAAACAGCCCGAGCACCAGCCGCACTGGTCCTCAGTCCAATTGTGGACGGCTTTTGACTCACCAAGGTACTCATGGATGGCGGCAGCGGATTAAACCTCATCTATGAGGAAGCCCTTCAAAAAATGGAAATAGACTGGAACCGCATCGAGCGAAGCAGCACAACCTTTAGAGGAATAATTCCCAGTCGGGAAGCGCGCTGTACAGGCAAAATCACACTAGATGTGGTGTTCGGCATACTGGAGAATTATAGGTCCGAAGAGATTACGTTCCAAGTGGCCCCGTCCAGTAGCGGTTGCCACGCCCTGTTAGGGCGAGAGGCGTTCACAATCTTCCAAGCCATACCCCATTACGGGTACATGAAGCTCAAAATGCCGGGCCCAACGGAATTATCACTCTTGCTAGTGATCCGGACACAGCACTCCGCGCCGAAAACAAGACAGCCGCACTGGCCCTCGAAGCCTTATCTGAAGCCCTAGCGGCTGAGGAACTGACTGCGCTGCGCTCCACAGTGAACAGGGACGATGTGATACTCGATAAGAGATCCAAGTCCACCTCCTTTTAACCGGCGGATGAAATAGTCAAATTCCAAGTCCATCCAATGGACCCTACAAAAACAGCTTCCATCGGGGCACAATTAAACCCTGACGTAGATGCTGCACTACGAGAGTTCCTATGCGAGAACTGGGACATTTTTGCCTGGAACCCTTCAGACATGCCAGGAATCCCACACAGGCTGGCCGAGCATAGCCTCAATATTCTAAAGGTATTCAAGCCGGTCAAGCAGGCTCTTCGGTGTTTCTCTGAACCTAAGAGACAAGCCATGGGAGAGGAACTAGCCAAGTTATTGGAGGCCATATTCATTAGAGAAATAAAACACCCGGACTGGCTAGCAAATCTGGTGATGGTACCAAAGAAGGATAAATCTTGGCGCCTTTGTGTCGATTTCAAGGACCTCAATAAAGCTTTCCCAAAGGATCCCTTCCCCCTCCCCTGCATCAATCAAATTATCGATGCCACCGCAGGACACGAGTCATTCCGTTTCCTCGACGCATACTCCGGTTACCACCAAATCAAGATGGCGGAGTCCGACCAAGCCGCAACGGCATTCATCACACCATACGGTCCCTTCTGTTTCGACACAATGCCTTTTGGGCTAAAAAACGCCGGCGCAACATATCAGCGCATGATTCAGACGTGTCTGGAGAAACAAATCCGCAAAATAGTAGAGGCATACATAGACGATGTGGTCGTCAAAACCAAGCATGTCGACTCTTTGGTAGATGACTTGAGGCTCACATTCGACAACCTCCGAACATATGACATCAAGCTCAATCCGGAAAAATGTGTTTTCGGCGTACCAGCCGGAAAGCTCCTGGGTTTCATTGTCTCCAGTAGAGGTATTGAAGAGAATCCGGCCAAAATCCAAGTTTTGTCACAGTTGGCTACCCCAACAGACCTCAAACAAATCAAGAAGTTAACTGGATGCGTGGCGGCTCTAAGCCGCTTTATCTCCCGCTTAGGAGAAAAGGATTTACCCCTTTATCGCCTCCTTCGGCGCACCAACCACTTTGAGTGGACGGACGCTGCCATAGCCGGATTGGATGAAATAAAGGCCATTTTGGCAACCAACCCAATCCTGGCCGCGCCAAACATTGGCTAACCAATGTTGTTGTACATTGCGGCAACTCATCAAGTTGTAAGCGCAGTGCTCGTCGTCGAACGAGAAGCTGCCGGACATATATTCCCTCTTCAAAAGCCGGTATACTATGTATCCACTGTCCTCACTCCATGCAAATCATGGTACCCCCATTATCAAAAGATAGCCTATGCGGTATTTGTGGCATCCTGGAAGCTGCGTCACTACTTTCAAGAGTGTTCAATTACAGTAGCCTCGGAAGTGCCACTTGATGATATTATAAACAACCGCGACGCTACGGGCCGGATTGCTAAATGGGCCATTGAGCTCCTCCCGTTCGACATAACATACAAACCTCGACGGGCCATTAAGTCGCAAGTATTGGCCGACTTTGTCGCCGAATGGACGGAGGCCGAACTCCCTAAAGAGTACAGCGCATACTCCAATTGGATCATGCACTTCGACGGTTCTAAAATGCTGGCTGGTCTAGGGGCTAGCGTCGTCCTGACTTCCCCCACCGGAGATACCGTTCAGTATGTACTGCAAATATTGTATACAGACTCCAACAACACAGCCGAGTACGAAGCTCTATTGCATGGTCTTTGGATGGCAGTCTCCATGGGCATTCAACGCCTGGAAGTGCGTGGGGATTCAAACCTTGCAATATCCCAAATAAATGGAGACTTTGACACCAAGGATCCGAAAATGGCGGCCTACTGAAACGCAGTCCTAAAAATGTCAGCTCGGTTCGAGGGACTCGAATTTCACCATGTGGCTCGGGAAAACAATCAAGCGGCAGATATCCTCGCCCGCATCGGCGCAAAACACGACGCGGTGCCCCCCCCCCCCAACATATTTCTGGAAAGGCTATTCAAGCCATCCGTAGTATGGGAAGGGTACACCGGTAACAATAGTCCGGACCCGGCCAAAATGCCCGATACCGAATACTCTGACACAATTGGAGGCTCCGCCACGAAAATAACACCTTCAGCCCATGTAATAATGGCCATTATCGCCCCGTGGATAGATCCATTCCGGGCCTACCTAACTAGGCAGGAACTTCCGGAGGACCAAAATGAGGCACGCTGCATAGTGCGGCGATCGAAGGCCTACAGGGTCCATGAGGGAGAATTGTATAAAAAAATCACTTCCGGAGTCCTTCAAAGGTGCATCTCCGAAGAGTAAGGGCGGAACCTTTTGGCAGAAATCTGCGCCGGACTCGGCGGTCACCATGCCACAGCCCGGGCTCTTGTAAGCAAGGCCTTCCGTACATGATTCTATTGGCCAACGGCCCGGGCAGATGCACAAGACTTGGTCCAACATTGCGCCGGTTGCTAGCTCTTTGCAAATCAAAGCCACATGCCACCCACCGCCCTCCAAACAATCCCCATTACGTGGCCCTTCGCGGTCTGGGGGCTTGACATGGTTGGACCCCTTAAAGGGGGAACCCACAAGAAAAAATACTTACTGGTCATGGTGGATAAATTCACCAAATGGATAGAGGCCAAACCTGTTAAAACAGACGAATCCGGACCAGTGATAGACTTCATATCTAGGGTCGTACACCGTTATGGCGTCCCCCACAGCATCATCACTGACAACGGCACAAACTTCACAGCCGATGAGGTAAAACTCTAGTGCAGCAAAATGGGCATTAAGCTCAATTATGCTTCAGTCTATCACCCAAAAACCAACGGTCAAGTCGAGCGAGCAAACAGTATTATAATGACGGCATTAAACCCAGATTAGTGCGTTCCTTAATGGAGTTTAACACGCACTGGGTAGAGGAGCTCGACTCCGTACTCTGGGGCTGCGGACCACGCTGAATCGTAGTACCGGATATACACCCTTCTTTATGGTGTATGGCACAGAGGCAGTCTTGCCCTGTGACATAATTCATGACTCACCTTGAGTGCGCATGTACGAAGAAAGAGAAGCCAAGCTCGATCGGCAAGACAGTCTGGACACCCTGAAGGAGGAGCGCGACGTAGCCAAAGCCCGTTCTGCATTTTATCAGCAACAGGCTCGCAGATACCAAAGCAGAGAAATACGGGCCAAAACTTATAACGTTGGCGAACTAGTTCTACGCCTGCCAGATAAGAAAAAGAACAAGCTCCAGCCCAAATGGGAAGGTCCCTTCATTATTGACCAAGTTCTGACCGGTGGAGCGTACCGACTGCGGGATGCATCGACTAGTCGACTCGAGCCGAACCCATGGGATGCGGCCAGGCTCCGAAGATTCTACGCCTAGCACCGGACTCTATGTTCGTCCCCTCCATTTGTCCATTTTTTGCATATACATTATCTGTCTTGTTTTTCTTTCTTCCTTTCTTTTATTCTTTCCCTAGGCCTTCAAGGGCCAACTTGTGCCTCGCTTGCACATTATAGATGCGCCAGCCGCGCTCATCATACCTGGGGGCTTCTTTCACAGAAGCTTAATTATTTATTTGGGCCTCATGCCCCGCACATGTGTTATGCTTCCACATGTACCTTTTTTCGCCATTATATGCATCGATATGACTTATGTTTTGGCCAAGCTAGGTTGCCTGGCTCTTGTATTTATGCCCTACGTTCCCGTTAATTCAGCTAGGGTATAAGGGGAGCACCTCTGCGATTGTTACTGCCGGGTCAGCCGGATGTGTACCTCAGACTGAGTGGAGCCGAAAGCTAGCGTTCTTAAGGGAATATTCGGTCGGTGAACAAAAGATGATTTTTAGTTATTTTCCATACCCGCCCCCAGATGTTTTTCCTGCGTTTCCTATCGTAGTCCGAACATGCACTTTAGGGCATGCTTACCCAGGGAAAGGAACCCTTAAAGGAACTATTCTCCCTGGAAGATGTTTCTTACTACCCATGTAATATAACATAACTAGTTGGGCACTTGTCTGTTCAAGCACTTATGACCCCTACGCCTGGTCTCTACGCATGCCCCGGTTCTTATATAACTGTGCAGGTATTCGGATACACTCCGGACTATCGGGTCTCGAGGTTGAAGCTAAAAGGTCCGCCAAGACAAATGATGTACAATCCGGCTAGAAGGCATTATACATGTCACTTTCATTACATAGTCATGCAGACTGACTAAATTCCTCTTCTATACCATCCAACAGGCGGTCTAGCTTACAATCCTATTGGGAATACTTTGTGGCTAATTCTACTTGCCCATAAACTAAGCTAACAGGGATAAATTTTCCGTCGGGCCCCCACAGGTCCGACCTCGGCCATGTGATTTGGGTTTGCCTTGGTATACCGCGTCTTCACAATGGCCCAGGCTTCTCTAGCACCCTGTCGGCAGGCTGATATCTTCCATAATCGGAAGCGTCGCCGTGCTCCCTTGAGCTTCTCCACAAGCTCCGCAACACCCTCTGGCAGGGATACGGACGGCCACAAGGCCTGGGCAACACCCTGCATCACCTACCGAACTTGTTCGTGCAGATGTGACAGCTCGGATAGAAGATCACCCGCAGACCCGGGCATTTCCTCCGCAGGACGACCCGTCAGCATACCTACAGACATAACGCTGTTAGCCGGCTTCTTCACCGAACTCCTTTAAAAGGATTCGTTCAAGCACTTACTAAAAATGCCGCGCCGAAGCCACTTATTCTCCTTCTCAGAGTCTGCAAGCTGGCCCCGAATGTGTTTCAGTTCCATGCTCAGCTTAATATTGGCGTCTTGGAGATTGTTTCTCTCCTGCCTAACCTTAGTCAGCACGCGTTTGCCAGCCTCTAGCTGTTGCATAACATGCTGGTCCTCCGGATTTTCTCCGGATTCATCTGCAGCATCTGTTGTTAGATCTGCAGCCATGCCGCACATTATATGCTTACCATCATTCTTTAAAGTAAATGTTACCAGTAGGGGACTTTTTTGGTTCCTTCAATGCGGCCACAATAGCTCGTAGTTGGGTCCTGCATTCCTCTAGCTCCTGTGACAGCCTAGTATTCTTCTTTGTGAGAACCCGCAAAATAAAGATGATCCTTAAATCAGTTCTACTAACTGTTTCAAGTCTCAGGGGGCTATTGATATATATAAATTGTCAGATTTACTTACCCGTACATCCTTTACATACTGATCCATGGCTCTGGCTAGACCATCTTGAGCAGCTCGGAGGTACGCCTCTCCAAAATTGAAGGCATCAAATGCCTCTGGTGAGAAACAAGCGTCACGGAGTACGGCCCGGCGGCGCCTATAATTCATGGCGCTTTCCACTTCTGAGTTTGTAGCGGATAATCTATCTGCACCCTATGTAGGGGGATTATCCAGCGCCCGCCCCATATCGGCTTCCGCCTCTATGTCCGGTCCTGGCGCCCGGCTGGTGGAAGCATGGTTAGTAACATCGCCGAACATATTCCGGCGAAAGTTTTTTCTGTTAAAGAAATACGGGAGTCATTATATTTCAAGAAAGACGACAACCATGGAGCGGGGTTTGTTATACCTTTGCGCCGGTGTCTCTGTCCTGACCGCCTTCCTTTTTGGCCTACCCGGCCTCGGTGCCTCCTGTTGGCGCGTTGCCGCGGGTTCGGCAAGGCCTCCCTAATGCCTTTCCTGTAAAATGCCATGTGTATATGGTGGGTGAAGTGTCTAAAAGGGGATCCTAGTTTTGGAGTTGGGATTTTTGGTTTTTCTTATGTGCGATGCAGGGAGCAGTCCGGGATAGTCGGCCGTAATGGCCACCATGGCATCGTCGCAGCTTAACTGATAGAACTGCCGGTCTATCAGCTCCACGGATATAACCGAATCTTCTTTGAGTCCGGAGTCAAGGGCCTGGTCAGGGTCCTCTGGTTGTGGAGAAGGGCTGCTGACCTCCTTTATGGCTTTTCGCAGTTCGGGCCGCAAAGTGGTAAGGTGAATACTTACGACAAAGAATGCAGGAAAAATAGGAGCAGGGAGATATAACTTACCCAGCCTGGAGGATTGTACATGGAGAATCCATCCCGTGGTTTGATGCGGGTGAATTCCTCTTCCTCACCCTTGAACAATTCGGACTGAATTTTCGCTAAAGGGGCAGCATTGTCCGGACCCTTGCGTCCGCAGCGGGTGGCGTCATCCACCCCGTTATAACACCACAAGGGGTGCCCACGATATTGAAGTGGTTGCACTCCCCGCATTATGCAAATCGACATAACTTCGATTATTGTCAATCCTGATTGAGCTAGAGCTTTGATCTGGTTCATCAGATAGAGGACTTCTCTGTTGTCTTCCACCTGGGGGCTCCATGGGCGCCAACTTCGATGCTTCTTCAGAGGAGCATTGTTGAACTCAGGAACACCCCACCGAACAGGGTCCGGAAGGGGAATGTCCTCCATATGAAACCATTCTAAAGGCCAGTCTTCGGACGACTTCTTCGGGGTACTGGACAGGTATCCGGTATCGGCAATGCGCCATATTTCGGCTCCTCCCACTTGATAAAGTGATCCCCTCTATGTGCGAGGGACGAGGCAAAATAGCCTTTTCCACAGCTCGAAGTGAGCCTCGCAGCCCAGGAACAACTCGCAGAGAGCTACATAGCCGGCGATATGTAGAATGGAGGCAGGGGTGAAATTGTGTAATTGGAGGCAGTAGAACTCCAGGAGCCCGTGGAGGAACGGATGAATCGGAAATCCGAGTCCCCTTAGTAAATAAGGAACAAGGCAGACCCGTTCCCCCGTGGAGGGACAGGGAAAGCTCTCCGCTTGCTCCCCGCCATTGTAGGTGGCAAGCCCGGCTCGAACGGGCACCATATAAGCGGGAGGGAGAAATCCCTTGGTCTGCAGTTCGACCAATCGACTGTGTGGGACTGAACACCTCTCCCAATCACCGGGCTTCGGGCTATGGGGGCGGGAGGAGCTGCGGAGGTCGGCCATGCTGGAATGGATCATTCCAAAATGCGCTCTGATGGATTCTCGCTGAGGGGAGGATGGTGTGGATCGGATCTAAGAATCCCTATCCCTTTAATAGGCAATTTATTTATCTGGCTAGGGGGGCAAATGTAAAAATGCCCTGGCACCTCGTATTCATTCGACGCATGGGAGATAGCCCTTATTGGGCACAAAAGCCAAGATATTCAACATTTATGGGGCCGGACACTGCTTAGAAACACTTGGAAATTGGAGAAGAACCCGCCTTGCAATGCCGAAGATAATACTGCGCGCCGGACTCATCGTCATTGAACCCTGGTTCGGGGGCTACTGATGGAGTCCATGATTAGGGGGTATCCGGACAGCCGGATTATATCCTTTGGCCAGACTGTTGGACTATGAAGATACAGGATTAAAGAGTTCGTCTCGTGTCCGGATGGGACTCTACTTGGCGTGGAAGGCAAGCTAAGCAATATGGATATGTATATTTTCTCCTTTGTAACCGACCTTGTGTAACCCTAGCCCCCTCCAGTGTCTATATAAACCGGAGGATTTTAGTCCGTAGGACACAATAACAGACAATCATACCATAGGCTAGCTTCTAGGGTTTAGCCTCTCTGATCTCGTGGTAGATGTACTCTTGTACTACCCATATCATCAATATTAATCAACCAGGACGTAGGGTTTTACCTCCATCAAGAGGGCCCGAACCTGGGTAAAACATCGTGTCCCCTGCCTCACGTTACCATCCGCCTTAGACGCACAGTTCGGGACCCCTACCCGAGATCCGCCGGTTTTGACACCGACAACAGTGCTACCCGTCGATGCAGATAGAACCATGGCTGTACTGGCCCACAAACTAGCCCCACCACACATAATCGAGACTCTTCCATATTGCACACTTACACCGTTGGGCAGAGAACCAGTTACAACCCATCTAACCGCAACCCCAGTGGATAGTAACCCACTTATAGTTGACAAAGCACCATGTCCACCACAAAGTACCCCCACATGAGCAGTTTGTAAAGCTACTGCAGTGCCCAAAGCATGAAGACCACCCAACTAACCCAAACTCCACGTTTAAAGTAGAAGAGCAACTATTCTCAGGTCAGATTCCGTAGCTATGGTCCATACTCCTTTGCTGTCGCATCACTGTATTTACTCATACCAACTACTTTCGAATTTGAAGGATCCAATTGAAACTCCAATGGCGCAACAGTTATGTTTTAAACCTATTTCTTTAACTAGATTGCTGTTCTAACTTCATGCTCTATGTTGATTTCAGTTTAAGTTGTATAAACAGTTATGTTCTCATGTGATGCACATTACAAGTGCTGCCAATGTTGTGTAGTTTCTCACACTTATATTCTGTCTATGCTACTGTGTCTTAAAAATATATGAGTTGAACTGTGTCTCTATCTTGATTAGGGAACACAAACTAGAATGATATGGACAATACAAATGACCATAGTACATAGATATATGTTTGTTTCATGCTGTTATCCTGTCCACCTTACTACTGAACCGGTTTACCAAAATGAGTTTCGTATACTACAAGCTAAAACTGTGATGTGTCTGCTTGTTTCTCTTGTAGTATGCAAACAGAATATTGGAGAAGTGCACCCGACTATGCAATGGTAGAGAAGGTAATGCAGATAAGGTTCAAGATAGTGAGACAACCCTGTTGGTCTCCAAGAAAGGTGATAAAAACGATCTTGTAGACAGTGAGAAAACCCCATAGTCCTGCGTTGATGTAGTGTTCGAGTTACTGGCCAGTACCGCTGGCACAAGCTCTTCGAACTCACTGCCTGAATCACTTTGGCTTCTTCAGTCTCAGCTACAAGATGAAAGGCATCAGTTAGCTGTGCTGCGACAAGAAGCCGAAGGACTGAGGAAGTCCCTGCAGAATTTAGATGCGTACTTTCTTGTGCAACAGCAAGCGCTGGAGGATTTAAGCGCCAAACAAGAGAAAGTTAATAAGCTTGCTAAGCATCTTGTCAGCATTATGGGTACCCAGGATATTGTTTCTTGAACTCTTCTGGAGTGGTTTCAGTTCTGGACTTGTTTTGCTGCGGCGTTTATATGCTGCTTTGTTCCCTATGTTTGCACTGGTGGCGAACTTTGATGCCCACTGGATGTAATATGTAATAGCCGTGATAGCCTAGCATAAGTTGCTTGCTTATTTATTTCCTTGTTGTCTTGTTTATTTGTTTGCTTGTAGTCAGTGCAGTATGGACACTGGGCCCCGTACGGGCCGTAGAAACAGTGGGCCTTCTACGGGCCGTAGAAATAGTAGGCCTTCTACGGGTCGTAGAAACAATGGGCCTTCTATGGGCCATAGAAACAATTGGCCTTCTACGGGCCATATCATCAATGGGCCTTATACGGGCCGTATGATCGATTGGCCAAACATGGGCCAATAACAGGCCGCATTATGGCCGTAAACGGGCTAGAGTTGGAATCGTCCGTTCATGGGCCGACCATAACGGGCCATCGTTAATAGGCCGTATTTCATGACGCTATGAAAACGGCCCAACGTATTAACGGACCACAAACGGGCCGACTGTAACCACAGGCTGAATTTGGCCCACAAGCAGAAAATGACACTAATGGGCCGTAAGTAAACGAATGCTGGAAATGATCCCAAGAATAAATGGGCTCTAAGAAGGCCGAAAGATAACATGGGCTGGAAACGGCCCAACGGAATAACTGGCCATTAATGGGTATAAAGTGATACATTGTTCCTTAGGGGCCAGTTTCACCATGGGCCGTTAATGTGTGTAAAGTGATACACTGCTCATTACGGGCCAGTTTCACCACAGGCTGTTAATAGGCCAAGAGTTACATAGGGCCTCATATGGGCCGAAAGACGTCATGGGCCATACATGGGCCAGAAGTGAAAACGGACTGGAATCATATAGGATGGCCCAGATGATGCTATTGGGCCTAATTCGGATAGGGCGTAACGGGCCTTGGGTTAGCGGGCTGTAAATGGGCTATATGCGAACATGCCGTTAATAGGCTTTCCATGGGCCGGCCCGCCACCTTTTGACCAAGTCAAATGGGCTGGCCTTTTCACAGGAATGGGCCTCTGTTGGGCCGTGCCACGTGCCGACGTATCATAGGCGCCTTCTGTCCAATGAGTGGATGACACCTGTCCCAACGATGAGCCGACACGTGTTTCCTCCAGCCAATGATGATTTTACACATGGAAAATCCCCATTGGTCGGGGCTGTTAACGGGTTATCAGATCCAAAACCCGACCCGATAGCATAACGGTGTTTCATTACGGTGGATGCCACGTGTCGGTCACCCTTGACGAAAGCACTTCTGTGACGCGCATTTTATCGTCATGCAAGTGGACACTTCCGTGATGATAATTTTGGTAATGTCATGGAACACTTCTACGACAGCACAGGTATGAATATCTTGATTCTGTCATAAATTTGTCATGGATGTACATGCATGAAAAAAAACACGACCTACTGTGACAAACACGTATCATCACGGAAGTGTATTTTTTTGTAGTGGGCCCTTCACAGAGGAAAGCAGAGGTTGTCATGTGCTTTTATGGTTGGATGCACAAAATTTTAATTCGAAAGAACGTCACTTTATATTGCCACTTGTGATATGGACCTTTATTATGCACTCCGTCGCTTTTATTTCTTCCACATCACAAGATCATATAAAGCTTATTTTCTCCACACTAATAAATCATACATATTTAGAGAGCAATTTTATTGCTTGCAACGATGACAACTTACTTGAAGGATCTTATTCAATCCATAGGTAGATATGGTGGACTCTCATGGCAAAACTAGGTTTAAGGATATTTGGAAGCACAAGTAGTATCTCTACTTGATGCAAAGAATTTGGCTAGCATGAGAGGGAAAGGCAAGCTCAACATGTTGGATGATCCATGACAATATAATTTATCTCAGATGTAAGAAAACATAACCCATTACGCTGTCTTCCTTGTCCAACATCAACTCTTTAGTATGTCATATTTTAATGAGTGCTCACAATCATAAAAGATGTCCAAGATAGTATATTTATATGTGAAAACCTCTCTTTCTTTATTACTTCCTATTAATTGCAACGATGACCAAAACTATGTTTGTCAACTCTCAACAACTTTTATTCATCATACTCTTTATATGTGAAGTCATTACTCTCCATAAGATCCATATGATCTCTTTATTTCTTCTCTTTTATTCTATTCCCTCAAGATCATAGCAAAATAATCAAGCCCTTGACTCAACACTTATCTTTATTATATATATCTCACGGACTCGATTACATAGAAGGATCATAAAGCAAAACTAAAAACTAGATCATACCAAAACTTTATTCTACTAGATAAAGATATAACCAAAAGGATTGAACTAATAAAAATGGTAAAGATAAAAGTGTGATGGTGATACGATACCAGCGCACTCCCCCAAGCTTAGCAGTTGCCAAGGGGAGTGCCCATACCCATGTGTTTATGTCTCCTTCCTTGGAAGTGGTGATGATGGAGTTGTTGATGATGTAGGCTTGTCGTCCATCTTCCAAGGCATAGGCTCACCATCATAGAAGGATGATCGAGTCTCCGGGATCCTCAAATATGCAGCCAAACTCATCCTCTTGAATCTATATTCATACTCATAGTTTTGGTTTTGTAGGTCATAGATCTAGGCTTGGAGGTGCTCGATTTTCTCGTGAATCTTGAAGATGGCCTCCCCAATGTTCTTGTCATCTAGCTTGTGGTTGTTGGTGAACTCAATGATCATTATATGATTGGAGTCGAGTCCACGTTCCACCATCTCCTGGCACTTGAAAACTTGTTGCTCCAATGCCCCGAACCTTGTCTCCATGCTTCCGGTCCTCCTTGGTCCCTCAACATCGCGAATATGCAGCAACCCCTCATGCATCTCAATGGTTTGAGGGTGTTGCAGCACCTCCGCGAGGTAGGGGTTGATGACCTTCTCGAAGAACTTGTCCTTGGGGGCACTTGAAGACGTCATGGCATTCTAGATCTATCAGAAAAACAGCTCGAAACAAAGACATGGGATATTTGCGTGATACAGTGGTCAAAACCTTCGGGAGATTATATAATGAATTTTTACCGACCAGAAGAAGTATCGTGCAAGAAAACAGAGTCCGGAGAGCACACTAGGTGCCCACGAGGCAGGGGGCGCGCCCTCCACCCTCGTGGAAGCCTCGTGTCCTTCCTGGACTACTTCTTATTTTCCTATTTTCTTAAATATTTCAAAACGAAGAAAAATTGCAATTAGAACTGTTTTGAAGTCGGTTTACTTACCGTACCTCATACCTATTCCTTTTCGGAGTCTCAAAACATTCTGGAAAGTGTCCCTTATGTATTCCTCCGGGGTTATGATTTCAATAACATTAGT